>NC_142130.1:31164521-31467552 GCF_024610735.1 Ursus americanus | reverse complement strand
TACAGATTCAACCTCCACATATACAAGGCAATACAGTTTACATGGTTTTTATTTCAATTTATTTGTCTCACTATGTTTCCTCAGTTACAAGAAACACAGCTATTTTGCAGTTAATACTTTCTATTCCCTCTTCCTGGTGCCCAATGCCAAAATACACTTAATTACAGGGACCGCTTTAGATAGGACTATGATACTTTTTTTTTTTTTTAAGATTTTATTTATTTATTTGACAGAGATAGAGACAGCCAGCGAGAGAGGGAACACAAGCAGGGGGAGTGGGAGAGGAAGAAGCAGGCTCCTAGCGGAGAAGCCTGATGTGGGGCTCGATCCCAGAACGCTGGGATCACGCCCTGAGCCGAAGGCAGACGCTTAACGACTGTGCCACCCAGGCGCCCCCAGGACTATGATACTTTGAGGAAGATTTGCAAATGTCAAGGAACCTAGAGGTAAAGCAGCATAGGGTGATGATACCTTCATAAAGTTGACTCTGCTAGAGAATCACCACAGGAACGTAGTACTTTGGAGAAGACTGGGGGTAGGGTGGGGGAGGAGGAGGAGGAAACATATATAAAATGACTACCCTTGATTCTTTCTTTTTTTTGTACACATATAGTTTTTTAAGTATAGTATTTTTTATATTATACATCTATTTCCTGCCTTGTAAATTTAACAACTTATGTGATTTTGTCCTTAGATGCTTTACTAAAACGCACATTTCTATGACTGTCAAGTGTTTTGTCCTATGGATAAACCATTATCTATACTATTCAGTCCTTATCGCTGGATGTCAGAATTTTTACCCGTAATAAATTAATCATAAAGAACTGCCTTTTCAAATTACTGTGCTCTGATCTGATGCACACAATCCCACCCCACCCCCTTCTTCAAATACTACTCCCAGTTTATGTCATTAAAATCTGGTCTGTTAGTAAGCTTTCTAGGAGATCCTACTGAGCACAATATAAATTCCGCACACACTAATGACTGTACTCATGACTGATGTATGGAATTGATAACGATGTCGTTTTTCTGACTACAGAGTGTTTTCTTTTTAAAATTTAACTTTTATTTGTACTAAAGTAATGCTTATATTCTGTTTTAAAATGTAAAATAATTCTCAGGATTATAACAAAAAACTGTTGTCCTCTGCCCTTCCTCTCTTCATAGGCAACCAGTTTCCATTCTTTTAAGTGTTTCTTCCAAAGCGTAATCCATATTTCTTATTATCATGTGTATACTGCTATTTTCAGTTTTCGATAGTACATTCTGACATCTTTCCTCTTGCAGACACCTGTCCTAGCTCCAGTCTGCATCTGGGCCTACTTACAGATTCAATTTAATTCATGAAGACAGACGACACATTTACCTAACTCTTCTTTCTAGGCATTAATACTTTTCTCCCCAGGAATCAGTGACTGCCAAAATCTTGCTAAATATCCCCCCAGCACCTAAAAGTGTACGGATTTTGCCAACAGAGAGACGATCCTCTCCCTAATTCACGTCCCCACTACTGCAAGGCTGACTTTTCTTACCCTTAGAGAAATACAGAAAGTGATCTTCTGCAGGGCAAGGTCTTAAAACCGCCGCGAGGGGGTTGTTTCCACCCAACTGCATGCAGTGCACAAAGGAGCACTTCATTCGACTTTGAGGCCGGGCGGAGTCTGGCGCTGCAGGAAGAGGCGATAGCCACAGCCCCTCAGACGTGACTGTTGGGTGAATTCCCCCGCAGGAAGGCAGAATCCGCAAGTACCTGGAAGTGGAGGTGGAGACTGAGAGCTCCGGGATACCTCTCGCACGACTGCCTCGGGGTAGGGGTCTGGATGCGGGAGTCGTTCCCACAGCAACAGCCCTGGCGTACGTCACGGCGCGTGCGCCGCTCCTCGCTCCGCCCCCCGACCCGACCGCGAGGGGCGGGGCGGCGAGAGAGCGAAGGAGGTGGCTAGGGTTTCCCCCTCCCGCAACGCCGGAGCTTTCGAGGGGGGGCAGAGCTGCGGGAAGCCGGGAAATGGCAGGACCGCAGGCGCGCGTCACTGTCTTCCGTCCCGGTCACTAACTCCGTGGCAGCACGCTTTAGGAGCGGCATAAGGCGTGCGCAGGCTCCTCAGTCCGCTTTTCGTCCCCGCGCGCTCCTTTGGGGAGCGCGTTCTCCAGCGTCCTGGCTGCCAGGGCTGTGGGCGTCTGGGCTGTGGCCTGGCTGCTCCTCTGGGAGGCGGCTGGGCTCAAGAGCACACCAGCTGCAGCCTTCACTGCCGCCCTCACCGACGCTGGTAAAGGGAGGGGCGGGGCTGCGAGAGTGGGGGCGGGGCTGGGGGGCCGGCGGGTGGGGGGCAGTCGCGACTCTAGGTCCTCCCGGGTTTGCAAAGGTAGGGTACTTCTCGGGACCTCGGCGCGCGGACCGAGAACCTGCTGGGTGACCTGGAGGAGGTTAAAAACAGAGGCCATGTGCTTCCCACCCTTCCCACCCTCCAGCCACTGCTCAGAGGCTTCTCTTGGGTCTCTGGAGAGTCTGGCTTTGTCGTTCAGAGGTTGTACTGGCCGTACTATTACTAAAATATCGTGAAGGAAGTTTAGCCGCCAAGTGTCTTGGAATGCATGAAGCTTGGGACCCCCGAGGGACCAGCAAGGCCTCAGTGCCCTGTGGGGTGTGAGAATCCCAGTCCAGAAAAGAGAGACTGACGGGGTGAGGGCGTGGGAAGGGGAGGACAACTAGTTTTGTTTTACAAACTTTTTTTGTAATAGACTGGATTGGGCTGGGGCTTTTCTTATGACTACCGGCTGGGCAGGCGAGTTGATTAATTTCTCTGGGCCCGAGTTAGTGGGCCCGCAGTGCTGTGCTAGGTGCTGTGGATTCAGAGTTGAGCTAAATACGGCCCCAACCCTCGTGGAGCTTGCAGAGTAGTGGGCAAGTGCAGTAGTATTTACAATAAGGAAAAGTCAGTACAAATTTGTTAAGTTTCTCCGTCTGTAAAGTGAGGATATTGGACTATGGTGTCAATCACTGCTTTTGTGTCTTCGCATATTAAGTTTCCAAATTTATTTGAAGTATTATGAAGCCAAAATGAATTTTTAAACAACTGGACTTGGTGATCTCTAAAGACTCTTCCAGCCCTGGTATTTTATGATTAAAAAGAGATCAATTTCCAGAGCCAGTTCAGGCCACTGTAATCAAATAAAGTAATATTTAAGAGGAAAAATCTTGAAGGTCAATTCAGATGCAACAAATTCATTTTGAAAATGGTATTTTTGCTTTAAAAATTTGCTGTACTGTTTGTAAATTAACCTTTCTACCATCCCAAAATGAATGTGATTTACTATTCTCTAATGTATATCCCAATAGAATTTAAGCCTATTAATCTGAACTTTTTTTTCTAATTTAACTTATAGCTAGATATAAATCCTTACTCTCCACCCCTATTGAAATTAAACATAATGAAACACCTGGATTTGTAAAAAAGATACCCAAAGTTATTTTTTGGAAATGATTATATATGCTTCTCGGAAGCAAATAAGGATTTTTTTTTTAAATAGCTAGGAAAGTGGAAATATCTTAGGCTTTAAAACTCTGGTAAATCTTGCTTTTAATCAGTAACTTACTTAGTGGTATGGCCTAGAGCGAGTTAGAACTGTTTATTAATCAGAGTTTCCTCCTGTGTGCAAATGGCAGTAATTTTGCCTGCCTGTTTTGTGAAAGTTAAAACATGTGAAAGCCCCAAGTAGAGGATTTATCATATGGATATCATTTAATAAATATTATTTTTCCATACTGTTTTCCTTCCCTTGTATATTTCAATGTTTTCATTTTCATATCATTTTTTATGCGTCTTTTCAGGAATAAATGTAATAGACTTGGCAATACACAATAGTATATGGTTTTCTTTGTGTTTGTTTTAATGTTCTTTCCATGTACTTCCAGCTTTTGAAAATGGGGTAAAGTTTCATAGCAAGTTACCTGGCAAAGTTGATGGTCATTAGTAACTGAATTATTTATTTATTTATTTATTTAGAGAGAAAATCTTAGCAGGCTCCACCACCCAGTGCGGAGCCTGTCTCAGGGCTAATGTCACAACCCTGAGATCATGACCTGAGCCGAAATCAAGGGTCAGACGTTTAACTGACCAGGCCACCCAGGTGCCCCTGAATTTTTCGTTTTATGATGCTGACATCGAGTAATAGTTTTAACATCTGAATTCTGGATGGTGTCAGTACAGTGAGATTTTGGGTTATTCTAAATTTATAAAGGAACCCTTTGAATCTTTCAAAAGCCTTAAGTTTTTGTTTCTCTATTTTAAACCCTCCCAACATCTCCACAAGGTATAAATGTACCATCTTCTCAGTTTTACAGGTATGGATGGTAGAATACAAAAGTTGGCAGTTTGTATCTGAAACACAGTTTCAGTGAACCAGGATTTAAACTGAGATTTCCTGGCTTTTTAGCCATTCTGTTCCTTTTGGTGTCCTGGGATCATCTGAATAAAATAGTATTAATGACAAACACTTACGTAGAGCTCTTACTATGTGGTAAGCCCTGTTCTAAATGCTTCTACGTGTATTAAATTCTGATGACAAATAGATAAACTATCTTGTCCAAAGTCATGTAGATTTAAGGGACAAACTGGGATTTGAAATTAGGCAATTTTATTCCAAGGTCAGTGTTCTTAATGCCTATGCTGTATTAGTAGCTTTTTAGATAGCTCAAATTGTTTGTTTTAAAAGCTTTTGTTTTGTTTATAGGTTGGTTAGATTTTCCAGGCAAGTAAAGCCTATTCAAACAATTATTTTCTAATTATTTAAATATTCTTTCATTGAGTGCTTATTTTATTTTAAAAAATCTTCTGGTTCTTCTAGGCATAAGGGCCACTTGTTCAGAAATTATTTTGAGGCAAGAAGTTTTGAAAGATGGTTTCCACAGGTAAGTTGCCCACTGACTTTTACTTATGTCAAAATACTGTTTCATATAATTAGAACAAAAAATAGCTGGAAAATGGATAAACTGAAAATCTCTTGCTTTCTTACAAGTGTTATAAGTGACAGTATTATCACATGTGGTTCACAGTTTGAAATAATGATTAAAATAACAGTAGAGGGGTGCCTGGATGGCTCAGGTTAAGTAGGTTAAGCTTCTGCCTTTGGCTCAGGTCATGATCTCAGGGTCCTGGGATTGTGTCCTGTGTTGGGCTGCCTACTCAGCCGTGAGTCTGCTCCTCCCTCTGCCTGCCACACTTCCTGCTTGCAGCGCTCTTACATGCTCTCTCTGTCAAATAAATAATTAAAAATAAATAAATAAAATAGCAGTAGAGAAGAGAAAACGAATGTTTATTATTTACCATACATGTGTATTCTTTATATATATAACATACATATAGCCAGATTCACTTAATCTTCACAGTGGGTGTGAGAAAGATGAAACCTTTCTTGCTTTTCCCTTGATCTTAGCCAGAAGGCCAAGAAGTCATTCCCTTTTTTGCTTTTCAGATGAGAGAAGTAGGGTTCAAAGAATTTAAATAATTTAGAAGTTAAGGTAGTAGGGCTCTAACTCAAATTTATGACTGTCATACTCCAAAGCCATGCCCTCATGTACTAAGATATATCACCCTAAATCACTGTTTCTGATTCATAAGACTTGGTTCCAAATGACCAAGTTGTTTCCAAAATAGAAATTATTCTCGGGCAACCCTCTCAGGTCCCCTTCCTCTCTGGGAGCTTTGTACCCTCTCATTCAATAAACTTTACTATTGCTCAGTAAACCTTGCTTTGCTGCCCATTTAAAAAAAATTCTCAAAAATGAATTTTTGCCAGTGTTGAAGATACTTAAAAGACTAGTAAAAAGTTGTAGAAACTGTTCTGTAAGAAAACTTCCCAAACTTTAAAGCCGTTCAAGGTAATTAATTTGAAATGATTCTGATATTTGATTTATAAATCTGATACGTTTATTTTTTTTAAATTGCTGCATTTTATAAGTCACCTTAAACTGAGACATCTCACTCTCCACTGTCTTCAAAGTTAGCCTACATGTGAATGGCCGGGAGGTATAGTAGAAAAAACTTGAAGTTTTGTTTTGTTTTGTTTTTTAACTCAGACAGATTTGGGCTCAGAGTGTAGCTCTGTTATTTAATGACTGTGTGGCCTTAGTCAAGCATACTTAAGTCTTTGCCACCTTATGGTAAAATTAGATAATGATAGTATTTCCTCATTAGGTTTGCGAGGATTAAATCTGAGAATATATTTGAAGTCTTTTAATGTAGTGCTGTCACAAGTACATAGCCAGGAAATGTTAGCTCTTATTACAAATGATGAATAGGTGATCAAATTGGGCAATACAGTTTCAGTGAAAGAGGAGATGTGACTATAATAAAACTGATTTTGGGAGGGAAGTCACTTCTAAAAGGAGTTTTTGACCAAGTTTTAGACAAATTTTAAGCAATGTCAGGGTAGTTATGCCAAGGTTATAGCTTCTTTTTTTAAAGATGTGTTTATTTGAGAGAGAGCATGTGTACAAGTGCGGGGAGAGGGAGAGAGAATCACAAGCAGACTCCTGGTTGAGCATCATCCCAGGACCCTGAGATCATGACCTGAGCCGAAATCTGAGTCGATTGCCCAGCCGACTGTATCACCCAGGTGCCCATGCCAAGGTTATAGCTTCTGTTATTAGAAAAATTGGTATGTATTCTCGAGAGAAATGGGAAATACTAAATAATGCAAAATTGCTGGTGCAATTATAAATGACTCCAGTGAGGAAGAAAGAGTTGCTTGAGGAGGCTATTGTGACAGCAAAAGTAGCTGTCCCATTAGAAGTACTGAAGGTAAAAATCGGGACATAAAACTGAGGATGAAGAGTGACAGAACTATAAGAATAGATTCAGAAACTAGAAATCTCAGAGTTATTTGAGACCTTCAGAAAATGCCAGTAATCATTTTGTAAAAAGGTTTTCCAGTTATGTTTAGAGCAGGTATAGTCTTGCTGCTAGGGTAGAGGAGGAAACATTAACAGATGATAGAAAGGAGAATTTGTTAGCTTCTCTTATTTCTGTCTTCTTGGTCAAGAAAAATTACTTCCCCTCTGGAGAGGGCCAAGCAAATACTGGTAGGAGGAAATTGAAATGCAGAGTACGTAAGGGAATTTTATAAAAGGACCTTACTATTACGAATGAGTTTAGGGTCTCCTTTCTGTGATGATCTAAAGTTCAGTGCAGTAGAAGAATTTGCTTAAATGATTGCCGAACTTCTGTTTGTGATCTTTGGATAATCTGGGAGTGAGTTGATGTAGCTTCTGGGCAAAATTCAAGCCCAGGTTGTTAAAAGGATGGTTTGTGGACACAAAAGAGGAAGTGGTAGTCTCTGGGAACTAGCATGAATTTGCGACAAACCTATGTCCTTCATGCAGACCCACTAGATACGTAGATTAAAGAAATGCTGTAGATATAGTATATGGGATTTTCTGCAAGACTTTGATGAAGTTTTACAAGTTCTATTTGTGAACAAGATAAAGAACGTGAACTGAAAGATAAAACAGTTGAATGACTTCATAAAGATTAACAAAGTTATCCAACATGTTCTGATTAATTGATTGAATGTCATCTTGGAGGGAGGTCCTGAATAGTCTCTGGTTCTAAGTATATATATTTTTTCTAATTATAAAATAGTACATGTTCATAAATACATATACATTATCTGAAATAAAAGAGATTATAGGTATACTCTACTTTTACAGAGGCAGAGTGAATAGCGGCTAAGAATGTGGGCATTAGAGTAAAATAATTGGGGTTTGAATCCTGGCTCTTAGATAAGTTAGTTTCTCAGTGCTTCAGTTTTCTTTTTCTTTTTCTTTTCTTTTCTTTTCTTTTCTTTTCTTTTCTTTTCTTTTCTTTTCTTTTCTTTTCTTTCTTTCTTTCTTTCTTTCTTTCTTTCTTTCTTTCGAGAGTATTTTTGTTTCCTCAAATCCTTTTGGATTTAATTGATTTGCATATTCTACCCTTAGCTTTTACATCATTAGAAATGATATTTTTGGATGAAAATAGAATATAACAATACCACAAATATTATTCAAAATTCTTTCAATGAATACAAATTATTAGGAAAATAAAATGCTATATGTAAAATTACCTCTTGGAAGAATATAAGCTACTTGGAAGAATGTAAGCAAAAAAAAAAAAAAAAAATCCAAAACAACTCTTTCTCTGTATAGCTGTTCTTGATATTCATTTCCTGAAATTGCTGCTGTGTTCTTGGAGCAATGAGTCCATAAAAATTTATTGAATATCTGAGAACCAAAACCTAATATCATACATTTATATGAAGGCTCAAAGCATTTCCCCATACTTTTTGAGTTAGAGTAACAATTTTTCTATAAAGACAGTAACATGGATGTTTTAACCCTGGTGCTTTGTTTTATTACAGGTAAAAGAGGAATTATTATAGTACTATTTCATAGTATGATTTTTCATGATTTTTTAAAGATTTATTTATTTATTTTGGGGGGAGGGGCAAGGGAGAGGGAGAGAGAGCATCTCAAGCAGACTCTGTGCTGAGCATGGGGCCTGATGACCCCGAGATCATGACCTGGGCCGAAACCAGGAGTCAGTCGTTTAACCCACTCTTCCACCCAGGCGTCCCTCATAATGATTTTTTTAATCAACTTCACTGAGTTTTGGCAATTCTGTATACCCATGTAACCACCACCCCGATCAAAATATAGAGTATTTTCATCATCTCTAAAAACACCCATGTGCTGCTGCTTGGAATTATTCTCCCTCACCCATACCCAGGCTCAGCCAACCACTGATCTATTTTCTTGCATTATATAGATTTTCTAGAATTTTATGTAAATGAAACCATACAGTATATCTTTTTGATATCTGGGTTCTTTCACTCAGCATTATATCAGTGAGATTTATTCATGTTCTGCATGGCAGTAATTTGTTCCTTTTTGTTTCTGAGTACTAACATTTGTTTATCCATTCACATTTTTATGGCATTGGGGTCATTTCTAATTTTGGGCCATGATAAATAAAGCTATAATGAACATCTGTATACAAGACTTTGTGTGAATATGTTTTCATTTCTCTTGGGTTGCTGGGTATATGGTAGGTATATGTTGAACTTAGAAACTGCCAAAATGTTTTCCAAAGTGATTATACTGTTTTACATTCCTGTGAGCTGTGTATGAGAGTTCTGTCCGTGCCACATTGTTGCCAACACTTGGTATTGTCAGTCTTTTTAATTTTAGAGATTCTGGTGGGTGTGTGGTGGTAATTCACTGTGGTTTTAATGATGACTAATGGTGTTAAGCATTTTTTCATGTGCTTTTTGGCCACTGGTGTATCTTCCTTTGTGAAGAGTCTGCTTAAATCTTGCCCATTTTTATTTAATTTATTTATTTTTGTCTTTTTAAAAAAAAGATTTTATTTGACACAGGGAGAGAGCACAAGCAGAGGGAGTGGCAGGCAGAGGGAGAAGGAGAAGCAGGCTCCATGCTGAGCAGGGAGCCTGACGTGGGGCTTAATCCCAGGACCCTGGGATCATGACCTGAGCTGAAGGCAGATGCCCAACTGAATGAGCCCTCAGGTGCCCCAAATCTTGTCCTTTTTTTTTTTCGTTTTATTTTATTAGTTCTTTTTTTGTTTGTTTGTTTGTTTAATCTTGTCCATTTTTAAACTTAGTGGTTTGTCATCTTATTATTGGGTTGTAAGAACTCTAATTTTGAATTTTTCAGTTTTTTTCTTTTATAGTTCGTGGTTTTTGTGTCCTGTGTAAAAAATCCATGTCTATTTCGATATCATTAAAATTTTCTTTTAGAAGTGTCATATGGGGGGGCGCCTGGGTGGCACAGCGGTTAAGCGCCTGCCTTCGGCTCAGGGCGTGATCCCAGCGTTATGGGATCGAGCCCCACATCAGGCTCCTCTGCTATGAGCCTGCTTCTTCCTCTCCCACTCCCCCTGGTTGTGTTCCCTCTCTCGCTGGCTGTCTCTATCTCTGTCAAATAAATAAATAAAATCTTAAAAAAAAAAAAAAAAAAAAAAGAAGTGTCATATGGGGGAGTCCTGGGTGGCTCAGTCAGTTAAGGATCTGACGCTTGATCCCAGCTCAGGTCTTGATCTCAGGGTTGTGAGTGGAGCCAACATAAAAAATAAAAAATAAAAAGAAGTGTCATATGGGGTGTGATCCATTTTGAATTAATTTTTGTGTGTACTATTAAGTAAGGGTTGAGGTTAATTTTTTTCCTTACGGATATGCAGTTGATCCAACATCATTTGGTGAAAGGATTATTCTTTCCTCATCAAATTACCTTGATACATTTATTGAAAATTAATTACCTTGTATGTGAGGATCTATTTGTGCACTCTATTATGCATAAACATTTGGCAAAGTGGCCCAAGGCCAAAGCCTGCACATGGCCTATTTTATACTACCCTTGAGCTAAAAATAAAAATGGTTTTTACATTTTCGAAGGTCTTTTTTTTTTTAAAGGTGAAGAAAAATACGTAACAGAAACCTTGTAAGGCTCACAAAGCCTAAAATATTTACTGTTAGGACCTTTACAGAAAAAGTTTGCCAACCCCTGATCTGAATGTCCATCCATATGCCAGTAATGCACTACCTTGATAACTAGCTTTAAATTATGGCTTCAAAACCTCTGAGTGCTTCAACTTTTTTTTCAAAGTTGTTTTGGTTATTCTGGATCCTTTGCAGCTCTGTATAACTTTTGGAATCAATTTGTAGATTTTTTCAAAACTTCATGAAAGTTTGCGATTCTGTTGAAATTCTTGATCAACTTGTAGAGGAGTGATATGTTGCTGTTAATGAGTATTCCAGTGCATGCGTATGGCATCTTTATTTATATAGGTTTTATCAGCTTGTCTTTAACAATATTATAACTTTTAATATATAAGTCTTATGCATCTTTTATTAAATTTACCCCTAAGTTGGGTGCCTGGGTGGCTTAGTTGATTAAGCATCTGACACTTGGTTTTGGCTCAGGTCATGATCTCGTGGGTCATGAGAACAAGCCACCACTGCCCCCCACCATTGGGCCCCTACTGAGCACGGAGTCTGCTTGAGATTCTCTGTCTCTGCCTGTAGTGCCACTCACAAACGTGCACGCATGTGCGTGGGCTCTCTCCCTCTCAAATAAATAAATAAATAAATAAATAAATAAATAAATAAGTAAATAAATAAAATCTTTAAAAACAAACAAACAAAAAGCCCCAGGCACCTGGGTGGCTCAGTTGGTTAAGCATCTGGCTCTTGGTTTCGGCTCAGGTCATGATCTCAGGACGCTAAGCACAGGCATCAAATTGGGCTCCACACTCAGTAGAGATTCTTGCTTGAAGTTCTCTCCCTCTCCCTCTGCTCCTTCCACTTGTGTTCTCTCTCTCTAAAATAAATAAGTAAATCTTTAAAAAAAATTTACCCCTAGGTGTTTCATGGGTTTTTTTTAAATGTAAAAAGTATTATTTTAAAATTTTTATTTCTGCTTAGTTGTTGCTGGTAATAAAATGCAGTTGATTTTTGTAGGTTGACATTGTACCCTAATTTCTTGCTGAAGTCACTTATCAATGCCTGTAGCTTTTTCATGGATTCCTTAGGATATTCTACATAGATGATCATGGTCTGTATGATTTTTATATCCTTGCCTTTTTGAACTGGCTAGACTCTCTAATATGATGTTGTTGTATTAATTTTTTTTTACTTTTTAATTACTTTTTTTTCTAACACAATGTTGAATAAAAGTGGTAAGAGCAGACATCCTTCCCTTTCCATTCATCCTTGTTTCTCATCTTAAAGGGAAGGTATCTAGTTTTTTACCATTAAGCACCATATTTGTTAGGTATTTTTGTAGATGGCTTTTATCAGTTGAGGATGTTCTCTTACGTCCCTAGTTTCCTATGTTTCTCTCTTTCATGATCAATCTAGAGATTCATCAGTGTTACTGATCTTTGGAAAGAAAACATTTCATTGATGTTTCTTTATTTGTTTACTTTCTATTTCATTGATTTCTACTCTTTATTATAATTTCTTTCCTTTTTGCTTTGAGTTTAAAGTTTTTTTCCTGATTAGTATTAAGCTTTGTCAGAAGCTTTTTCTGCATCTACTATAAGAGAATCATGATTTTTCTACTTTATTTTGTCAATATGGTACAGTACATATGTTGATAATTCCAGTAAACCTACCACTTGGTCATGATGCATTATTTTTTTGAAATATTACTGGATTTGATTTGCTGGTATCTTGTTAAGGACTTTTACTTCTCTGTTCATGAGGGATCTTGGTTTGTACTTTTTTGTTGTGATGCCTCATTTGGGTTTTGGTGTCAGGCCAATTCTGGCCTTGTAAAAAAAAATTGGGAAATATTTCCTTCTTCTCTGTTTTCTGATTGTGTAGCATTGATATTATTATTATTTTTTTTTAAAGATTTTTTATTTATTTATTTGACAGAGAGAGAGACAGCCAGCGAGAGAGGGAACACAAGCAGGGGGAGTGGGAGAGGAAGAAGCAGGCTCATAGCGGAGGAGCCTGATGTGGGACTCGATCCCGGAACGCCGGGATCACGCCCTGAGCCGAAGGCAGGCGCTTAACCGCTGTGCCACCCAGGCGCCCCTGATATTATTTTTTTAATATTCAATAGAAATCAACAATAAAGTCCTCTAGGCCTGAGGTTTTCTATATGGAAGGCTTTAAATTTTTTTAAATTACAAATTCAAGATACAGAGCTATTCAGATACTCTATTTTTTCTTTTTCTTTTTTTTTTTTTTAAAGATTTTATTTATTCATTCGACAGAGAGAGAGACAGCCAGCGAGAGAGGGAACACAAGCAGGGGTAGTGGGAGAGGAAGAAGCAGGCTCCCAGTGGAGGAGCCTGACGTGGGGCTCGATCCCAGAACTCCAGGATCACGCCCTGAGCCGAAGGCAGACTCTTAACAACTGAGCCACCCAGGCACCCCCCGATACGCTATTTTTTCTTTTGTCAGTTTTGTCATTTTATTCTTTCCAGGAATTTAGCTGTTTTATTTAAGTTATTTAATTCATTGGAATAAAATTACTCAAATATTCCCTTATTGTTCTCTTCATGGGTAGAGGTTGTATAATAATGTTCCCTCTTTTATTCCTTTTTTTAAAATAATTTTTTTTAAAGATTTTATTTATTTATTCGACAGAGATAGAGACAGCCAGCGAGAGAGGGGACACAAGCAGGGGGAGTGGGAGAGGAAGAAGCAGGCTCATAGCGGAAGAGCCTGATGCGGGGCTCGATCCCATAACGCTGGGATCACGCCCTGAGCCGAAGGCAGACGCTTAACCGCTGTGCCACCCAGGCGCCCCTAAAATAATTTTTTATTTTATTTAAAAACATTTTTGTTTTTAAGGATTTTATTTACTTAAGAGACAGAGCACATGAGCAGGGGGAGAGAGGAAGAGGGAGAAGCAGACTCCCTGCTGAGCAGGGAGCCAGATGCGAGGCTCGATCCCAGGACACTGAGCTCATGACCTGAACCGAAGGTAGATGCCTGACTGAGCCACCCAGGCGCCCCTAAAAATTTTTTTAAGTAGGCTCCACACCCAGCATGGAGCCTGACATGGGAC
Source organism: Ursus americanus (assembly GCF_024610735.1). NCBI lineage: Eukaryota > Metazoa > Chordata > Mammalia > Carnivora > Ursidae > Ursus > Ursus americanus. The sequence goes on along the minus strand of NC_142130.1, from coordinate 31,453,976 downwards.
TTGAACTCATGATCCTGAGATCAAGACCCGAGCTGAGATTAAGGGTCGGTCGCTTTACTAACCAAGCCACCCACACACCCCCCCACACTCTTTAATTCCTAGTATTGATAGTCTGTGCTTTTTCTCTTTCATGATCAATCTAGAGATTTATCAATGTTACTGATCTTTAGAAAAAAGACATTTCATTGATGTTTATTATTTGTCTACTTTCTATTTCATTGATTTCTGTTCTTTATTATTTCTTTCTTTTTTGTTTTGAGTTTAATTTCTTCTTCCTTCTTAGCTTTTTAAGGTGGCAGCTTAGGTCGTTAATTTTAGATTTTTTTCCCCTTAATGTAAGTATCTTTGCATTTATGGCTGTAAATTTCTTTCTATACAGGGCTGTAGCTGTATCCTATAAATTTTGACATTTGTTTTCACTTTCATTTAGTTCAGTGTATTTTTTAATTTCCTTTTTGATTTCTTCTTTGACACATCAGTTATTTAGACATATGTTGTTTGATTTTAAGGTTTTGGGGGATTTTCCAGAAATTTTTTACTTTTTTTTTTTATATTAACTATTTTATTCCAACATGGGCACCTCAATATAAAACTAAACACTGGTGAACTGTTTTCCTTACTAATTCTGAATTACTGTAAATCTATAAGTTCTGCTAGCTGTTCAGCACTTAAATAGATTAAATCATTTCTGACACATAGTGGAAATACCTAAAACAATTAGTACAATTTGCCAAATGGATCAAAATAAAATGAATTTGGAAAAACAAAGCTGCAAGATTGCAAAAGTCATGTGACAGATTACAGGTATGTTGTTTATGATGGTTCTGACCATACAGGAGTGACTGAACCCCTTCCTTTCAAAGGAGGAGAGAGGAAATAATTAGCTGTTTTAGTAACTGTATGGTTTGTATACTTTTAAACAACTTGTAATGTTGCAGAAAAGTGGTAAACGTATATGGAAACTACAGTGCAGTACCCTACTTACAATACCGTTGAAGATTGAATTTAAAATAAGTTTGAATGTACATATAGTTAGTACATTGACTTTATTATGTCCAAAGGGAACACAAGCCCTCTTTTTAACACCTAAACAACAAAATCAATAGTAAATAAACAGATTCACAGACATCTGGTTTGTTTCATTTTTGTTGAAAATCTCATATGTTTGCAAGAAGTGCTATTCATTAAGATGCATTTATAATGGGGTGCTTGGGTTGGGTGGCTTAGTTGCTTAAACGTCCAACTCTTGATTTCAGCTCATGTCGTGTTCTCAGGGTTGTGGGGTCAAGTCCTATGTTGGGCTCACACTGGGTGTGGGCCTACTTGAGATTCTCTCTCCCTCACCACCCCCGCAAAGATGCATTTATCAGTTTCATATTCCTAAAGCTAGCTGTGGTTACATTTGATTTTTTTATAAAGTTTATTTTAAAAATAACAGGACTGGTTATAGTTTAGATGCCACTGATGTTCATTTTTTCCCCCTGAAGATACAGGACTATTTTCTTGTAGTTAGTTTGTTTTGTTTCGTTTTTAAGATTTTATATATTTTTTTAGTTTTTGAAGATTTTATTTATTAGAAAGAGATAGACAAAGAGAGCACAAGCTGGGAGGAGAGAGAGAAGCGGGGAGGAGAGGGAGAAGCAGGCTCCCTACTAAGCAGAGAACCTGATATGGGGCTCGATCCCAGGACCTTGAGATCTTGGCCTGACCCAAAGGCAGCTGCTTAACCGACTGAGCCACCCAGGCGCCCCTTAAGGTTTTATTGGGACTCGATATGAAGAGTTGCATGCTCCACCGACTGAGCCAGCCAGGTGACCCAGTTAATTTGTTAAAATGTGGAATATATGCTTTAAATATAGATGCTAGGAGAAACTACTGTTTGTCTGAATTACTGTAGGAAAGTTGAAGTATCTTTAGAACCTCCTTTTTTAAAAAAGAATGTTTTTGCAAAGCGTAAATCAATAAGTTCCAAGTCTTTTTCATAGACTTTTTCATAGAACTGTCTGGTTAACTGAGGGTCCAGATAGTCATTTGTTAGATCTCTGGTGATGAGAAATGATTTCCCCTAACCTTCCAATAAAGCAAGTGGACACACAGATTTCATTTTCTCCTTTTACTGATGAAACAGGCAGAGGGACACATACATGTTATTAAAAATTAAGTTCAAAACACTTAAGATAATTCTGATTTAGAAACTTGACTCGGGTGCCTGGGTGGCTCAGTCCCTCTGCCCCTCCCCCTCACCACTCATTTGCTCTTTCTCTCTCTCTCTCAAATTAATAGATACATCTTAAAAAAAAAAGAAACTTCACTATTATCTCTTTTTGGAAGTTACATTGGACTGGTTAAGTGCACTAATTTCACTGTTATTTACATTTAGGAAGCAGAAGAATATTCCAGCTAGCTCCAACTGGAGGCTTAATTACACCGACCCCTGGTTGGCTGTGTGTGTTCAGTAAATTCTGCTACTCTTCGCTGGCAGAATTTGCTCCTGGACTCCATGGTTCCTTATTTGGCAAATTTTTAGCAATTACTGTAAATATTTCATTTACATTCACTGATGTTTTAGCTGATGTCTCCTTGAATAATAAACTTTGTCATCTGCATAGGACTGTGCTTCCTGGAAATCTACAGCTCTTTTATTCTAGGTCAGCTTTGTTTTCTGGTAAAGCTATGAAAATGTTAGGACTTGCTTGCCTCTGAGGTTCTTTAACCCAGTTTTCTGCTCTTGCAAAGGACTCCTGATTTGAGCTCTCATATTCAACTCTGGCTGCCTGTCCTCCTCTGTAGTACATTGGTGCTAGGCTCTAGTACCATTCTTGATCCGCTGTATTGCATATTTCAGACTTCACTGTTGTAGTATCATGATAGACAGCTTGGGTTATAAAAGCAGCCACAATGGTACTGTCTTGAAATTGATGAAACAAAGAACTAGGCATGATTAGCCAACAGCAGACTCTCCCAGAAGTACTAGTTTCAACTGGCATATTTTATTTACAGTGTTTGGCCTGTTGGGTCTTGTTGCTTCTCAATTAGCCATGTCCAAATTTGAAAGAAGTCCCTAATTTCAGTCTCCTAAATGAATTTCCAGGATGTGAGTTATCAATTTTTTTCTTTCTGGAGGTAAAGAAACCTGAGGTGAAACCAAGGCTTCCTGGCAGCAGATCCCAGGCATAGCCATAGGAGGAGAGTGAGCCCGAGGCTGTGGCTTTGGTAAAGGCGGTGTCCCCTCCTCCTTTTGATTTCTAACTTAATTCCATGTGGTTAGAGAATATATTCAACATGACTTCAGTCCTTTGAAACTTCTAGAGACTTTTTTTATTGCTCAGCTTATAATTTTTCTTCTGTAATGTGCTTTTGTAGGTTGGTAGGACATTCTACAAATGTCAGATAAACTTGATTGAAGGTTGTTCATGCCCTCTGTATCTTTACTACTTTTGTACTTATCCTATCCATTATTGAGAGAGGGGTTATTAAAATCTCTGGCTGTGATTGCGGATTTGTCTATTTATCCTTGAAGTTCTCCCAGTTTTTGCTGTGAAGTAAAATACATGAATATTTTGAAGTACTGTTTTTAGGTGCATACAGCACATTTAGGATTGTTATACCTTCTTGATGAATTGATCCTTTTATCTTGGTGTAGTGTCCTTTTTTTATCCCTGACAATATTCCTTGTTCTGAAGTCTGCATTTTTTATATTACTATACCCACTCCATATTTTTATTATTAATGTGTGTCTTGTAGACAGCATGTAATTGTTTCTATTTAACCAGTCTGTCAATCTCTACATTCTAATTAGAGTGATTAGACCATTTACTTTTAAATTTTTTTTTTTTTTTTAGATTTTATTTATTTATTTGACAGAGATAGAGACAGCCAGCGAGAGAGGGAACACAAACAGGGGGAGTGGGAGAGGAAGAAGCAGGCTCATAGCGGAGGAGCCTGACGTGGGGCTCGATCCCATAACACTGGGATCACGCCCTGAGCCGAAGGCAGACGCTTAACCACTGTGCCACCCAGGCGCCCCTAGACCATTTACTTTTAATATAAATATTGATTTGGTTGGTTTGGTTTAAATCTACCCATCTTGCTCCTTTTTTTCTATTTGCTTTTCTTTTCTTTTTTAGAGGGGGAAGAGAGGAGGAGGAGGGGTAGAAGCAGAGGGAGATAGACAGTCTCAATCAGGCCCCTCACCCAGCATGGGCCCGACTTGGGGCTGTATCCCACAACCCTGAGATCATGACCTGAGCCAAGATCAGAAGCTGGCTTAACCGACTGAGCCAGTTAGGCACCCCTCTATTCGCTTTTCTATTTGTCCTAGCTAATCTTTTCTCTCTTTCTTGCCTTACTTTAGATTAATTGTGTATTTTTTAAGCATTCTACTTTATCGCCATTTTTGGCTTATTAACGATACTTCTCTTTTTTTAATTGGTTGCTTCAGGGTTTACAGTGTGCAATTTTAACTTATCATAGTCTACCTTCCAATATTATTCCATACTATGAATAATGTATAAATCTTAGAATAGTTCGTTTCTTTCTTCTCTCTTTTATGCTTTTGTTGCCATACATATGTATCAACTTTATATTTTACTTATAAGCCCCACTACTGTTGTTATTTTTGTTTCGAATAGTCATATATTTTTTTCATTTTTATTTAATCATGGTAAAGTACCCATAACATAAAACTTACCATTTTTAAAAAAATCTTATTTTAAGTAGGCTGCATGCCCAACATGGGGCTTGAACTCATGACCCTGAGATCAAGAGTTACATGCTCTACCAATTGAGCCAGTCAGGCATCCCCCATCTTAACCATTTTTAATTGTTCACTTGGGTGGCATTCAGGACATCCACTTTATTGTGTTACCATCACCACCATCCATCCACAGAACTCTTTTCATCTTGCAAAATTGAAACTCTGCTTATTAAACAGCCCCCCAGTCTCTCCTTCCCCCAGCCCCTGGCAACCACCATTTCACTTTCTATCTCTATGAATTTGACTACTCTGGGTACCTCACATAAGCAGAATCATACAGTATTTGCCACTGGCTTGTTTCACTTAGCATAATGTGCTGAAAATTTATCCATGTTAATTTTCTATGGAATCATCATCCTGTTTTCCTTAGAGGCCGCACCAGTTTACATTTCCACCAACAATGCACAGGGTTCCAATTTCTCTATCAATCAAATTTTAAAGCAATTAAAAAATAGGAAAAAAGTTCTTATATTCACTCACATACTTACCATTTGCTCTTCTGTCTTTCTTGTAGATCCCTGTTTCCACATGATATCGTTTTCTTTCTGCCTGAAGAATTTCCTTTACCATTCTTGCAGTGACAAATTATCTTAGTTCATATTGGTTTTAGGTGTGTTTTTGTTTTGTTTTGTTTCGTTTTTGCCTTTATTTTTGAAGGATTTTCCTTTTGGATATATAATTCTATATTGATAGCCTTTTCTTGTTTAATACTTTAAATACATTGTCCCATCGTCCTCTGGTTTGTTCTTTGTTATTCTCCATAATGTTTCTTTTTCCTCTGATGGCTTTTAGGATTTTTTTCCCTAGTGACTGGATGATAAGGTGTCTTCATATGGTTTTCTTTGTGTTTATCTTGCTTGGGATTTGTTGAGTTTCTTGGATTTATGGGCTTATAGTTTTCATGAGATTCAGAGAATTTTCAGCCACTATGTCTTAAAATATTTTTTCTATTACATTCTCTCCTCTTTTTCTAGGACTCTAATTTTATATATATATATTATATATATATATATATTATATATATATATATATAATATATATATAATATATATATATTAGACCACTTGATAATGTTTAAAGGTCACTGAAACTGTTTCTTCCCCCCCCCCCCCAATTTTTTTCTCTATTCTTTCAGTTTGGATAGTTTCTGTTTCTTTGTCTCCAAGTCACTGATCTTTTCTTTTACAGTGTCTGAATGCTTTTAATCATACCTAGATAGTATTTTTATTTTGAAATTGTGTTTTTCATTTCAAAGTTGCTTTCAGTTCTTTATATATAGACATAGATATATAAAGGTCACTTTAACTTTAGACCTATACAAAAAAAGGTTAAAAGGATCAAGATGATAAACAAGTAACTTGTCTATATATATGTATATAATTTTTTTCATATATATACAATTTCTTCTCTTTCCCTCACAGTGTTCGTGTTTTTCTTTAAAACTTTAAACATGTGGGGCATATATAAGAGGACTTTTAACATTCTTTGCTAATTTTGTCAATTCTGTCATTTCTAGGTCTATTTCTATTGAATGATTTTTTTCTTGGTTATTGGTCACATTTCCCTGCGTTTTTGCATCTGTAGTGACTTTTTTAAAAAATGATTTTATTTTATTTTTTTAAGATTTTATTTATTTGAGAGAGATAGCCAGAGAGAGGGCACAAGTGAAGGAGGGGGGCAGAGGCAGAAGCAGACTCCCCACTAAGCAGGGAGCCCAACGCAGGGCTCCATCCCAGGACCGCAGGATCATGACCTGAGCTGAAGGCAGATACTTAACTGACTGAGCCACCCAGGCGCCCCTATTTGTTTATTTTAGAGAGAGGGGAAGAGTACGCTTGAGCTGGGAGAGGAGAGAGAAGATCCCAAGTAGACTCTGTGCTCAGTGTGGAGCCCAACTCAGGGCTCAGTCTCACGACTCCAAGATCATGACCCGAGCCAAAACCAAGAGTCAGATGCCCAACTGACAAGCCACCCAGGCACCCACGTGTTTAGTGACTTTTGATGGGATCCTGAACATTGTGAATGTTGTAGATATGAGCATTTTTTAGTGCGTTTGTCTTATTTTTTCTGTTAGGAGTTAAGTTACTTGTTTATCAGCTTGATCCTTTTAACCTTTTTTTGTATAGGTCTAAAGTTAAAGCAGCCTTTATTGCAAGGCTAATTTAGCTGCTAAGGCCTTACCCTATTGGTATCCCTAACAAAAGCTGTGGTTTCTATACTTTGGTTGGTTGGAATGCAAATTTCTCCCAACCATGTGTGAAATTTTAGAATTTCTCATTTTCCAGTTCCCTGGTCATTCTTTGCACCTTCTTTTGGAGTTACACTTTTCTTAGTATTCAACAAAAACTCAAGGGGAGTACAATTCAGATTTATAGAACTCTTTTTACATAGTTCCCTCCTCTCTGGAATTTAGCACCTTGACTTCCAGCCACTTCAGTCTCCCTTAACTTCTGTCTCTGTTTTATAATTTAAGCAAAACCACCATGTTGTGCTTTGGATTTCCTTCCCTGCATTTTGTCCCAAATGTGCCTTCAGACAGAAAGCTGAGACAACTATACATTTAGGTTTATAATCTATTTCAAATTAAATTTATATGTGGTATGAGATTGAGGTCAAGGTTCATTTTTTTCTATATAGGTATCTATTTGTTTCAGTGCCATTTGGTGAAAAGACTCCCCTTTCCCCACCAAATCATGTTGGCACCTTTATTGCCATATAAATATATGTGTGTCTATTTTTGGACTTACTTTCTGTTGATCATTGTCTGTTTTCCTACTAATACTATCCTGTGGGTCTTGACAAGAATTGATGAAAGATCTAATGAGTGGTTCTGACATGAAAGAAATATTTCGTTTGACTTTATAATGTTTTGAAAAATAGATTTTGAGTTTGAATTTGAAATACAGTGTTTTCACACATTTGAATGTGATGTTATGCTATCTCACTTAACAATTGAATGAAGAGATATATTTTAAACATACTTGTCTTACAGAGACCTTTTAATAAAAGTGAAATTTGGAGAAAGCATCGAGGACTTACAGACCTGCCGACTCTTAATTAAACAGTACATCCCGACAGGACTTTTTGTGGATCCATATGAGTTGGCTTCGTTACGAGAGAGAAACATAACAGAGGTACAACTATTAGAGGATTTTTTTTGAGAGAGAAATTATTTTAGGGATGCTGTAATTTGAACTAAGGAAAAATAATAGACAACATTGTACTTTTTATTCATTGTGTTAGTGTATAAAGTAACTTTTTAGGTAGGATGGGAGTATTCTTTAAGAAGTGAGTGATGTGTGTCAAGCTTGTCAGTAATAAGCCAACTAAACTGTGCTAGTTAAACACTTTTTGTTAGATTGGTTCCTAGTTTCATGACTAAGAAAATTATATGTCTTTGAGAAGATTAATGATTAATAAATACTGCTTTGGCAGCATTTAACAGTATTGTTTGAGTGACATATACGTCAACACCTGTATAATTTGGATGTGGGAGGAAAGGAAGCTGGTATTTATTGGATATCTGTATGTCAGATATCTTCTTCTTTTTTTTTTTTTAAGGAAGCAAGGTAAAATTAAGCATTAGAGAAAGATTATGTCACATACCCTTTGCATAGATCAATCTTTATAATGACCCTAGAAGTATTATTTCTCCATTTTATAGATAAGGAAACTGAGGCACAAAGAGGCCAGGTAACTTATCCAGGATCACACAGGTAAATGGAAGAGCCAAGAGATAAATGCAGCGTTGTCCACTTGTAAAGTTGTTGTTCTTTCCAGAAATGAATTTTATTCCTTAGTTAATGGGTTCTCTGACTTTTGGTAAGAATCACTTGGGGGCAGTTTTTGTTCAGATTTTGTTTTCCTGGGAAAGCTTAATTCAGTAGGTCTAGATTGGACCCAAAAATCTGTTTTTAACAACTCAGATGATTCCTATTAAGAAATTTTGGGAAACACTGTCTTTGTACTTAAGATTATAATCTATATGTGAATATGAAAGAGGCAAAACAGATATAGTTGGAGTCATTTATGATGACAGTTTATTTCTAATTATGGTTTAGGCCAATTTCTTCACCTGTTTTAATTACTTATTTAAATTTCTTTTTGAATAGGTCATTATATTCTCATAGGTCAAAATTCAGGAGGTATAAAAAGGTGTACAATGATGAGCTTCCACCTATCTCGACCCCCATTCACCAAGTTTCTTCCTGTGTTCTGTTTTTTTGCACATATATAGCAGTTTAGATAAACATGTTCACATATATGGCAGTCTCAGTACATACATACATGTGGAAAGGCCTCATTGCTTTTTTTCCTCATTTCTTTCTTTCCTTCACTGAGTCATGAATTCTGAATGAGGCTTTTAAAATTTTAAATAATAGGTTTCAAATTTAATATGGTTCTTGGCTTGTAGTGACATGGATTGGAATCATATTTAAACCTACTTAATAAAATTGCCCACCATTTTTTAAGAAAATGGAATTTTTTGCATAGGAGTACCCATAAAGAGATCACATGCCCACCCTCTTGGGATGAGATTGAGGAATGTGCAGTTTAATTGTAACAAGAAAACTGGGCAGTCAAAGGATGCCACTCTGGATTGATTGACAAGCTTCTCTTATCTTAATTTTCTGTTTCCTAATTTTCTAATACCTAATTATAAGCCTTTTAAGTGAATTTACTTTTTCATTTCAAATAGGTGTCTCATTTGTGACACATGGATAATTAGAAGTTGATTTCCTGATATGTGAGATGCTATTTCTTTCTGCCTAGCCGAGTTGAGACTGTGGCCCAATTCTTTGTGCAGAGAAACTTGCTCTCAAGAAGTGGTATTAAATGATGAGTATAACTGGATAGAAGGAAATTTATATGTAGGGAATGATTGATACTTATGTATTTAGATTGAGATCTTGACTCTTCCATGAGATAAAATTTGTGACTGCAGCAAATAGAACAATGGCTTCAAATTAAATGAGTGATGGTGGCAATAAAATGTTTTGTAAGGAGTTTGTGATGGTTTGTGAGCAATTTGAAAATAAGGACAAGCCTTAAACAGAGTCACCATGACTAAGGCCCTTCAAATGAACTGATTTCATTTTTAGGTAGGGCTATTTGATATATTTAATCAAAATATCTCACATTCTTTGAAAACAGCATAATATTAGATTGAAGCATATGAAATTGCTGTTCTATAGGTCAAAATGGAAATGCTGTGTTTTTGAAATCATGTTTTACTCAATCAAAATGTGTGGTATGAGAGCTTATGCCCCGACCAAGACAGAGGACAGGGACCGGATTTACTCTCCCACTTGAAACAACAAAGAAATAGACAAAATATATGAAATAATGGAAAAGATCATTGAATATCAGGCAGTGAGGGCAGTGATATCTGAAATAAATGGAAAATAAATAAGGTGAGCTCTATAACTGTCCCAGCTCATTGCCTTGGAGAGTTCTCAGGTGTAGTATAGGGAACAAAAACCCAAGCAGAGCCTAGTGGACTTCTTGAGTTGAGGAGATGAAAGTGAAATTCTGGGAAGACCAAGGTTCACCAGAATTCATAAGGCAGTATAGCAGAGAGAAGCGAATTGCACAGAGACAACTCCAGAGATCCATAAAAGGTTCCCCTCAAGTACATAGTTGAGTATTGATTAGTGTATGTGTGTGAGGAATCTACTTGCTGCTGAGAAAAGAGCCGTATGAAAAAATTAGAGGTTACAGTTTCTGACACTGACATAGGGCCAGTAGTAGTGTCTGTTCCCAGCAACCATGATAGGAAAAGACTCATAATTCATTGGGCATTAGGTAAAGTAAACAGAAGGATGTTTACTCAGTAGTGGGGGATATTTAGCCCTAGCCTGAACATCATGGCAGTCCTGTTTAACAAATCTTAAAAGCACGACCTTCAAAAAAATCAAACTGTCTGTAAGTAACTTTACTGCATACACGCAAAACTCAAGAATACTTATAGGAATACAGAAATATCCAGCACCCAATAATATCAAAATCACAATGTCTTGATCCTAATAAAAAATTAGATTCAAGGATGGGGGAAATATGGCCTGTAATGAGGAGATAAATGAATCAATCAAAACCAATCCAGAACTGACCCAGACGTTAGAATTAACAGACAGGCTATGGAAACAGTTATTATAACTGTATCCCATATGTTCAAAAAATTAAGTATAGATGTGGAAGATATATAAAAAAAGGACAACATTGAACTTGTGAAGAAGATTAAGGCTACAGTGTATGAGATAGAAAATATTCTGGATAAAATTAATGTGTTTCAAACATTGCAGAAGAAAAGATTAATAGACTTGAAGACGTAGTGAAAGAAACTACCTAAAACAGATTTAAAAAAATAGAAACATAAAAAGTGAATAGAATAATAGTAAGTTGTGGGACAACTTCATTGATTGGACTATCTTGAGGTGATAGCTCACCCCCATGTTCCTTGCAGCGTTATTCACAGTAGACAAGCTATGGAAACAACCTAAGTGTCCACCAACAGAGGAGTGGATTAAGAAAATATGTATGTAAATATATACAGTGGAATGTTACTCACCTATAAAAAAGAAGAAAATCCTGCCATTTGCTTCCAGCTAAGTGAAATAAGTCAGAGAAAGACAAATACTGTATGTCTCATTTATATGTGGAATCTAAAAAAACACCTGAACTCATAGAAACAGGGTAGATTGGTGGTTTCCAGGAGCAAGAGTGTGGCAGAAGCAGGTGAAGGTGGTCCAAGAGTACAGATATCCAGTTAAAAGATGAGTAAATTCCGGGAGTCTAGTGATAGCATGGTGAGTATAGTTAACAATAGTGTACTGTATATTTCAAAGTTTTTAAGACAGTATACTTTAAAAGTTTTCATCGGAGTGCCTGGCTGGCTCAGTAGAGCATACGACTCGAGCGCAGGGTGGTGAGTTTGAGCCCTATGTTAGGTGTAGAGATTACTTTAAAAAGTAATAAAATAAAAGTTTTTATTGTACACATGCACACACACATGAAAAGGTAACTATGTGAGATGATGGATGTGTTAACTAACCTTATTGTGGCAATCATTTTGCATTATAAATGTATAGCAAATCATTATGTTGTATGCCTTAGACCTATACAATGTTATATGTTAATTATATTGCAATAAAGCTCAGTGTGGGGTATGGGGTGGAGAAGGAGTGATTGGAATCTCCAGGGAGAGAAGAGAGAAATGGAGATGGGAAAAAAAATTTGAAGAAATGATGGCTGAGAAATTTCCAAATTTAATGAAAACTATAAATCCACATATCTAAGATGCTGAAGTACCAGAAGCATGAAGAAGGTACCCGATACTCAAATTATTTAAAACAGTGAGAATGAGGGGTGCCTGGGTGGCTCAGTCCGTTAAGCATCTGATTTTGGCTCAGGTCATGATCTTGGGGTCTGAGGATCAAGCCCTGTGTTGGTCTCCCTGCTCAGCAGGGAGTCTGCTTCTCCCTCTGCCCCTCTCCCTCCTTGTGCACTCACTCTCTCTTTCTCTCTCAAATGAATAAAATCTTAAAAAAAAATAAAACAATGAGGATGAGAAAATTTTTTTTAAGTTTTTATTTAAATTCCAGTTAGTTAACATACAGTGTAATTAGTTTTAGGTACATAAAATGGTGATTCAACACTTCCATATATTGCCCAGTGCTCACAATAACAAGTGCACTTCTTTTTTTTTTTTTTTTTTAATTATTTATTTATTGACAGAGATAGAGACAGCCAGCGAGAGAGGGAACACAGGCAGGGGGAGTGGGAGAGGAAGAAGCAGGCTCATAGCAGAGGCGCCTGATGTGGGGCTCGATCCCAGAACACCGGGACCACGCCCTGAGCCGAAGGCAGACGCTTAACCGCTGTGCCACCCAGGCGCCCCATAACAAGTGCACTTCTTAATCCCTATCACCTGTTTAACCCATCCTCCCACCTACCTCCTTTCTGGTAACCATCAGTTTGTTCTCTATAGTTAAGAATCTGTTTCTTGAGGCGCCTGGGTGGCTCAGTCGTTAAGCTTCTGCCTTCGGCTCAGTCACGATCCCAGGGTCCTGGGATTGAGCCCTGCATCGGGCTCCTTGCTGAGCAAGGAGCCTGCTTCTTCCTTTCTTTCTACCTGCTTCTCTGCCTGCTTGTGCTCTCTCTCTCTCCGTCAAGTAAATAAATAAAATCTTTAAAAAAAAAAAAAAGAATCTGTTTCTTGGTTTGCCTCTCTTTTTTTCCTCTTTGCTCGTTTGTTTTCTTTCTTAAATTCTACATATGAGTGAAATCATATGGTATTTGTCTTTCTCTAACTGATTTATTTCACTTAGCATAATACTCTCTAGCTCCATCCATGTTACTACAAATGGCAAGATTTCATTCTTTTTTATGGCTGAATAATATTCTATTGTATTTATATACTACATCTTTTTTTTTTTTTTAAAGTAGGCTCCCTGCCCAACGTGAGGCTTGAACTTATGACCCTGAGATCAAAAGTCACATGCTCTACTGACTGAGCCAGCCAGGCACCCCTGCGTCTTCTTTATCCATTCATCAATTGATGGACACTTGGGCTGTTTCCATAATTTGGCTATTATAGATAATGCTGCTATAAACATCAGGGTGCGTGTATCCCTTTGAATTAGTACTTTTGTATTCTTTGGGTAAATACCTAGTAGTGCTGTTACTGGATCATTAACTTTTTGAGGAACCTGCATACTGTTTTCTAGAGTGGCTGCACCAGTTTGCATTCCCACCAACAGTGCAAGAGTTCCCCTTTCTCCACATCCTTGCCAACACCTGTTGTTTCTTGTGTTGCTGATTTAAGACAGAGAATGAGAAAATTTTAAAAGTGACAAGAGGGAAAGAAAAACATGTAAAATATAAAGGAACAAAGATAAAGATAACAGGTTTCTTGTCAAAAATAATGCAAACAAGAAAACAGTACAACACCATCATTAAAGTATTGAAAGAAAAAAACCTGTGAATTTTGAATTCTGTATGCAGTGATAATATCTTTCAAAGTGAAGGTGAAATAAAGACTTTTCAGACATACAAAGTTGAAAGAATTAATCACCAGCAGACCTCCACTATAAAAAATGTTATAGGTGGTCTTTCAGGCAGAAGGAAAATAATACCAGATAAAATCTTTACACTAAGGAGAGAAGAGCACTTGAAATGATAACTACATATATAAGATCTATAAAATATATATAAAATATAAGATATATAAAATATATATATAAGATATGTATATCTTATATATAAAATATAAGATAAATTTTTTTATTTACAAGATAATTGGCAAAAATAATATAGGATAGCATTTATACCATATGTAAAAATAAAATGTGTGACAACAAATATCACAAAGTTGGGGAGGAGAAAATGCAAGTATACTTTTGTAAGGTTGTTAAACTAAATGTGAAGTAGTTTAATATCACTTAAAGGTAGACTGTGCTACATTAAGGACATTTATTGTAAATCCTAAAGTAACCATAAAAGTAACAAAGAGTTGTGGGGTGCCTGGCTGGCTCAGTTGGTGGGGCAAATGACTTTTGACCTCAGGGTCATGAGTTCAAGCCCCACATTGAGCCTAGAGCCTACTTAAAAATAAATTAAAAAATATAACAAAGAGTTTTAGCTAATATGCCAGTAAAGCAGATAAAATGAAATTATAAAAAAAATCCAGTTAATCCAAAAGGCAGAGAAAGAACATAAAAGGAACAAAGAATGGATGTTAAATATAGAAAACAAGATGATAAATTTCAACTTACCCATATCAATAGTCACATTAAATGTAAATGTCTAAATATCCCCATTAAAAGGCAGAGATTATCAGACTGGATAAGAAAGTAAGATCCAACTGTATGTTGTTTACAAGAAATGAACATTAAATTTTAAAAGAAAAGCTATAATGTGCTCACATTGGTTAAAAGGAAGCTGAAGTGGCTATATTAATTTTAGGTGAAGTGGATTTCAGAGCAAAGACTATCACCACAGCTAAACAAAGTCAATTTGATAATGGGATCAACTCATCAGAAGGAAATAATAACCATAAATGTTTATGTACCTAATAACACAGATTCAAAATGCATGAAGAAAAATTGGTAGAACTGTAAGGTATAATAGACAAATCTACAGTGATAGTTGAAGATTTCAGTACCCTTTTTTCACTAATTGATATACTAGACAGGAAATTAGTAAGACTATATAAGATTTGAATAAAACTGTCAACTTGACCTAATTGACATTTATAGAACACTCCACCCAACAACAGTAGAATATACATTCTTTTTAGGTATACATGGAACATTTATCAAGATAGAGCATATTCTAGGTCATAAAACAAGTCTCAGTATATTTAGACAAATTCAAGTTTTACAAAGTATGTTCTTTGACTACAGAGGAATTAAAGTAGATATCAAGAATGGAAGGATGTCTGGAAAAGCCTCAAACATTTGGGAGCCAATTAACATACGTCTAAGTAGTCCATGGGCCAAAGAGGAAATCAAAAGGGAAATAAACTATTTTGAACTGAATAAAAGTGAAAACACAATATATTAGAATTAGTAGGGTGCTGCTAGAGCTGCATTTAGGGGGAATTTTATAGTCCTAAAAATGCCTATTTTAGAAAGAAGAAAGGTCTCAGGTTAGTGATAGCCAGGCCTCCCTAAATTGAAAAAAGAAGAGCACGTGAAATCAAAGTAAATAGGAGAATGGGATTAGTAAAAACAGCAGAAATCAATGAATTAGAAAATAGAAACACAATAGGGAAAACCAGTAAAACTGAAAGCTGATTCTTTGAGATGGATATAGTTGGTGAACCTTTAGCCAGTTAGGTCACTTTTTAAAATGTACTGTTAGGGGACGTCTGGGTGGCTCAGTCGTTAAGCGTCTGCCTTTGGCTCAGGGCGTGATCCCGGTGTTCTGGGATCTAACCCCGCCTCGGGCTCCTCCGCTGGAAGCCTGCTTCTTCCTCTCCCACTCCCCCTGCTTGTGTTCCCTCTCTTGCTGGCTGTCTCTCTCTCTCTCTCTCTCAAATGAATAAAGAAAATCTTAAAAAATAAGAATAAAAAAATATAAAAATGTACTGTTAGAACTAACATCTCAGTGTCAGAAAAGTATTCTACATTTCACTTTTATAAAGTTTCATGTTTTTGGATTGTATAAGTTGTTTAAGGCACAAATTACTGTGTCCTAACTGGGAGAATTTTTTCTGTTTTTGAAAGAGCTGTAATAAGAGAAAGATCCAGCAAATGTTATAGATATGGCACAATTTCATAGCTTACTTCATTTAACTTAGCTGTGGTGGTGTGTGTCTTGTAGTTGAGTGTTGTTGTGAAAAGGTGTAGGTCCATGTCTGTTAACACGTATATGCTCTTTTTGGATGAATTTTTTTATGCATAATTTCAGTTTTTTGATAATATGTTATTGCTATTTTATCTGTGGTGAAAATGGAATAGCAAAATACAATTTTTGTAGATCAGTGTATAGTCACTGGACTTTTAGGGGTTGCACTGATGGTTTTGGCATACATTGGGAAATCTAGCATCTAGCCATTGTCCATATTACTTTTGATTGTTATACTATGATATCCAAAAATATTTTTCTGTTGTTTATTTATTTTTTAGGGAAAGAGAGAGAGAGTATGTACATGAGTGGGGGTGGGGGGCACAGGGAGAGGGAGAGAGAATGCAGAATCTTAAGCAGGTTCCACACCTAGTGCAGAGCTCAGCACTAGGTTCTCTCTCAAGACCTGAGATGATGATCCAAGCCAAAACAAGAGTCAGATGCCTTAACTGACTGAGACACCCAGGTGTCCCTTTTTCTGTTGTTTTATTTTTTTTTAAGCTTTTTTTTTTTTTTAAAGATTTTATTTACTTAGCGTGCACGAGAGCACAATCGGGGGTGGGGGGCAGAGGGAGAGGGAGAAGCAGGCTCTCCACTAAGCAGGGAGCCCGAAATGGGACGTGATCCCACGACCCTGAGATCATGACCATAAGGCAGATGCTTAACTGACTGAGCCACCCAGGAGACCCTAAGAGAACTATGACTCCTCTGAGGAGGAGAGAACTTAGTGGAGATGTTTAAGAGACCTTAAGTGAAATAAGGAACAGATTTATTGTAGATACTGTAAGCAAGGACAGTTGTGAATGTTAAAGGCCAGGGCATCAGATTTCTGCTTATGAAAAAGGAATAGGGGTGCCTGGGTGGTACAGTGGGTTGAGCATCTGACTCTTGGGTGTTGGCTCAGGTCGTGATCTTGGGGTTGTAGGATCAAGCCCTGTGTTGGGCTCTGCGCTCAGCTCTGAGTCTGCTTAAGACTCTCTCCCTCTCCCTCTGCCTCCCCCACACTCTTGCTCTCTCTCAAATAAATAAATCTAAAAAAAAAAAAAAAGGAATAACCTTTTCACAATAGATAAAATGATATGACTCAATGTAATAACCTCCCTTTTAGTCATTGAGAGTATTCAAGCAGTGGCTGGATCTTAGAACAATGCCCTCATTGGGACAGTGGTTTAATTTGATCACCATTAAAGTTCATTGTGATTCATAAGATTATATAACTCCTTGGCCTTTGCCAATGAATTTTTTTATTCTTGTGATTAACAGAGAAGAAGAAACACGTGAAAAAAGACAACACTCGGTGTCACTGTCAAACAGCAGAATTAGGATGCTTGCCATGATAGGGAAGAAGTTAATTCTGTTTTTTTCTCAGAGAAATGTCAGGGTTTCACATAGAGAATCTATGACAAATTGTGTGTGTATAGGTCTGTACACACACACATACACACAGACTCATAGATTATATAGTGCCTATATATATGTGTGTGTATAAATATATGTGAGTATGAATGTATGTATGTTTATACATAAATATGTGTGGATGTATATATGTATATATGATGTATACACATATTATAGTTTAGCACTGTTTTCTGCCACATAGGCATTTTTACTTTTGGAGTGGAAAAACTTTTTTTTTTTTTTAAAGATTTTTTATTTCTTCATTTGAGAGAGAGTGAGCAGAAGAACGAGCAGGAGGGAGGGACAGAGGGAGAGGGAGAAGCAGACTCTCCGCTGAGCAGGGAGACTGACGTGGGCTTGATCCCAGGACCCCAAGATCACGACCTGAGCCGAAGACAGACACTTAACCGCTTGAGCCATCCAGGTGCCTCTAGAATGCCTGTTTTAAAATGGTTTTTACCATATATTTTTTTAAAGAATCATTTACTATTTTTCTTTTAACTTTTTATACCTAATATGGGCAGAGTGCTGACCTTTGCTCTGACTTCCTGACCACAGTGCTCTGTCTTACTCACTGCCATCTTACTTGCTTCTCTGAAGAACAGGAAATTACCAGAATGATACCAATCATTTCAGCCCAATACTGGGTTAACTGTTTTTGTCATAGTTTTCATATTTATTAAATAATGTTGTATTCACAAAATTTCTCTTGTCTTAGTACCTGTTTTGTCACCTAAACAATGGTTGATAAGGATATTACAAATTCATAATTTTTATTATGGGGAAATTTCACACCCCATAGTATAATGTCCTCAGTTTACTTTTAGTAAACAAACTTTTATTAAACACAGATCACATCTTGTGTTTTCTATTTAAAATTGAGGATGGAATGAAATGGAAACTGTAAGGGGAGTGAATTTGACATTTCTGTTCATCTGTACAGCAGTCTTCTGGTTTTATTTATTAATCTTCCTCATTTATTTCTTCTTCTGGATTAATATTTGTTTTCTTTTGACAGGCAGTGATGGTTTCAGAAGACTTTAATATAGAAGCTCCCAACTATTTGTCCAAGGAATCCGAAGTTCTCATTTATGCCAGACAAGATTCACAGTGCATTGATTGTTTCCAAGCTTTTTTGCCTGTGCACTACCGCTATCATCGGCCACATAGTAAAGATGGAGAAACCTTTATTGTGGTCAATAACCCTGATTTATTGATGTATTGTGACCAAGGTGAGGGTTGCAAGTCTTTTCTGAGGGTTAAAAATAAAAATAAATGTATGGTGGCAAGTCTGAAGTCAAGGACAAGAATGACAAAAGCAGGTTTCTTTTTTCTTTCTTTTTTAACTTTTTTTTAAAAAAGATTATATTTATTTATTTGTCAGAGAGAGAGAGAGCACAAGCAGGGGGAGCGGCAGGCAGAGGGAGAATCAGGTTCCAAGCAAGGAGCCCGATGTGGGACTTGATCCCAGGACCCTGGGATCATGACCTGAGCCGAAGGCAGATGCTTAACCCACTGAGCCACCTAGGCATCCCTCTTTTTTAACTTTTTGTTTGTAAAATATACCATAGATATAGGAAAACTTCACAAATAAATAGTTTAGTAAATTATTATAAAGCAAATACCCGTGTAACTACCACCTAGGTAAAGAAATAGAGCTTTGCCAGTCACCCTAGCAGCAGCTCTGTGTGTCCTGTCTCAATCATAGCCTCCTCCTTTCCTCTAAGCCTAACCCATATCCTGACTTTTAATCACTTGCTTATGTTTCTTTATACTTTTTTCACCTAAGTGGGCATTCTTAGATAGTAAAGCCTTGTCTTCCGCATTTAAAGAAATGAATTTCCATTAAGTCTCTTAATTTACAGGTTTCCCCTCTTTCCCTTTCTTTTTTTTAAATTCACCTGTCAAGAAGTGTGGGTCAGTTGACCTGCCTCCTTTCTCATTGTTGGGGTTTTGATGCTTGTACTCATGCTGTTCATCTAGCCTCTTTGTTTCCTGGAAGTTGGCTGCTGGCTCCAGAGGTGTGATCAGATTCAGCTTTGATTCTTTTGACAAGACTATAGGTGGTGCTGTGTTCTTGTATGACTATGCATATAATGTCTGGAGTGTTTCTTTTTTTGGCCATTGGTCCTCTGCCCCTGTGCTGCTTTTCGTTTCTTCATGCCGATTTGCAGGACTTGCAGCTGTTGGTGTTTTGTCTCCGCTTGCATAGATTTTCGTGTTTGAGGGGATATTTTACCACCTAGTTTTGTTGTAACTGTTGTTCATGAGTTTTTGGTTTTGGGTGTAATTGTTCTTTCTGTTTTTATGTGTGCATTTGAATAAATTAAAAAAAAAAAAACTATGCTTCCCCATTTTCAGTCTTCCTAGAATCAAGACTTTAAGAAGCCCCTTTCAGATTTTGGTTGTGTCTCCAAATTTGGGTTGATTAGAATATTCACAAATCAGTAGCCCTAAAGATTGGGAGATAGGGAGTTTTTAATCATACTTTGCAGCCATCATATATTTCATGATGAGAAAATAATAAAGTGTTCAACTTGTTAGATTCATTTATCCAACCTAGTTTTCTTTCTTCTAATTACTCTAAATAAAATTTGAAAAAGTGCCCTCTCTTGAGAGAGCATCTGGGGTTCTGGTACTGTTTTTGTTTTGGTTTGGTTTGGTTTTTTGTCTCAATGCTCTTCATATGGGTTTGTTTAGTCTATGGAAATTTTTTTAGTTGTATGCTTAGGATCTGTTCATTTTTCTGAACATATGTTACACTTAAGAAAAAGTTTAAATTTTTTAAAAAATGGTACCTACTGGGGGTGCCTGGGTGGCTCGGTTGGGTGTCTGCCTTCGGCTCAGGTCATGATCTCTGCGTCCTGGGTTCGAGCCCCACTTCCAGCTTCCTGCTAAGCAGGGAGTCTGCTTCTCTCTCTCTTCTGCTTGTTCTCTCTCTCAAATAAATAAATAACATCTTAAAAAAAAAAAGTGGCACTTACTGTAATGGGATTTGTTAAGAACTCATGCTTAGCTTCTGCAGTCTTGTAAAACAGCATGTGATAGATAGATTCAGGTCATGTACATTGTGTAGCAAAGTGTTTGAGTACTCATGCCTCAACATGAAAGACTGGCCTAGCGTCTAGTCCAGATGCTGGTTTTCTGATACGATGTTCTACCACTCTTTCTCAGAGTTTCCAATTTTGAAATGCTGGGCTCAGAAACAAGTGGCAGCTCCTTGTGCTTTGAAGAATAAGGATATCTGCCAATGGAACAATATGAAATATAAATCAGTAAGTTAATATTTTATGTTGTTTTTCGATCATGCTGCATTATTTAAAACTCATAATGTTTCTGCCACATTTAAGGGATTAGCATTTTATATCCTACCATTGAAAGCTGTTTTTTGTTTGTTTTTAATGTTGTTTCTTTGCTACTAATGGCAATAGTGGTTCCTCATTTCTATAGAGTCATAGAATCATTTAATTTGGGGACTGGAGAGATTTAGGGTTAGTTCCACACCTCATTGGTCCAGAGCCTAAGTATAGCTAATATGCTTTTTAAAGGTGTGGAGTGGCAATGAAACACAGTGCTGTGTCCATCTGGTTTTACTTTATCTAGAAAAGTGTTTCGATGGCTGATGTCAAAGAAATGACTGCCTAAGTTTTCTTCCAGGGATTTGATGGTTTAATGTCTCATATTTAGGTCTTTAATCCATTTTGAGTTTATTTTTGTGTGTGGTATGGTCTGGATTCATTCTTGGTTTTACTTCATCAGTACAACTTTATTTTATTTAGAACTTTCTATTAATTTTTGAACAACAAAATCAATTCGTTAACTTCATTATATGGCACAGAACAAGTGAGAAAAAGGAACTAAAGACTCCAAGTAGTAGTATTTCAACTGCGATAGAGTTTCTAGACAGTTTTATTGCGATTTATATGTCTAAATCCAGGTTGTGGCCAGCCATTTTTACAGTTTTGACTTCCGACCTTGTTTTCAGTTAATAAATTAGGTAAGTATTCTTACTTCATTAACATTGGCTTTGTCTAAGGAGTGTACAGTTTTCTCTTTACCTTCTTTAGTTAACATGGTCCACTTCCCTCTCTCCAGCGTGGTGAGTCTTATACAACCATCTCTTTTCTTTCCCTCTTTTTCTGTCCTTTCCTTCCTCTTTTATGAGCTGCATTTTAACTGATGCTTGTAATATCCGTTTGTGTTTCTCTTTGACCCTAATTCTCTTCAAGGCCTGCTTCCTTTGGTGGAATAGCACAATTTGTGTCATCATTTTTACCATTTACTTTTACAAGGAGTCAAATGAGCCTGCAATAAAAGTAAAATGATTTTAAAATGTCAAACCAACAGACAGACTGTCAGTCAGATAAACAGAAAGCAGATTTGTTCATATGTAGATATTTAGATTTGAAGTATCTTCCTTGGAGTTGCTTTGAAATCTGTCTACCAGCTAGCCTAGGAAATATGGTGAAGGCTTACTTCAAAGCACTGCTATTTTGTAATGGGGAACTCTCTTAGAGCTGACAATTGGTGAGATGTAGGACTGTGCTAATATCTTTTGCAATATAGAGTTGCTTTTGAGTAGATTTCCATTACCATATGGAACCCGAATCTTTTTTCAAACTCTAAAATACATCTGGAGAATTACATGTGATTTTCTTTTTTCTTTATTTTTTTTTAAAAATTTTATTTATTTATTTGACAGAGACAGCCAGTGAGAGAGGGACACAAGCAGGGGGAGTGGGAGAGGAAGAAGCAGGCTCATAGCGGAGGAGCCTGATGTGGTGCTCGGTCCCATAACACGGGGATCACGCCCTGAGCCGAAGGCAGACGCTTAACCGCTGTGCCACCCAGGCGCCCCTACATGTGATTTTCTTATGTGAATGAAGAGTATAATTAGTGTTTACGATTTATTTATTTAAAATATTGGTAGTGTGCATTGCTAGGAAATAAGTAATTACCCTATTAAAACGTTTTGAATTCAGTGCTCTTTTAGACCATGTAACTTGAAAGAAGAGGTCATAATTAAGCCCTTTGAATTGTATGTGTGTGTTAACATTTCTTGTTTACATATACCAGAAAAATAGGTGACCATTACTAAGGTGGTGAGCTACATTAAGGCTTGTTGATTTAAGATACCATTTTTTGGAAAGATAATTTTCAGGTGGCTTTGTTACAGATTATGTTGGTAACATTTGTTTGGGCTGTGAAATTATACTCTAGATATTTATGAAAAGGAACCAAAAATAAGAGCATTCCCAAGTTAACTAAATTTTAGTGTTTTTAAAAACCTATTTTAAACCATAAAATTTCCTAGAGTTTCTAATTGACCCCCTTTATCTTCAAAACCAAATAGAAAATAGAAACCATGTTGAATGTAGGAGAACTTGTTTTGCTGGTCAGGATGACAACAACTTTGATGTTTTAACAGTAAAAGACACATTCAGTTGTGTAATTTGTGAATAACAGCTTTTTAAAGGTATTTTGGAGAGAGAACAAAACGAGTGAATGGATACTTTAGCTTTATTGTTGTTTTAATGTTTTCCTTTAGGACTTTGAGAGAAAATTTTATATTCTAATATGAAACGTACTAAAAGGAAGTAAATATTTATATTGATTATAGAGATGACAATGGGAGGTAGCCAGCATCGGTAGAAAGTAGAAGTCAAAACTAATGAGAACTTAAGGATTATTGTTATTGAGTCTGATTCTGTTATATTAAATGAAATGTTGAATCCAAAAGAATCACTCAAACAATAATGTTACGTGTAGTGTAGCTTTGGCCGAAAGATACTACAAGAAAAAAATTAAGTTAAAAGTCAAAGAAATAGTGGTCTCACCCTAGGGCATGCATTTTAAATGTCTCTAACTTCTCTCTCTCTCTCTCTCCCTCTCTCTGTAGGTATATAAGAATGTGACTCTACAGGTTCCAGTGGGACTGACTATACACACCTCTTTAGTATGTTCTGTGACTCTGCTCATTACCATCCTGTGTTCTACTCTGATCCTTGTGGCTGTTTTCAAATATGGCCATTTTTCCCTATAAGTTTTATGGAGTTTAATGCTTTCCATAAACCTAAATAAGACCTATTTATTGGGATTAGAAGTGTTCTTCTAGAATTATGTCCTTGCTTTTGTCTTCATTTATGGCTAAAATTATGTGTACTAGAGGAAATTTTGGATCATTTTCAACCAATTCCAGAATTTAGTGCTCTGTTGTATAGACCTTTGATAATCTTCAAGCAAGTGCCAATAGAAGAGGAAACTTAATTTTGTCAAATTAATATTTATTTTGTGAAAAGTGATTTTATCTTCATTTCGGTTATGAAAATGAGTACTTCATGTGTTACAGAGAAATTATTCTCATTTTATGAACAGAAGCATTTTAATTTCAGCTAAAAATTGAGAAAATCATTATAAACAAGAATAAAATATTTTGGATGAATCAGTTTATTTAAACATTAATTTTGTGAAAACATTAAAGTTATTCATCCAGAGTTTAAAGAAAACAAAGTAGGAAAGCTTAGAAATATTAATATCAAGATTGATTATTCCTTAAAGCATTTCCATTCTCCTTTTGTATTTTATTATACTGTTTTGAATATATGAATTGGTTTAATGAAACTAAGTACTAAGACTTAGATTTGATTTAGTACTGAATTTGTCAGGAAGACAATTCAGATTGTCATTTTAGAGTATGTTTTATTAAGTTGTACATTTACAAAAAAAATCTTTTTTGTATCTTTTGCTCCATGCCGAACTTGGGGCTTGAATTCATGACCCTGAGAGCAAGAGTCACATGCTCACGGACTGTGCCAGCCAGGTGCCCCTCTTTTTTGTACCTTCAGTGAATTTTTTTAAACAAAAGCTCTTATTCTATTTTTCTTGGGGGAAAATTAGAAAATAAGTGCTATGAGCTAATTAAAAAATAAAAAGGCATGGGGCATTTGACTGGCTCAGTCAGTGGATCATGTAACTCTTGATCTTGGGGTTTTGAGTTCAAGCCCCACATTAGGTTGTGTGGAGTCTGGAAGACTATCAGAGGTATCACTCTTTCTTTCTTGAAAGCTTAGTTATGCCTTTGAAGGGATGTTCTTTTTTATCCAGCATTTCAATGTGCTTAATAAATGGGACTGTTTTTCAGGTTATCTAATAATAGTGTGCCATATTGATCTTTGATTCCTTTCTCTCTACATCATGGGGTTTTTATTCTACATCTATACATAAGCACAGTCTAGCTACCTTCTCCATTTCCACTATGTCCCTAGTATCAGCCAAGATTACTGCCTTTCTAGTTCATTTCCCTTCTATTCTTGCATCTGTATACTACATTTTCCACATAGCAATCTAGTGATCTTGAAGTATAAGCCAGATAACTTCACTTCCCTGCTTGACACTCTTTTTTTTTTTAAATAAAGATTTGATTTATTTATTTGACAGACAGACAGAGACAGCCAGCAAGAGAGGGAACACAAGCAGGGGGAGTGGGAGAGGAAGAAGCAGGCTCCCATCAGAGGAGCCTGATGCAGGGCTCAATCCCAGAATGCTGGGATCACACCCTGAGCCGAAGGCAGACGCTTAACGACTAAGCCACCCAGATGCCCCAGCTTGAAACTCTTCAATAGCTTCTTGGCATAAATCCAAACTCCTTAGCATGGCATTCAAGATCCTTCTTGACCTGAATCTTGTCTACTGTAGTGTTTTTTCACAGTACACTACTCTTGCAATAAACTCAAGCTACACAGGTCTTCTTAACTGATCATAGCAAGCCTTTTTCTTCCTCCTTTTGCCTATAATGCTTTCTCCTAGGAGCTTCTCATGCCTCTCTTCTATTCTCAGCTTAAATGTTGCCTCCCTAAAGATGCTTTCTCTGGCCACCCAATCCAAAATAATCTCCCCAGTTTTCTTCTCATACCAGATATCACTAGTTAATTATTGTGTTTGCATATTTGTAAGCTCCACAAAGGCAAAGTGATTTATGTCCACCCTGTATCCCTGATACCTAAGTGATATATTTTAGATGCTCAAATGTTTGTAGAATTAGTGAATACATTGACGAACTCCTCCCTGGATAAGACATGAAGGCCTTAATTTTAAGGAGTTGGGACTTACTTTAGCAGCAAAACATAGTAAGAGTTTGAAAGTAAAATGCAAAATGGATAATGGATGAATTCCCAGAAACAAATACACTGTAGCAGATTTATATAACAGTAATGTTGGTCAGCATCTTTGGCACAGACCTGAATGGAGACAATGCTAAATTAAATGAGGGACTGTCTCTCTTTCTCAATTTAAAGAACACTCTCCCCGCCCCTCCCATGGCCAAGAAGGAAAAAAAGAAGAAAGCGAGGAGAGCGGGATGCCCGTGTCCAAACTACGACTCCCAGCAGCCCCCGCGCGAGCCCGCCCATCGGGAGGTGTTGCGGGTCTCCGCCCCGTGGAGCTCCGGGCTTGGGCCGGCGAGGGGCGGTGTTCTGGCCCCGCCCCTGCCCGCTCCCCGCCGTCGCCCTCCCCCAGGGTTGTGGCCACGCGCAGCGGCGGCGGTTGTTCCGCTTCCCCTCCGGCCCGGGCCGTCGCCATTGCCGAAGGCTCCCTGCCCTCCCCTCCCGGCGCCCGCGGGGCTCGGCTGCCGCTCGGCCTAGCGGTAGCAGCGACTGCGCTCCAGCGCGGCTTGTCTTCCCGCCCCGCTTCCCCTTCCGTCCCCGCCTGCCCCGCGCGGCGCGCTTGCCCGGGGCGGCTCCAGAGCCCGCCGGGAGCTCGGACCGAGGCGCTTCGCTGGGGCGGGGACCTTTCCTCGCCTGAGGTAAGTGTGCAGACAGGCCGGGACGCGGGCCGTCGCTCTCTTCCTTCTTCCTTCTCCGAGGCCTGGCCGGCGCGAGCGGCCCGCAGCAGCCTACCTGCCGGGGGTAGCGCCGGGGCAGCCGCCACCTGCGTGCCTGGAGCCGCGGCTCCTGGGGCGGTGGCTCATTGTCTGCTCCCCAGGGCCGTTTTCTTCGGCTTTAGCCCGAAATGGGAAGCTCGCTAGGCTGGCGAAGTCTAACTCTTCCTGGACCCAGCCCTGCCCAGGGCCGTGTCGCGCCACAGGCTCTGTCCACTCTCGGTCTCCCTTCCCTCGCGTTTCACGGTCCTCCTGTTCTCAGTTTACTTTAGTGTTCGACCTCGCGTCTCGAGTTTTAGTCCTCGATTTTTCCTGTCTTACTGAGTCCCAGCCCCTCCTTGCTACCTCTCTGGTCATCTTAGTTTCATTGGTTAGGCGTGTTTTTTCTAGTCCCTTTACTCTTTTCTAAACTACAATGTGTAATCTCTTCCATATTACGCGTTAGTAGAAAAGTATAGTTTTCCGAGGATTTGAGGGCCTTGCCTAAGAACAAAACTTTCGGATCTTCTCGTGATTCTTGTTTGATCTTCAGCCAGGAGGTGAATAGTTGCTTCTTTAGGTAATTTAGGTGAAGGTTGGCTTTTCTCCATGTTTGGCTTTCTTTAAAACAACACACGTAGGACGTTGCTACAGAGTCTCCGGTGGACTCAGCCTTTTGGCTAATTCTTTAAAGATAAAGTCATCCCAGAACTAAAGTGTGAAAAGTAATTTCTGTTGTCGGTTGGTGTGGTCCTTTTATCTTCGTTTTAATAGGAATACTCGAGGCAGTTCCGAGCGTGATTTATTTCCTCCTGGATAAATCATGCCAACTCCCATTGATCTAATTGTTTCAGTTCTACTTTACAAGTTATCTATAGTTGTTTGTTTTCTTTTTAACCTCTGTAAAAGACAATCAAAATGGTTAGGCCTAAAATTAGACTACGACGAGCTGTGTTTTGGATCAAGGTTGTGCACGTCACGTTTTTTCCCCTTCTCTGTTTGACTCTTCCGCTCTTATAAGTAGGCAGGATATTGAAATGTACAAGAATTTGCTTGGGGGCTTTTGTTTTTGTAGGGTTATCCAAAAGAATAACATTAAATAAAATTAGATTGGGATGAAGGCAGTGAATAGTAATTTTTAAAGCAGGTTAGAACTTGTCAACTTTGTCAGAAGGTCTGTGGCATTTGTAAAACATACTCATACTAACTTCTAAGTATCTTTTATGGATATGTGGAAATATATATATATATATATATATATATATATGCATACATATAAATGGAAAGCTTTGTTCATGTTCTATTAATACAGGGTATTGATTTTTTTTTAAAGATTTTATTTATTTATTTGACAGAGATAGAGACAGCCAGCGAGAGAGGGAACACAAGCAGGGGGAGTGGGAGAGGAAGAAGCAGGCTCCCAGTGGAAGAGCCTGACGTGGGGCTCGATCCCAGAACCCTGGGATCACGCCCTGAGCCGAAGGCAGACGCCCAAGGACTTAGCCACCCAGGCACCCCAATACAGCGTATTGATTTAAGGCAGTTCTTTCATTCTTAGCTTTTAAGTCTTTCTAGCTATTAATCAACCAAGAACACTGATTTACATTGTGAAATATGAACCTTCAAATGTTTTTGACCTGTAATATATGTAGGTCTTAAGCCCACTTTCAGGGTTTGGTGAAAGACATTAATCTAAATTCAGTGAATTTTGCTTTCACTAAATACTCCACTTTTACCTAAGTGACTTAGTACTGAGCTTTAATACTGCCATTTGATAGTGTCAGTTGTCCTTAACTTGAGAGGTCTTGTTGGCCAAAGGGGCTGAGGTATAGAAATGTTGGAGTGTGAAATTTGGTCTGTTGATGTCAGCTTCTCTGTCCATTCTTCTATAAGCAGATATTTTTACCAAGGAAGAGTTACTGGATATTCCTCTTCACTTAGGGCTTTGATTCCTGGTTTACCATTATTCAAAAAGAGTGTTATTCTTCTGGACTTTGTGACATTTAATACTAACCTTGCAAACCCCAAATCATAACGTAACAGTAAGTTTGTATTTGGAATGTATCTACTAAACAAATGAATAGGGGTTCCAGTGGTTCTCTGATCTTTATGATAGGCAGGTTTCCAAATAGGCATGGTTAACAGTGGTGTATATTTCTTTTTAATTACGCTTTTTAAAAAAGAGCTTGTTCAAATAGATAAAGATAAAGTAAGTAGATACTTTAAAGTCATTCCTGTTTCTTCTGTCAATATCGATTCTAATAATTGAGTGTAATGTTTCTTCTGACTTTTTAAAATTTCTCCTCTTGATTAAAACTTGAAACTAGGTCTTGTTCAAGGCTTTAAGGCTTCGGGATTCTGATCGGTTTGTTTTCAAAAACCCTTCCAGTTACTTAGAGGGCTAATTCCAGACTAGTCAGAGGGCAGGTAAGTTACTTACAAATCTGAGTTGGGCCTTGTATCCTTCTTTTACCTTGGTAGAAGCAGAAAGACAAGGAAAAATTGCCCCCATTGCCTTGAAGAAATACTGATTGTTTTCTTCTGCGATCAGAATTTTCACTACTTCTTCATTTTAGGATCACTAACCTATTTAAGAATAGTCATTCTGAACATTCATGAGGGATTTCAGAGTTCTAGCCTATTATTATCTCTGAGGTACATTAGTACTTACCATTCCATGTGTCTCAAATGGTTAGGTGCTGGAGACCTGGGTTTGAATGACGGCTCTTCTGCTTGACCCTGAATAAGACATGTACTCTTTCCAGGACTTGGTTTTCTTCTGTAAAATGGGGATTGATAGTAATAACAATATAATACAAATTTCATGGGGCTATTTAAAGCAAATGAGATAATGCAGGTAAAGTACTTTACAAATACAGTGCTTAAGTTCTTAATAAAGATTAGTTAATATTCCATTCTAAAATAGGTTTTAGGGGTGCCTGGGTGGCTCACTTGGTTAAGCATCTGCCTTAGGCTCAGGTCATGATCCTGGGGTCTTGGGATCCAGCCCCACATCATGCTCCCTGCTGAGCGGGGAGTCTGTTCCTTCCCTCACCCCACTCGTGCTCTCTCTCTGGCTCTCTCTTGCTCTCAAATAAAAGAAAAATCTTAAAAAATAAAATAAAATAGGTTTTACATTTAATTGCTTGTGTAGCAAATATTATGCTTCCAAACTTAGATTTAAGAATGCTTTCTGGAGGGGCGCCTGGGTGGCTCAGTTAGTTAAATGTCTGCATTCAGATCAGGTCATGGTCCTGAGGTCCTGGGATCAAGTCCCGCATCGGCTCCCTGCTCAGTGAGGAGTCTGCTTCTCCCTTTTCCTTTGCTCCTCCCCCTGCGTGGTGCACTCACTCACTCTCTCAAATAAATAAAATCTTTTAAAAAAGAGTGTGCTTTCTGGAAGAGATTGGGATCTCAGGATCAATTTTCTGAGACCATAACTGTTAAATTAGAAATTGTTTTTTTGGGAAAAAAAGCTTTGCTACTGATTACTGATATAAAATACAGGTTTTTCAAATACAAGTTTTTCAAATTTTAAAAAGTATGCATATTTCTTATAGAAAATTTGGAAAGTAGCGAAGATTATTAAGAAACAGGACAGGGGCGCCTGGGTGGCACAGCGGTTAAGCGTCTGCCTTCGGCTCAGGGCGTGATCCCGGCGTTATGGGATCGAGCCCCACATCAGGCTCCTCCGCTGGGAGCCTGCTTCTTCCTCTCCCACTCCCCCTGGTTGTGTTCCCTCTCTCGCTGGCTGTCTCTATCTCTGTCAAATAAATAAGTAAAATCTTTAAAAAATAAAAAAAAAATAAAAGTTGTGGTTATTACATATTGTTTTCCATCTCCATACATATAGTTGTACTTCATCTTTTTAACCGTCATGATACAGTCCATTGTACTTTGTTTCATTATTCATGGTTGTTTATGTTACAGTAATCCCCCCTTATCCACAGGGGATATGTTCCAAGACCTCCAGTGGATGCCTGAAGCCACAGATAGAGTGAAGCCTATATTTAATATGTTTTTGCCTACATATACATACCTGTGATAAAGTTTAGTTTAGAAATTACACAGTAGGAGATTAACAATAGTAACTGATAATGAAATAGAACAGTTATAACAATATGCTATAATGAAAGTTATATGAATGTGGTCTATCTCAAAATATCTCATTAGACTGTACTCACGGTTCTTGTGATCATGTGAGATGATAAAATGCCTACGTGATGAGATGAAGTGAGGTGAATGGCGTAGGCAGTGTGATGTAGCGATAGGCTTCTATTGACCTTCTGGCAATACATCAGAAGTGGGATCCAGGGCAGTAGTTTACTGCTGGTAACTGAAACTGCAGAAAGAGAAACCGTGGTAAGAGGGGACTACTGTACAGATCTTCATCAACTTACAAGGGGGTTTTGTCCCGATAAACCCATTGTAAGTTGAAAATGGCATAAGGCAAAGCATAGCTTAGCCTAGCCTACCTTAAACGTGCCCAGAACACTTAGGTTAGCCTACAGCCGGACAGAAGCCTCTAACAATGCCTAATTTATATTAAAGTGTTGAATATCTCATGTACTTTATTGAGTAGTGTACTGAATGTGAAAAATAGAATGGTTTTAAGTGTATGAGTTGTTTATCTTCTTGATCACGTGGCTGACTAAGAGCTGTGGCTTGCTGCCACTGCCCAGTGTCACAATACAGTATGGTACTGCGTATTTCCAACCCCGGGAAAAGAGCAAAATTCAAAATATGGTTCCTACTAAATGTGAAAACTTCACTTTCATATCTTCCTAAAGACTAAAAACTGTAAGTGAAACCATGATAAGTCAGGGACAGTCTTTATTCTCTCAATTTGGAGCAAGTAAAACTGGAGCCTTAATGAACTTCCTTGTATTTTTGTGCATATATACAAGTATTTCCATAAAAAGCATTCTTAAGCGTGCATTTTAAGTTTCGATAAATGCCAAGTTGTTGTCCAAAAGTCTGTATCAGTCTGTCCTTCCTCATCAAATTGTAGAAGCTCTTCATACATAATACCTTCTCTTTAGGAAGATCTTTCCCATTTTACCTTTATCAAAAAACATTCTTTTTAATAATTGTTGTATTGGGGTACCTGGCTGGCTCAGTTGGAGGAGCATGCGACCTTTGATCTCAGGGTTGTGAGTTTGAGCCCCCTGTTGGGTGTAGAGATTACTTAAATAAAACTTTAAAAAATAATAATTGTATTTTAATCTTAATCCTTCTGAAATTTGTGTGGGGGCATGTAAGAGTTTTAACAATATAAAATAGCTTGGTTACTGAAATGAAATACAAGTATAGAAAAAATGTTAAGAGTTTTCGGTTGCTGTGAAATCAATTATAAAAATTCAGGGAGTAATATTGTAATGGTCTTATTGTAAGCCTCACATCTGAAAAGGAAAAAAAATGCCCCTTTGGCCCGTTTGTTTGTTTGTTTGTTTGTTTGTTTGTTTGTTTCTTTCTTTCTTTCTTTCTTTCTTTCTTTCTTTAAGATTTTATTTGTTTATTTGACAGAGAGAGTATTTGACAGAGAGAGAGAGCATAAGCAGGCGGAGAGGCAGAAGGAGAGGGAGAAGCAGGCTCCCCACTGAGCCGGGAGCCTAATTCAGGGCTCAGTCCCAGGATCCTGGGATCATGACCTGAGCCGAAGGCAGACGCTTAACTGACTGAGCCACCCAGGCACCCTTGACCCCTGTTTCTTGTCATCTACTGATTTCATCCTCATCCTTCAAATTTCTGCTTTTGAGTGTATCTCTCTTTGGGAATCTTTCTTTATCTCCACTATGTTATAGATATTCTTATATATTTTCTTAACATGTTAATCCATAATTTTATTTGTGGTATGCTGAAAGCATGAGTTATTTATCTGGAAATGAGAGTTATTTCTCAATTTTTGCTAGTTGAAACTAATCAAAGAGGGAGATGCAAGGACAAACTCACTAGTGTTGGTTAAAAGTGATACATTCGCATTACTGAGTTCTTCCTCACATCTTTCTGATCAAGCTGTTACATTGGTAATATTTTTTTATGTAAATGCTTAATAGGTTCTGGAAAGCTAGAAGGTTTTATTTTGGCCTTGCACTTATTTCATAAGAAAAGGTATATTTTAGGACACCTGGATGGCTCAGTTGGTTAAGTATCTAACTCTTGGTCTTGGCTCAGATTTGATCTTAGGGTCTTGAGTTCAAGCCCCGCTTTGGGCTCTATGCAGTGGGGAGGGGGGGAAGAACAAGGTGTATTTTAAGATATATTCTCAGCTTTTAAATATTTAATTAATGTTCTTAATTTGAGTTTATTTAGTGATTTATAGGCTTATAAGTGAAACAAAATTGTTACATAATAAACACCTGAGCAGCAAGAGGTGGGTAAACCATTTAAACAAAATTTCAGGTGCTCTAAAGAGCAAATTTTTAAAGGAGAAGTTACATTGCCACAAAAAATAGTGGAAATAGAGCTAGATGTTTGATAAAATATCTCTATTATAAATTCTTCCTGAACTTTTTTCACCTTTCTGATTAAATACTTGAAAAGAATAAAGTTGCCTTTTTTTTTTTTAGCCTCTTATTCCATTATATATGGATAACTACTGTTGATATTTTGTTATGCTTCTTACCAGTACTTTTTCATATATATATATATATATATCTTCTATATATGTGTGTGTGTGTACACATAGCTTACTTTTTCTTATATATGTATATGTGCGTGTGTGTGTTTGTACATAGCTAACTTTTATAAAATTAGAATCTTGTTCTGTATAATTTGTTATCTTGCTAAATCTTGAAAGTTTCCCTTTGTTAAAAATTCTCTTAAAATCATCTTTTAATGTTTGCCTCGCATTCCATTGTACAGCTCTGCCTTACTCGCTCTTTTCCGGTTGCTGAATGTGTAAGTTATTTCCAATATTTTATATAAAAATAATGTTATAATGAATAGTTTTCTATTCATACCTGATTATTATAGAATATTTTCCTGGAAGTGGAATTGCTGAATGAAAAGGTATAAGCATTTAACAGTCTTAAATTATCCTTCAGGAAAGTTTGCTGTGTATCATCACTGGCTGTGTGTATCCCTTTTTATTGCTATCCTCAATGAAGCAGCCATCATTTTTAATGAAATTAATAGAATTTACTTATTCTTAGGCAAATAAAAATCTAGTTTAATTTGCATTTCTTGTTTAAATTAAAATTATTTTGTTTTGGTTAATTTGATTTACTTCTGATAAGTATGCAGACGTAACTGGATATTTGTGTCCAGTATTTTTATTATTTTACCGGTCTTCAATAAAATTTTATTTACTTTTGTTTTCCAGGTTCATTGTCTTGTCTGAAAATAGTATAGTAACCTTTCCTTCCTTTCCAGGAGTCACAATATTTATTTCTATTTTAGGGCTTTATTATATTGGCCAGAATTTCCAAGACATGGTTCAGTAAGATAGGCGATAATTGTCTTAGAATATCTTAGAATATTTTTAGAATTTACTGAAAGAGTAGGAAAAAATCTCAGAAATTTAGTTTAATAGGAGTATATAGGCCATATGGTAACTTCTGTAGTTACTTCTGTAGAATCTTGAATCCTTACTTTCTTATAAGTCAGTTTTGATCATTTGTATTTTTCCAGGTTATAATATTTTTTGATTTTCAAATTTGTTACTATATGAATGTATGTAATATTTTATTATTAAAATCTGTGGTGTGTATTTCCACCCTTTATTAGTGATTGTTATTTTTCTTGACTTGCCAAATGTTCATTGACTTAGTTTTTAATAACCAGATTTATTGTTGGTTTTCTGTTTTCTGATTCCCTGATTTTTACTTTTCTCTTTAAAATTTTGCTTTTCTTGCTTTTGTTCATTTTTTTTTACGGTTTTTTTTTTTTTTTTTTTTTTGGGAGAGGATGAGTGCATTGGGGGGTGTGGAGCGGGAGAGGGAGAGCATCTTAAGCAGTCTCCATTCCCAGTGTGGAGCCTGATGCAGGGCTTGATATCACAGTCCTGAGATCATGACCTGAGCCAAAATCAAGAGTTGGATGCTTAA
This sequence comes from Ursus americanus, assembly GCF_024610735.1. Classification (NCBI taxonomy): domain Eukaryota; kingdom Metazoa; phylum Chordata; class Mammalia; order Carnivora; family Ursidae; genus Ursus; species Ursus americanus. The sequence continues at coordinate 31,419,571 of NC_142130.1, read as the reverse complement.
CCCACTGAGCCACCCAGGCACCCCTGTTACACTTTTCCTAACTCAAATTCTTAGTTCCTTTTTCTTTTTCTTTTTTTAATAATGAAAACATTAATGCTCTTAATTTGCCTCTGAGTACAGCTTTGGCTGCACTCAATAATTTACATGAATCATGGTCTTATATTAATTACTCTCCAAATAGTTGGCATTTTTAGTTTCATTTCCTCTTTGATTCAAGAGGTATTTAGGACAGTTCTCTTCACTCTGTTTTCTTTCATTGTCGTCAATGGCTATAGTCTTTTAAACTTTCAAATTTACTGAGGTTTTTTTTTAAGATTTTTATCTACTTGAGAGAGAGAGCGTGCGTGCAGGCGTGAGCACACCCATGAGCAGGGGGAGGGGCAGAGGGAGAGGAGAGAGAAAATCTCAAGCAGACTCCACACTGAGCATGGAGCCCCATGTGGTGCTCAATCAGACAGCCATGAAATCATGACCTGAACTGAAATCAAGAGTTGGATGCTTAACCTTCTGAGCAACCCAGGCACTCCCTGAAGGTGTTTTGTTTTTTTTTTAATGATTTTTTATTATATTATGTTAGTCACCATACAGTACATCCCCGGTTTCCTGTTTTTTTTTTTTTTTAATGACTTAAAGCATAATCCAATTTGGTAAGCGTTCTGTGAAAACTTAAAAAAATTTTCTGTTTGCAGAGTATATATGTAACTTTAATTATTCAAATTATCTTATTTGGTTTATTATTCCTTTTTAATGGTTCCTATTATAAGACTTAGTCTTTATTAGGTTTTTGTTTTGTTTTGTTTTGAGAGAGTGCATGCGCATGTGTACACACATGGGGGGGCAGAGGGAGAGAGAGAATCCCCAGCAGGTTCCACACTAAGTGCAGAGCCCACTGTGGGGCTTGATATCATGACCTCGAGATCATGACCTGAGCCAAAATCAAGAGTCTGATGCTGGGACGCCTGGGTGGCTTAGTCAGCTGAGCATCTGCCTTCAGCTCGGGTCATAATCCCAGGGTCCTGGGATTGAGTCCTGCATCAGGCTCCTTTGCTCTGCAGGGAGCCTGCTTCTTCCTCTGCCTGCTGCTCCCCCTGCTTGTGCTCTCTCTCTTACTCTCTCTCAAATAAATAAATACATCTTTAAAGAAGAGTGAGACACTCAACTGACTGAGCCACCCAGGTACCCGGTCTTCATTACTTTTTAAATCTTAATCTGTCAAAAATTAAGAGAGTCACATTGTTTTTAAGAGCTTGTTCTCACATTGGGACCTTTACATTTTTGTTTCTTCCGCCTGATACTGTCTTCCTTTCGTACATTATGGTTTCGATGGGGCCTTACCTGATTGGTCATCTAAAATAGCCTTCACCTACTGCACTCGATATCTAACTTCTTACCCTTCTGTGTCTGTCTTTATAGCACTTTCGTCTGAAGTTATTTGGCTTCTTTCATTTTCTTGTTTCTCTATTTCTTTGCTGTTATTCTATTTAGAACTTAGAACATGTGGGCATGCAGTAAGTATATGTTGGTTGAGTGTCAGTTTCTTTTATTTCTGATGATTTTTGATTTTTTAAGTAATAGACTTATTTTATATAGCAATTTTAGGTTCACAGCAAAACTGAGTAAAAAGTACAGAGTTCCTATATACTCCAAGCTCCCCCTTACTCTCAGTACCCCTTACCCCACCATCAATGTCTGACCGCGTATGGTACATTTGTTTTAATTGATAAACTAACATTGACACATCATTATCAACCAAAGTCCATAGTTTAGGGTTCACTCTTGATATTGTACATTCAGTGGGTGTGGACAAATAAATGGTGGATTTTTACTTGTGTCCATCATTACAGTGTCATGCACAACAGTTTCCCAGCCCTAAAAATCACCCATGATCCACATATTCATCCCTCCCTTCTCCCTAATTCCTGGCAACCGCTAGTCCTTTTACTGTCTCCATAATATTGCCTTTTCCAGAATGTCCTATAATTGAAATCATATAATATGTAACCTTTTCAACTTGCAATATGCATTTAAGTTTCCTTCTCATCTTTTGATGGCTTGATAGCTCATTCCTTTTTAGCAATGAATAATATTCCATTGACTGGGTGTACGGCAGTTTGTTTATTCATTCTCCTGCTGAAGGACATCTTGGTAGCTTTCACATTTGTCAATTATGAATAAAATTGCTATAAACATCTGTGTTTCATTTTTGTATGGATAGAAGTTTTCAGCTGATTTGAGTAAATAACAAGAAGCATAATTGCTGGATTGTATGGTAAGAGTATATTTAGTTTTGTGGGAAACCTCTAAACTGTCTTTCAAAGTGGTTATACCATTTGGTTTCCCACCAGCCATGGGTGAGAGGGTCCCTGTTGCTCAGCGTCCTCACGAGCATTTTATGTTGATTAGTTAGTCTCATAGGTATATAGTGGTATCTCATTGTTTTGATTTGCAGTACTCCCATGATTGATGTTGAGCATCTTTTTGCATGCTGCTTTTCCATCCGTGTATCACCTTGGTGAGGTATCTCTTCAGAAGTTATGCACATTTTTAAGTTGGGTTGTTAATTTTTATATTGCTGAATTTTAAGAGTTCTTTGTATATTTTGGGTAACTGTCCTTTATATCTGATATTTCTTTTGCAGGTATTTTTCCCCAGTCTGTGGCTTGTCTCTCATTCTCTCAACTCTAATGATTTTTATCATGTATTTTGATGCAGTATTATTTGATGCGTGTGTAAGTTATCTACTGCTGAAAGTCTCATCGATTATACTTAATAAAAATAATCATCATACTTCTGAGTCTTGTATTTCACTTAAATTTCTGTCTGTACTAAATGTCTTTGTTCAATAAATTATCCAACTTTGGCTTTCCATGCCATTTTGTTTTAGTTGTGTCTTTTTAAAATTACATGTAGGTTTTTTTAAAAGATATTTATTTATTTATTTATTTATTTATTTATTTATTTGAGAGAGAGCATGTGGGAGCATGCACTCAAGCAGGCAGGGGAAGGGGCAGAGGGAGAGGAAGAGAATCCTAAGCAGACTCCGCACTGAGCGTGGAACCCAGTGTGGGGCTTGATCCCATGACCCTGAGATCATGACCTGAGCCAAAACCAAGAGTCAGATGCTTAACCAACTGAGCCACCCAGGCACCCTGTGGTTTATTATTTGTTGTAATTCAAAGTGAATGCTTAAAACATTTATCGTCATAATGAATTCTGTTGGGTGTGTTTCTATCATTTCATTTAGTGTTTCCGGTTTTTTTTTTTTTTTTTAAAGATTTTATTTATTTATTTGACAGAGAGACAGCCAGCGAGAGAGGGAACACAAGCAGGGGGAGCGGGAGAGGAAGAAGCAGGCTCATAGCAGAGGAGCCTGATGTGGGGCTCGATCCCATAACGCCAGGATCACGCCCTGAGCCGAAGGCAGGCGCTTAACCGCTGTGCCATCCAGGCGCCCCGTGTTTCCTGTTTTTTAATGATTAATTGCTGCTGCTTTCATTGTATAATGTACATAAGATAAAAATTACCATCTTAACCACTTTTATATATACAATTCTTTAGCATTAAGTACATGTACATTGTTGTACACCCATCCCCCTCACTTTTTTATCTTCCCCAACTGAACCTCTATACTTACTAAAAATGAACTCCCCATTCCTCCTTACTCCCAATCCCTGGTAACCTATTTCTAATATTCTTTATGTCTGTTATGATTTTGCCTATTCTAGATGATTCATGTAAGTGGAATCGTACCGTATTTATCCTTTTGTGTTTGGTTTGTTTCACATAGCACATGATGTTTTCATCCTTGCTGTAGCATGTATTAGTACTTCATTCTTTTTTTAAGGCTGAATAATACTCCATTGTATATATACACTTGACCCTTGAACAATGTGGGGATTAGGGGTGTCAGCCCCTACACACACAGTCAAAAATCTGCATATAACTTTTGACTACCATACGAGTAGCCTACTGTGACCAGAAGCCTTACTAAGAACATGAACAATAATTAACATATAACTAGCATGTTATATTCTCATAAGACTGTATTCTTATGACGTAAAACAAAATGTTACTCAGAAAATTATAAGGAAAATCTATGTAGTACTGTATCAGAGAGCTGGCATACAGTGCACAGTTCAAACCTGTGGTGTTCCAAGTTCAGCTGTATACCACATTTTGTTTATTCAGTTATCTGTCGCTGTCTTCTAGTTTTTGCTTTGTAAATTTGTTGCTTTTTTCTCACTTATTTGGAGTTTATGCATCTTGTTTTTAAATCCACTAATTTATAGTTTAAATGAATTCAAGTATAAATCTAAATTAAAAAAAATAAATTTTCTGGTTTGTCAGTCTAAAAGAAAACTATACTTTGACTCCCCCTTATATTAGAAGACTAGCTGCTCCTCTTCATCCACCCTCACTTTATCTGCGTTTTCTCTCCACGGTGAACTGGGGACTTTGTATTCTTCGTATATTTTTTACCCATTTCATGTTTTTAACTTCGTCTTCTTTCAGGTCTTTTATCTTGGTAATTACATTCCACATTAACACAAAGTATTTAAATTTTATTTAGACGGAGTTGTTGGTGCTCATTGCCGTTTTTCTCAGGCTTTCATTTAAGGTGATACATCATGTTTGTCAACTAGCCTTTTCAGCTATTTTTTTTTTAATTAATTTATTTGAGAGAGAGTGCACAAGGCAGGGGGCAGAAGTAGGGAGAGAGAATCCTCAAGCACAGGTGCTCCTTTTTTTTCCTTTTTATTAAAATATTTTCACAGATCATGTCTGTTATACACATTCATCAATGTTGCCTGATACACTAGCTCCTTACTGTTTTTGTACTTCGTTCTTTTTTCATTTCCAGAAATATTTTTAGTTATTTTGTTTTAATTCTGTTTTCTTTCTTGAAAATACTTACAATAATTAGGTTGGCTTGTCATTTCTGTCCTTTGTGTGAGTTTCTCAAATGTTTGTCTTATCACCCGTTTGATTTTTCTTTATCTCTTCCAGTGTAGGCTTTATTTCTGCTATTGAAATTTTAGCTTCTTTATATCCTTTAAAAATTTATGCTGCTCCCTTTTCTTCTTAATTTACTCTCATTTTATCTTTGGCTTTTCTCTCCATATATGCCTGTTTCCTAGTTTGCCACTGTTTGGGAGTTCTGTGTCTTGAGGTGATTCATCATCTAAGTCAGACTCTGCTTCCTGTGGTGGGTAATTATCTTTCTTGTGCTACATTATTTTTTGTTGGGATCAACATAAATTGTTGAATGTTTTTTCTGCTGCTTTATCTTTGAATTGTAGCTGTTGTATGTTATCTGATGTACATTTGTTAGAAGTGTTTGTGGGTTATCCTTGCTACAGTGGGCTGTGATTCTGATTGAAACCTCTTAGGTGTATTGCCAAAGGATACATAGCTCCTAGCCTGAGTTCCAGTGATTAATAGATATTCATCTAATATAGTAGTTCTGGTGGGATCTGGTTTCTAACTTGTGCTGTTAGGGCTCTTCCTGATTCTAGCCTTATACCCACAGCACAACACTTTGCTTAAGTGACTACATCTCTCAGGAAGCCATGTGCTAATCCATGTTTCTCTGTGCTTGTACAGCTCCACCTGAACCTTACATACACACAGGAACATAGACACTTGCTTTTTTCTGGAACTTGCATGGTAAACTCTTAAATGTATGTAGAAAGATCAGAGGGGAAAACAAGGATCTCTGGCTGCCACAAAACCCACTTCTGCATAGCAACGAACAGCTTAGCAAGGGTTGGCTGACTAGTTTGTTTCTTTGAGGCTGATTTTGGGTCTCTAAATAAAAGGATGGCTGGCAGAGAGGGGCAAGGTGTCTTCATACCTTCTTTTAGGCAGATGGTTGAACTTAGTTTTATGAAGCAGAGCATGGCTGGGTTGTGAATCCTCTCAGTTAAGATTGACCTTATAGTTAGTGGAAATCCTTCAAAGATCTGATATGAGTTGTTTTCTTGGAAATTTGGGATAGGCTACGTGGGTTGATTCTGATTTGATACCATTTTTTTAATGAGAATAAGCTGGCTCCAGTTTTTGTTTAACTTAGATAACCACCCAAGGAATCAAATAATCCATTTGCTGTTAACCATTTTTTAGTCAAAGGTCTTATTTTAGATTGATAGATTATCACTTTGATGGTAGGAAATGGTATCTTGTTTCAATTTGCATCTCTCTGAAGTTGAACACATTTCATAAATTTATTGCCCCCCCTTTATTTTTCATTTTGAATTAATTGCCATTTAAGGTTTGTGACCAAAGCTGCCTTTTTTTTTTTTTTTTTTTTTTGTAATCTTTGCTGTTCCTTACTTCCCCGTTCCCTACCTTACAGTCATTTTGAAGCATTTCTGACTCTTGCCTCTTCTTTCGTGCTTGGTCATTGTTTCACTTTTTCAGTGTGGTGATTGGGTGAAGGCCAAGGGGAAAAAGAAAAAAAAGAAGGATCACATTTAGATTACTATGTTTCTTTACACACACTGCTTCCTCTGTATATAGAGACCTTCCTGTCTTTCCTTGCCTGGCAAATTCCTTCTCATCCTTCAAAAGCCAAGTCTGATTTCTTGGCCTAATTACTCATATAAATGGGAGCTGTGGGTCCTCTTTTCCATAGTATGCCTTACACCCCTATTAGCTCTTACCTTATTTCAGAGTAGTCGTCTGTTTTTATTTTCCCACTGACGCCAACTCAGAGGGAACACTGAATCATAGTTGTCTTTGATCTCTAGCGTCTGACACAGTATAGGCACAAAATAAATATTTGACTGACTTAGGAGAGACTAAGGTTTTTTCCTTCAACTGTGTCATTGCCCTGCTTCTAGTGTGAAAATGTAAAACACAGGTCTTTTGGGAAGTGGAGTTACAAATACTTTTTTGTTTAGATTTTATTCTGGTCTGGGTTGTTTGTTTTTTTAATGATCGGGCACTACTTCTGAGAATAAGAAATGCTTAAACCAACCTCTAAAACTTCCAGGTGCTCCCTGTTGCCCAGCACCTGTGACTTTTTGGCCCTACTGCACAATCTGATTTTTCACTACTTGCTGCCATTTGCCCTCTTGTTTTCTTGCTGTCTCATGAACTAGATCATACTTACTGTTCCTATTTGTTCCTATTGTTTGGAATCCCATCTTCTTCTTCTTTTTTTTTTTTTAGAAGATTTTTTATTTATTTATTCGACAGGGACAGAGACAGCCAGCGAGAGAGAGAACACAAGCAGGGGGAGTGGGAGAGGAAGAAGCAGGCTCATAGCAGAGGAGCCTGATGTGGGGCTCGATCCCACAACGCCGGGATCACGCCCTGAGCCGAAGGCAGACGCTTAACCGCTGTGCCACCCAGGAGCCCCCGGAATCCCATCTTCTGAATGGGAATGTGATCTGTTGTAAATGAGGATTGAGTAGTGAGAATTTAGACTATTTATTGTCCTGCTGGTCTTATACTGAATATATGATGGTTAATGTGAGGTTCCTGGATCAGTTTTATCAATTGTGAGGATCAAAATAAATAGAGCATTTAATTGTCTTTGTTCTAGAATAGTGATCTGAAAGCACACAGAACAGTGACTCTTTCTTCAAATTTTGCTGTGTCCCCTGCAGCCTAAAAAAAAAAAAGTTCACTTGCCTCTGATGCCATCACAGATAAACCTTTCATTGGTCGATTTATTCATCAGCAATTACTCATGTAGACACATGAACTGGATACAATGCTAGGTGTTAGTGGTTAACAAAATACTCACTGGATCCATGCCTGTGGAGTTTATAACATAGGGAAGATAGACATTAAAAAAGCAAATCCAGTGTGATGAATGTTAAGACAAAGGAAATAAAGTGATATGCATGGGATGGGAGTGAGGAGGTGTCAGAGAAGGTTTTCTGAGAAAGTCACCTTTAGGGCAATACTTGAAGTGGGTGTTTGACAGGTGGAGCTGGTGGACAGAAAGTAGGGTGACCAACTCAATGCCAGTTTGCTGAGGTCTTTCCTGGGTTTAGTACTGCCCGTCAGGTGTCCCAGGGAAATAGAATGAATGATTGGTCAGTGAACAGATCTTCCTAGGAGGTCACATGTGAACGCCTGAAATGGCCATTAGAAAAACTGAAAGAATGGATAAAACTACAGAAGAACCCCTTAAAACTACGAAGGAGTGAGTATGGAAAGTGAGGGGCCTAATCATGCGTGTACTGTTGCGCTTTATCTTCAGTCTCCCACTTGAAGGCTTTAAGTAGGACACTGAAGTGACAGAGTTTAATGTGCTTTAAAGCTGCTCCCTGCAGTGTGTACAATAGATTGGGAGGGGCTGAGAGTGCATTTGGGGATCATAAATAACAGTGAGTAAGTCGTAGGCTGCAGTGATTTAGAAGTTTTGAGAGGCATGGATGGTTTTGAGACAGCATGTTTAGGTAGAGCGTGAAAGCCTGAAACAAATGATTTTCAAAAATCATTTTATTCCAAGACGATTAATTTCTTAAAAATGGAAAAACTGAACATTTTTTACTTTGATATTTTCCTGTCACCTGATAGAAATTTTCCGAGCAGAACCCATAATCCAGACAGCAGTTTTGGTTTTTTTGTTAAATGATGACCCTGGGTCCTTTTTTCACGTACGAAGAACAGCAGCGTAGGAGGCATGGCTTTGAAATGGTGGAGATGATTCTTTTTCTGAATGCAGCGAGAGGTGTGACTTCAGGTAGTTTAGTCACCTTGAGAGTAATGCCCCTGCGAGGCTCTCGAGGCAATCGATGGATCGATCGATCGTTCCAGGGATGCTTGCGTTCTGCATTTGTTTAGAAGTCTCCGTTGTAAGTTACTCCGGGAGGCCACAGCAGTTTCTTTGGAGCTGCTTCTTCCCCAGACCTGAACCCTCCATGTCTGCCTCAGTTTCCATCATTCCCTTTCTTTGTCTATATCTGCTCCACTGTAGCTTTTTTTTCCCCTTAAATTAAAAAAAGAGAGAGATATATAATTCATATATGATAAAATCCACCCTTTAAAAGGTATACAACTGAGTGGGTTTTGTTTTGTTGTGTTTTTCTGTTTTCCGAGATTGCATAATCACCACCACTCTCTGATTCTGGGATGTTTGTATTATCGCAAAAAGAAATCTTGCACCTGGTAGCAGTCACTCATTTTATCCCAACTTCTCCCCCTTGTCCCAGGCAACCACTAATATATTTTCTGTCTTTATCAATTTGTCTGTTCTGGACAGAGAAGCTGATTCACATAAAATGTGGTCTTATGTGACTGGTTTCTCCCATTTCTCACAGTGTTTTCAAGGTTGATCTATATTGTAGCATGTATGAATACTTAATTTTTTTATGGCTAAATAATACTCCATTGTATGGGTATACCACATTTTTTTAAAATCCATTTATCAGTTAATGGAAGTAGGGTTACTTTCACTTTTTTTTTTTTTTTTAAAGATTTTATTTATTTATTTACTTGACAGAGACAGCCAGCGAGAGGGGGAACACAAGCAGGGGGAGTGGAAGAGGAAGAAGCAGGCTCCTAGTGGAGGAGCCTGATGTGGGGCTCGATCCCAGAACGCCGGGATCATGCCCTGAGCCCAAGGCAGACGCTTAACGACTGCGCCACCCAGGCACCCCTGCTTTCACTTTTTGACTGTTAGATGAATAATGCTTCTGTGAACATTTGTCTATAGGTTTTTGTGTGGACATATTTTTATTTCTTTGGAGTATATACATAGGAATGGAATTGCTGAGTCATAGGGTAACTCCATCTTTAACCTTTGAGGAGCTACCAGGCTGTTTTCCAAAGCTCCTGTACCATTTTGCAGTCCTGCCAGCGGTGTGTGAGGGTTCCAATTTCTCCCTGTCCTCACTAACACCTGTTACTTTCTGTCTTTTTTAATGTAGCCATCCTGCTGGGTGTGAAATGGTATCTCATTGGGGGTTTACTTTGCATTTCCCTAATGGCTAATGATGTCGAGTATCTTTTAATGGGCTTATTGGCCATTTGTGTTATCTTTTGAGAAATACGCATTCAGGTCCTTTGGGAATGAATTTTATGTTCAGAATTGAGTGGTTTAGAGCAGTGCCTCTCAGAATCTTTTGGTAATGAACTAATAACTTTTGTAAAATACTGTAAAATGGAAATGAAAGAAAAACAAGACATACAAAATAAAAGCCCCTTTTGTTGTTGTTGTCATTGTCATTGTCGTTGTTAGGGTCAACAGCAAATTACTGTGTCAGATTGCTCCGAAAGTTTCTAAACACTTCTTCTCAATTTCTGTATTTCATTGAGCACTGGTAAAAGAAATAGCTGGTCCATGTAGCACTCTTTGAGTGGTACTGCTTTCAATTACTAAAAGACATTTGAAAAGTAGCACTTTTTCTGTGTTTAACTCAAGACAATAGCTTGTTTCTTTTATCTTCTGTACTTCCAGCTCCGACTCCCCAGTTCTAACTTACCATTGAGGTGATCCCACAGAGGGCTGGTTTTGAGGCTTGATGAAAACAAGCATTTCATATGGATTTTACATAAGCAAGTTGCGTTTTATTGGAACAAGCTAGAGGGTCCAGTTTCAGCAGAAGATAAGGCAAATGAGATTTGTAGCCAGTGAGGCAGCCTTCTAACCATTTCCCAGTTTTCCTCATAGGAGATACCCTCAGTGTTGATGACCCTGTGCTTGTGGTAGGGGGGTTTCTGCCAGGTTTTCAGAAGCACAGAATGCAGGTTTATCATAAAGCCTCGTATACTTCCAATCATGTCACTCTGAAATTCCAACATAGTTATCTTACTTGTTTGTAAATAAATAACTTATCACTTGGCTGTAACATCCTTGTTCTGAGCATGATTTCTTACCTCATTGTATATAGTTATACAGAAATAAGCGTTATTCATCTCCAACCTCTTTCTGACCCTGTAGCCATGAAGAGTCTATGAGCATGAGCAGTTCATTATCTCCTGTCTTAAAAGCTCTCGGAGCTCTAAGCGTGCAGGCTGTTCCTGTCTCTGAAACCTTATAAACTAGGGACACCAAGGAATGCATACTTACACTATCTTGATTATCTTATGTTTTGGGTGGTGAGATTCTGAAATAATTGTAGGTCATTAGAAAGTATTTTGTTTGTTTATAGTGGCCTTAAACTAATGAGGGTGTATAGAGTATTTTTTTTCTAAAGATTTTATTTATTGACAGAGACAGCAAGAGAGGGAACACAAGCAAGGGGATTGTGAGAGGGAGAATCAGGCTTCTTACTGAGCAGGGAGCCCGATGCGGGGCTCGATCTCAGGACTCTGGGATCATGACCTGAGCCGAAGGCAGATGCTTAACAACTGAGCCACCCAGGCGCCCCTAGAATATTTTTGAATCGTTTGAAGTGAGTTTAAACTATCGTTAGTTCCTCTGTGTTAAAAGCTTTATTTTGGACAATGTCACATTGATACAGAAATTAAGAAAAGTGTTCCCTGCCAGCCTGGAGTTTAAAATCTTGTAGAAAAAGAGAAGAAAGATGCCAGTGACTGAAGTACAAAGAAGTGTGTAAGTGTAAACCTTACGGATTGCACTGTATCATTCTGGGTCCATTCAGGAGAGAAACCACACAGTAATTTGAACACGGAAAGAATTATTAACTATAACAAGAGAGTGGAATAACGAGGGATGAGTTAGTAAGAAGTAAATAGAACTCTAAAGAATATAGGAATAGCAAGTAAGGAGCAGCTGCTACCCCTAGGGCTCGTATCTCAGGACCTAGGAAGGAGCCCTCCTTCCCCCAGAGCTGAGATCCAGACGTTGTTGGAGAGAGCATGGCTGTAGATCCCTGAAGGTGCTGTGTGGGCAGAACTTGCTGGACATATGCTCTCTAGGGTAGGTGCCAGAGAAAGCTGTTGACAGGGAGGTGTTAACTCCACTACAAAAGCTCCCAAAAAGAGAGCAGTGGGAAGCTGTTGGCTGCTGAGTAAGCTACTGGTCACCTCGTGGTATAGAAGCCTGGTATTGGAGGAATTTGGGGAGCAAACACACCAGAACCAGGAAGCAAAACTTTTATCCTACTTGTCTCTCCTGCGCCCTCTACTGATAAAGCTTAATATCATGCCAGCTGGCCAAGGGAAACACTTAAAGGTCCCAGATCTATTTTCAGAGTAGACAAAGGGATGAATTTGGGATTGAGAGACACTAAATCAGTAACTAGCATTGGAATGGTATTAGTGCTGTCAGAGTCATAGGAATAGATTTGCTATGAGATTATGACAGTTGAAGAAGTGGTATATGAAGGAGCTCTTGTAAGATCAGTAGGGTTGTTTTTTTTTTTTAATTCAACCATGGTTGACATACAATGTTATATTGCTTTCAGGTGTACAGAGTAGTGATTTGGCACTTCTATACATTATGAAATGCTCACCACACTAAATGCGGTTACTATCTGTCACCAGACAATGTTATTACAATATTGTTGACTATATTCCCTGTGTTATACTTTTCATCCCTGTGACTTATTTTATAACTGGAAGTTTGTACCTCTTAATCCCCTTCACCTTTTCACTCAAGGTTGTTTGTTGTTGTTGTTGTTGTTTTAATTGAAGATGATAGCTGTTTTTTTTCTCATTACAAAAATAGTACATGTTCATTTTATAAAAATTAGAGTATGGACAGTTATTTTTGTCCTGTGTATATTGTAGAAAGGTAGGGAAAGCAATCAGGTCTATTACCCATAAAGAGAATCATTGTTAATCATTTGATAAAATATGGCTAGGTAGGGGAGATAGTAGGGAGGGAAAGCTTTCTGTGATGGTGCTTGCTGCTTCTTTCGTATATTTGTTTACAGAAAAATTTGGCTTTCAAATATAATGCTAGGGATGCCTGGGTGGCTCAGTCGGTTCAGTGCTTGCCTTTGGCTCAAGTCATGGTCCAAGGGATCGGTTTTCGCATCGGACTCCTTGCTCTGCAGGGAGACTGCTTCTTCCTCTGCGTGCCGCTCTCACTGCTTGTGCTCATGTGTGTGCTCTCTCTCTCTCTGACAAATACATAAAATCTTAAAAATATATATATAATAATGCTAAATGATATATACTAGCATTTTGAGGAACTTTCTGTTTTTGGTGTTTATGTGAAATATATTTATGTAAGTTCTTTTTAAATGTTTTATTATTATATTTGTTTTATTATTTTTAAATTTTCAGTATGATTAACATACAGTGTTATATTAGTTTCAGGTATACAGTATAGTGATTCAACAGTTCTGTGCATTACTCAGTGCTTATCATAGTAAGTGTACTCTTAATCCCCTTCACTTATTTCATCCATCCCCCCACCCGTGTCCCCTCTGGTAACCATCGATTTTTTTCTCTGTATTTAAGAGTCTGTATTTTTGTTTACCTCTTTTTTATTATTGTTCATTTGTCTTGTTTCTTAAATTCCATTATGAGTATAGTCATATGGTATTTGTCTTTCTCTGACTTTGACTTATTTCACATAACTTTATACCCTCTAGATTGATCCATGTTGTTACAAATGGCAAGAATTCATTCTTTTTTATGACTGGGTAATATTCCATTGTATTTATATACCGCATCTTCATCCATTTATCTATTGATAAACACTTGGATTGTTTCTGTAATTTGGCTATTGTAAATAATGCTGCAGTAAACGTAGGGGTGCATATATCTTTTTGAGTTAGTGCTTTTTAATTTTTTTGGGTAAATATCCAGTAGAAGAATTGCTGGATCATATGGTAATTCTGTTTTTAGTTTTTCAAGGAATTTCTTTACTGTTTTCACAGTGGCTATACCAGTTTGCATTCCCACCAATAGTACATGAGGGTTCCTTTTTCTCCACATCCTTTCCAATAATTGTTGTTTCTTGTGTTTTTTATTTTCTCCTTCTGACAATGTGTGAGATGATGAGATCTCATGGTTTTGATTTGCATTTCGCTGGTGATTAGTGATGTTGAGCATCTTTTCATGTGTCTGTTGGTCATCTGTAAGTATTCTTTGGAGAAATCTCTGTTCATATTGTCTGATTTTTTTTTTTTTTAAAGATTCTATTTCTTTGTCAGAGAGAGCACGCATGCGAGCACAAGCAGGGGGAACGTCTTCTCATTTTTTAATTGGATTATTTGGTTTTGGGTGTTGAACTCTGTAAGTTCTTTATATATTTTGGATACTAACCCTTTATCAATTATATCATTTACAAATATCTTCTTCCATTCAGTAGGTTGTCTTTATTGTCTTTTAGTTTTGTTGTTTGTTTCCTTTTGCTGTGCAGAAACTTCTTATTTTGATGTATTTATGTAACGTAACGAAGTTTGTCAAATAGACAATCACTAAACATCATTTTGGTGCTCTTTAAGTGACTGTTAGGAAGGTAGTCACATTGTAATCACAATGTAATCACGTTGACGGAATGTTGCATCTTAGAAGTCATCATGGTTTAGTCCTCTTCGCCCAAATATTGTCGTATGAATGCGCCTTTTAGGAACAGGGTTCTAGCAGACTTGATCTGGGAAAACAAATTGAAAACTATATTTTGCCCTTGTTGAGGTGTAGGAATTAATCCCCCCACCCAGATATCAAAGACTGAAGGATTCTCATGAAAGAGAAAGACTTTAATAATACCATATTACTGATTATTGGCTTTTATACTTTAAAAGTTGGACAGTAATTCTAGAAAATGAAAACAAAGTTCTTGGGTGTTAACCCATGACTAGGCTCATATAAATGGTCAGGCTACATAGTGTGAGGCCCATTTTCAGAGAAATATCCTATACTACTAAATCTAGACTAGTTCTTATTGACTTATCAACCTTTTAATCAGGTTGGTGCAGAAGTGAATTGTTTGCTTTCCATTTTTGACAAATTTAAGAAAAATATTAAAACTTATTAATATAAGTATAGTTTTTAAACCTTTTAGATATGATCTTTGACTTAGAAATATCCAACTTAAAAATAACCACTCTTCCTCTCATTATGTATGAGTAGTTATATGGAAAGGTTTAGAGTAGTGCTGGATTTGGAGTGTCTGGGTGGCTCGATCGATAAAGCGTCTGACGTCAGCTCAGGTCGTGATCTCGGGATACTGGGATGGAGCCTCATGTTGGGCTTCCTGCTCCGTGGGGAGTCTGCTTGTCCCTCTGCCCTTTCCCCTCCCCCTGCTCATGCTTGTGTAAGCTCATTCTCTCTCTCAAGTACATAAATATAGCTTAAAAAAAAAAAAAGAATAGTGCTGTTCAACCTGAACTCGTTGCCATGATGGAAATGTTCCATATCTGTGCTGTCCAATATGGCAGCCACTAGCCACGTGTGACTGCTGAGCACTTGAAATATGGCTAGTGTGCCTAAGTATCTGAATTTTATTGCATTTTAATTAAATTTAAATAGCCACACATGGCCAGTATGTCTACCCATATTGGATAGCACAGTTTAGAGAATGTAAGGAAACCAGTTTGAAAGAAAACAAGTAATTTGAAGATGACTTTAGGAGCAACTTCCCATTGAGGGTCAGCCTCTCTACATGATAGTTTCTGTTTTCCCCAAATATCTTAATTTGAAATGTTTTGAAAATTTTTTTGTATCACTAATGTAATTACAAAAATTTGATTGAGATTCATTTCTTTTTTTAAGGTATCTTTTAAAAATGCATATCCTGGGGCACCTGGCCGGCTCAGTTGGTGGAGCATGTGACACTTTATCTGCGGGTTGTGAGTTCAAGCCTCATATTGAGCATAGAGAGTACTAAAAAAATTTAAAATAAAGATGCATATCCCTCAGTGATGTCTGTTTTATAACCTTATCACACGCCTAATCTTGGTTCATTTTAGTATGCATCTGTTGAATGCATACAGTGTGCCAGACTCTATACTGTGTGCTAGGAGTACAAAGATTAATAAGGCATAATTGTCATTAGCTATTTAGTCTAGCTGGGGTTAAGCGAGAGGGAAGTGGTGTTAAAGGAAAACTTTTTAGTGTTCAGTTTTTTGATGTTTTTGATTTTACGTAGGCTCCACGTCCAATATGGGTCTTGAACTCAGGACCCCAAGATTAAGAGTTATGTGCTCTACTGACTGAGCAAGCCAGGTGCCCCTTAAGTGATTGGTTTTTTTAAACCTCTGCATGCCATTTGATATGCTTAGGAATATATATACATATATATGTGTGTATATATATTTTTTTAAGATTTTATTTATTTGAGAGAGAGAGAGAGCATGAGCAAAGGAGAGGGGCAGAGAGAGAGGAGAAGCAGACCCCCCACTGAGCAGGGAGCCTGCCGTGAGGCTCCATCCCAGGATCCTAGGATCATGACCTGAGCCAAAGGCAGACGCTTAATTGACTGAGCCACCCAGGCACTCCGAAATATATATTTTTTAACTTAGCTCACTTTTCAAAAAACATTTTTCTTAAAGCAAGGAAAGATTTTTTGCCTTTCTGTCTTTGCTGGATTATTTTATTTTGTACCCTCCCATAAGAGGAATGCAGCCTCAGAATTCTCATCACAGTGTACAGGAAGACGTGACCGCCAGCCACTCGGAATCATTCAGAGTAGCTCTGTGAATTGAAGCCTGCTGGCTCTTTGGCATCTATAGTAGTACCTGGAATATTCTTTCCCTATTTTTTATCTGTGCAAACTATCCTTTATGTTATTTTTCAAGTTAAAGTCATGCTCTTTCTCAAATCATTTTGAAGTGATAGAAGTGATCTCTTCCCCTTTCGTACTCATGCATTCATTGAACAGATATTTATGGATTGCCTTGTATGTGGCAGGTTCTGTTGAACCATGAGGTAGGAAGTGAGCTATGTCACTTGTGGACTGAGACAGTTAAAGCCCACATGCCCCCTCAGTCTCTCTCTCCCATTTTGGTGGCGACCTATTAAGATAATGGAACTCTAGGATCGCAGCAACCTAGATCCATAAATCGTCTTAAGGAGAAGAACTAAGTTCCTCAGGTTTAGTGTCCACTAGAAATAAACCTTCATTGTGTCAAAACATTCAGATTTTGGGATAGGTTTGTTACCAGTGCATAGCCTGGTCTGATAAGGGGTTGTTTCGGACTTCTACTGGTATGACAGTGCTACTATAAATATTCTTATAATTTGCACATCTGTGAGAGTTTCTTGGATTTATATCCAGCAATAAAATTGCTGAGTTACAGAATGTAAAGACAGACGGTCTACTTTACAAGCTAATACCAAGTTGTTTTCTGAAGTAGTTTTGCTACTTTGCACTCTGCTAGCAGTTAGGGAAATTCTCTTTGCTCTACATCCTTGATAATATGTAATTTTGGTCAGCCTTCTTAATTTTTGCCAATCTAGAAGCTGTAAAAATGGTATCTGATAATGGCCTTAACTTTATATTTCCACAATTTTTTATGAGGTTGGGCATGTTCTCATGTATTTATTCACTTTGTTGTCTTCTATGAAATGCCATTCCCATCACTTGCTCATTATTAATTGGATTGTATGTCTTTTACTTATTTCTTTATAGAAATTCTTTATATGTTCTGAATACAATTTTTTGTCAGCTACTTTTGTTGCAGATTATCTCCTTGGTTTGCAGCATATCTTTTTATTTTATGGTATAGAATGTAGTCCTATTTATCAGTCTTTTCCTTTAGAGCCATATACTCTCTCTACGTAAAGAAACCCTTCTATATAATCTTCTAAAAGTTAGAATTTTGCCTTTCACATTAAATCTTTAATTCATCTAAAGATTTTTTTGGTATAAGGTAGGGGTCTTCACCTGCGTTCTCCAGAAGGCAGAGCTTGAGGCGGAAGGCTTATGTATCTTTTCATTATTAGGAAGTACATTTCAAGGAGCAGAAGTATGGGGAAGGAGGAGTGGAGTACTCCTGTAGTGGTAGCCTATATGGAAGTGGAACTGATGGCTCAATCCCCTTGTATTGCCTCTCAGGAAGTTACAGGAAGTCAGTCTCAGGATCATCCAACAGGGGATAAGAAAAAGGATCTATTTAATGAGATGGGATCTGTTCTCATCACATTGGTCACAGGTTCACCCCACAGTTAACTCCCCTGCACTATCAGG
Source organism: Ursus americanus (assembly GCF_024610735.1). Classification (NCBI taxonomy): domain Eukaryota; kingdom Metazoa; phylum Chordata; class Mammalia; order Carnivora; family Ursidae; genus Ursus; species Ursus americanus. The sequence continues at coordinate 31,401,561 of NC_142130.1, read as the reverse complement.
TTGCACTTGTTGGGGTAGGGTGTGCAGCTCAGGAATGAAGTGAGGCATTGTCGTATTGTGCCTGCATTTAAAAGTTGGCCACATCCAATATAGAGCTGGTAGGTGGAGTAGCAGCTTGAATAAGAGATAGGTGAGGCTGAAAGGATCGGAAAAGTTGAATCTAGTAGAGGATCCAACCTCTTAGATAAAAAACGTTCCTATCAGGGTCTTTCTACATTATTCTGTTTCAGGAATGTCTTTGCTCTTCCTGGGCCTTCGCTCTTCCATATAGATTTTAGAATTAGCTGTCCAATTTTTCATAAAACCCGTTTGGGATTTTGATTAAGATTACTTTGAATCTAGATTAATTTGAAAAAAATTTGGCATTTATATAATTTTGAGTCGTTTAAAATTTTTTTCTTTTTTGTTTACTTTTTTTTTTTTTTAAGATTTTATGTATTTGACACGGAAGTGAGGAGAGAACAAGCACAAGCAGGGGGAGTGACAGGCAGAGGGAGAAGCAGGCTCCCTGTTGAGCAAGGAGCCCAGTGTAGGGCTCAAACCCAGGACTCTGGGATCATGACCCAAGCTAAAGCCAGCCGCTTAGCCAGCTAAGCCACCCAGGGGCCCAATTTTGAGTCTTAAATTCCTGAACACTAGTATCTCTCCATTTATTAAATTCTCCTTAATATCTTTGAATCTGTTTTCCTCCTGTATAAAGATTCTCATTCCATGGTTCCCAAACTGTGCCAGTGTACCCTGGGATACCCCCCTGAGCTGAGAGGCACTGTGGGATTTTACATTTTAGAGGGAGTCAGTGATCGGCATCTATTGAACACCATGTGGACTTGCAGCTCTAGGGAGTTCCACAGTTTCAACATTAAGTTGTGGTACATTTCGTAATGTCCATCTTTGTGGAGCAGCTGCTGTGATTAAAAGTACAGAAATCAATGTGGAACAGAAAATGAGGGTGGGCAATGCCTGAGGTCTTGTATTATGTAGTGCCCATCACGTGCATGTTTCCAGTTTGTAAGTGATTGAGAAAGAAATAAAAAAAATCTTCAGTTTGTGTGTATTGCTTTTTTTTAATAACTACTAAGTTTTTAGGACATAAATACTAATAAAGTTGTTTGGACCTAACTACTAAATAAGTGAAACTGTTAGGAATTTCTGTTAGCATTGTGAATAATTACTTAGAATAGCAAGGGCCCATGAATTGAGAAGGTTTGGGAACTTCTGTTGTAGGAACTTCATGTTTTTCTTATGTTAAAAATGGTATCTTTTCCCCTTCCAATTTCATTTTGTTTAGTATACAGAAATGCAGTTGAGTTTTGTATATTCTGCTGTATCTTGCAAAATTTGCTTGATTTGTGTTTATCTTAATAATTTGTTGTTTTTGAGCTAACACCTCACACCTGTCAGAATGGCTATAATTAACAACACAAGAAACAACAGGTGTTGGTGAGGTTTCAGAGAAAGGGGGGAACCCTCTTGCACTATTGGTGGGCATGCAAACTGGTGCAGCCCCTCTAGAAAACAGTGGAGGTTCCTCAAAAAGTTAAAAATAGAACTACCCTATGATCTAACAATTGCACTACTAGGTATTTACCCAAAGGATACAAAAATACAGATTTGAAGGGCACATGCACCCTGATGTTTATAGTGACATTATCAACAATAGCCAAACAATGGAAGGAGCCTAAAAGTCCACTGACTGATGAATGGATAAAGAAGATGTGGTGTGTACACACACACACACACACACACACACGCACGCACACGCATCACACACGCATGCACGCAGGCAATGGAATATTACTTAGCCATCAAAAATGAAATCTTGCCATTTGCAATGATGTGAATGGAGCTAGAGTATATTATGCTAAGCAAAATAAGTCAGAAAAAGATAAATACCATATGATTTCACTCGTGTGAAATTTAAGAAACAAAACAGATGAACATAGGGGGGAAAAGAGAGAGAGAGGGAAACAAACTGTAAGAGACTTAATGATTGAGGGGCGCCTGGGTGGCACAGCGGTTAGGCATCTGCCTTCGGCTCAGGGCGTGATCCCGGCGTTATGGGATCGAGCCCCACATCAGGCTCCTCCACTATGAACCTGCTTCTTCCTCTCCCACTCCCCCTGCTTGTGTTTCCTCTCTCGCTGGCTGTCTCTATCTCTGTCGAATAAATAAATAAAATCTTAAAAAAAAAAGAGAGAGACTTAATGATTGAGAACAAACTGAGGGTTGATGGAGGGAGGTGGGTGGGCAATGGGCTAGATGGGTGATGAGTATTAAGGAGGGAACTCGGTGCCCAAGCATATTTTTAGTGGCCAGTGGATTGAGATTGGGTTTCTCTGATATTTATTTCAAGTAATATTACTCATTCTACTTTTGCTTGTGATTATATGTAACTTCCAAAGTTCCAAAATCAAATATACAAAGCAAGATACATTCAGAGAAGTCTCACTTTCAATTCAGTCTCCTCCATTTTGTTCCATTCCCCAAAGTAACCATTGAAAAAATTATGGTTTCTCCTTCTATTAAAAAAATAATAAGCTTGTGCGTGTATGTGTGCATGTCTGTGTGTTGAAATGCCTTTCCTTTCCACTTAGATAAATGGTAGCATACCATACATATATTTTTCTCCCATCTTGCATTTTCATTAGTAGTATACCCTGAGATCACTCCATGGGATAGATTGATTTCCACATTCATTTTTACAGCTTCATAGTGCTTGAGTGGGGGGTACATCATAGCTAATTCAACCAGTCTCCTGCTTATTGCGATTTGAGATGCTTCCATCTTTTGCTTTTACAGGTATTACAGGCTTGGCCTTAATGCAGTCTCCTGCAGATGCACTGCTATTGGTAACTCCACCAGCATGAGCATGTTGCTTTAAGTGATACGATATTCCAAATGGTAAATAACAAGAACTTCTCAGTAAAAGTGAACTGAGTAAGACAAATTCCAGGCTTCTCTTGGTTTCATAGTGGTTGCATAGCTGGAAAATTCAGTGTGTGTTAAAACTGTGTAAAAAATATTTTATATGCAAAATAGAACTGTGCTCTAGGTTCAGATAATTATATAAATACACATATATATATGTATACATATAAAACTTTTTTTAACTATAAATCAGTGCATGGTGGGACATTCGAGAGTTCTGAAGATGTGGGGTGCCTGGGTGGCTCAGTTGGTTAAGCAACTAATTCTTGATTTCAGCTCAGGTCTTGATCTCAGGGTTGTGTGTTCAGGCACTGCGGTGGGCTCCACACTGGGTTGGAGCCTACTTAAAAAATAAATTAAAATATAAAAATAAAAATAATTATAGAAAAGAGTTGTGATGGTGTGCCTGGTGGCTCAGTCAGATTAAGCATCTGCCTTCGGCTCAGGTCATGATCCCACGGTCCTGGGATCCAGCCCCACATGGCACTCCTGCTCAGCAGGGAGCCTGCTTCTCTCTGTCCCCTTGCCCCTCCCCCAGTTTGTGCTCTTTCTCTCGCTCTCTAATAAATAAAATCTTAATTTATTTTTTAAAGATTTTATTTATTTATTTGACAGAGAGAGCACAAGCAGGAGGAGCAGTAGAGGGAGAGGAAGAAGCAGACTCCCCACTGAGCAGGGAGCCTGATGGTGAGACTTCTATCCCAGGACCCCAGGATCATGACGTGAGCTGGAGGCAGCGCTTAACCGACTGAGCCACCCAGGCACCCCTAAATAAAATCTTTAAAATAAAAAGAGTTGTGAGGACTTGCTGGCACATTGGAGAATGCTGGTATCTGTGAAATGTGTTCACTAAATACCAGTAGAACCCCTTTTCTTTTTCTTTTTTTTTTTTAACTAATTTATTTATTTTAGAGCATGCACAAGCATGGTGAGGGGCAGAGGCAGAGGGGGAGAGAGAATCCCAAGCAGATTCCCCACTGAGCGTGAAGCCCGAAGAGGGGCTCAGTTCCACTATTATGAAATCACGACCTGAGCCGAAATCAAGAGCAGAGCCACCCAGAACACCTACAATGCCTTTTCATTTGTATTTATTTTTTATTTGTTTTCTTTATTTGTGCTTTCTCTATTTCTTGATTAAATTTGTCAGAGGTATTGTACTAGTTTTATCCAAGATCTAACTTTTAGCTTTATTGATCTCCACTGTATGTATAATAGTCTTCTATTAAGCAATTTCAGCTTTTATCTGAATTATTTTCTTCCTACTTCTTTGGGTTTACTTTGTTGTTTATTTTTGTTTTGCTTCTTAGGCTAGATGCTTAACTCATTAATTTTTAGTTCTTTTTTAAAGTAAAACTTAAGAACTGGAAGTGTCCTTAAGTGCTTTAATCACATCCTGCAAGTTTGTGTATGTGTAGTAAAATACATATAACATAAAATTTGCCACTTTCAAAACTTTTTTTATCTTTCCAAACAGGAACTCTCTACCCATTAAATAATAAATCCCCACTTCACTGTACCATCAGGCCCTGTGATTTCTAATCTTCGGTCTCTTTGAATAATTTGACCACTCTAGATGCCTCATGGAATTGAAATTGAAATTATACAGTATTTATCCTTTTGTATTTGGCTCATTCTACTTAATGTTTTCAAAGTTCATCATTATTAGAGGACATATCAAATTTCACTTCTTTTTAAAGATAACCATGCTCTACACTAGGTTTATACCACATTTTGTTTATCTTTGACATATATTTTTGACACACAGCTTTTTCATTCTCATTCAGTTCTAATAAGTATTTTCTGATATCCTTTATGATCTCTTTTCTTAACCATAAGTTTTTTAGAGGTGTTTTAAAATTTCCAAACTTAAGGAGTATTTTTCTAGTTAAATCTTTTTGTTAGTGATTTCCAACTTGACTGACTTCGGTTAAGTGTATAGGGTAATTCTAATCTTTTGAAAATTTTCTTTGTCTCAAAATATTTTTATTTTGTCCTCATTCTTGAAAGAGAGTGTTGTTGAATCTGCAGTATGTTGGCACCTTCTCTCAGAACATTGAGAATATTCCAGTGTCTTCTGGCTGTTACTGTTGGTATCAAGTAAGCTTGAAGTCCAATTGCCCTTTTCCTCCTTTGGCTGATTTTAAGAATTCTTTGCTTTTTTACCTTAATTTCACTATGATGTGTCTTTACTTCAATTACTTTTTTATCTTGCTTTTGATTTATTAGGTTTCTTCATGTAATGGATTTGTGTCCATCAATTCTATAAATTTCTCAGCTACTAATTTATCTGGCAAACCAGTCCCTCATTCATTCTGTCCTCTCCTTCTGAAACTCCAAATAGTTATATCTTAAGTCATCCAACCTACTCATCTTACTTTTCTTTCATATTTTCTTTGTCTCTGTGCTGCTTTCTAAAGTGACTTTCTAAAGATACATACATCTCCCAGTTCACTAATTCTTTCTTCCACTGCATCTATACTCCTTTTTACTTCAAATGCCAAGTTCCCATTTTCAGGTATTATGTTTTTTCTTACTGAAAGTATCGTGTGGTGGTTTTTTCATGTTTGCTTTTTTTTCAAGCTTCTTAAGATGTTCTGTGTCAGATCATTCCACATCTATTTCACCAGTCTGTTTTGGATAGTTCTCAGTCCCCGTGCCTTGTTTCATTTTCTGAATTTTCACTATGAGATGTTCCTTTTCCTCAGAATTTTATATTTGGGTATTATTTGAGACCTGTGTTAAAGTTCTTTTCATTTGATTTTGCCATTCACCAGCATGACCATATTTAATTATATACTTATTTGGTAATTTGGGGGACCTTAGAGGTGGGATGAATTCAGACCAAAAAACGTGCATTTTCTTGTTAGGATTTCTTAGAGATCCTCACCCTCATCCCTCACCCCACAGTATCACTGGACTCAAAATATTTAAGATTTTCTTGTTCCCTTAGGCCCAGAGGGATTTGTTCCTGGTTTAGTTTTGTATCTTATACGGACTATACTTTTTAGGTCTTAGTCTTACGTGAAAGGGACTTCTGTCAGATTTTTCAATTTAGGCAGACTCAGTTTTATCAAACCTGCCCCCTGTGACAGACATCACAGTGGAAGTTGAAGATCTTCAGTAGTTAATCAAAAATACCTCAAGAATAACTGGATTAGTATATTGCTTACTCTGTTGTTGATTTCACTCTGCCTTGGGCTCAATGGAAACATCCTTTTTATCTTAATTAGTCTATCCTTGCATTTTTATAGATTTGATACATTATCCACTCCTTTATTTATTTGAGTTTGAAGCAACATTTCTTTCCACTTTCCTTCTTTATTCTTCTCCGGTGCCCCAGTTGTGTTTTCTACATCTCTTTCCCTCTTTCCCTTTTACTTTCTGGCTTTGCTACTAAATAGGCCTAATGTTATGGCCATTGGCACCAAATAAAAACATTCTTTACCTTCTAATTTGTGGACTTGCCTTCCATAGTGTGCGTTGTGCCTTTGAGGTGATTTGGGATATTTTTAATTGATACTTTCACTCTCATTTGAGGCTTTTTTGGAGTGGGAGGGGAAGAGAGGCCAGTGGTTTGGGAGCTCTTGTAGCTTATTGAGAGATTGCTAGAAGTCTTATCAAATACTTTTGTATTATTAACATTCATAAGGTACTGAAAAACTAAGGTTCATTTGTTATTTATATAAAATGTAAGTGAAAATATAAAGCAAGCTGTGCCTTTTAAAATTGTCATGTTTTTCAGTAATATATGATTTATACTTGAAATATCATAGTTGATCCAAGTTAGATTATAAAAAAATTAGTAATTTTTATTAGTTTGGCTGGTTCCAGACACCACTCCTTTTTTCATTTCTGTTGTATATTTAGCTTCCCCTAGTCTCCTTCAGTAGACAATTGAGGAATTGTTTGTCTTTGAGTCGTGTCATAATTAAACAATGGGCCTGTTAGAAGAGTACAGTGTGTTTTGGGCTTGCTTTTTGTTTCGCCTACTTGTTTTTCACTGAAAAGTAGCAAAAAGTGTTTGAACAGATTTGGAGAGAGGCACTACTTACCATTTTTTTAATAAAACATTTTTGGGTAATGATGGAGCAAAACAGTGAAGCAGAACTTTATCGTGAATTGTTTTTATATTCTTTATTGCTTCTGACTAAAATATAAGATGTAAAGAACCTTATCACATCATCATCTAGCACTTTTTAGGCATTTGACGCCATCAGTAGAAGCAATATGCAAAAAAATAACACTGTCTTATGGAAAAGGATCAAAGACTAAGGCTATGAGTCAGCTGTTAGAGGAAAAGTATAAATCTTTCAAAGATATTTTTGTTGATATTGGGTAGTTTGTATGTTATCTAGTGAAATGCTGTTTGATAGAGAACTAATAAATTTAGGAAGAATAATATTTCATCTGGCAACAGAGTATAGTACCATAAATCAGTGAATACTATTGTCTTAATACATGCAAGGATCTGTATTAAGCATTAAAGGCGATAGTACAGTGTATAATAATAGTAGTAGATAGTACGATATACAATAGTAATAGTGGTGGTGGTATAATTCCTGCCTTTCAATTGCTTGAAGTCTTGAGTAGGAAAGGCACCTAAAATAATAAATGATGCACAGTTATAATTCATTGCCAGAGTGGTTATACACACGCGCACACACACACGTGTGTGCGTGTGTGTGTGTGTGTGTAGTTTGTTTTTAACATTTGAATTTTATCTCTATACCCAATGTGGGGCTTGAACATAGAACCCTGAGATCAAGAGCCACATGCTCTACTGTCTGAGCCAGCGCCCCCCCCACAACAGAGTCGTCCAGTCTACTAACATGATTAAGAAAAACAGCATGAGATTAAGAGTTGTTACTAGACCTTGAATTCTGGTCTTAGTTTTGTTAGTAATTAGATTTGTGTGACTTTAGGGAAACTGCTTATTCTTTGGGGTGTCAGGTCCTTGTCATATCAAATAGGAAAGATGGACCAGATAAATTCATTTTTTTTAAACTTTTTTTTTTTTTTTAAGATTTTATTTATTTGTTTGACAGAGGGAGAGAGAGACAGCCAGCGAGAGAGGGAACACAAGCAGGGGGAGTGGGAGAGGAAGAAGCAGGCTCCCAGTGGAGGAGCCTGATGGGGGCTGGGATCACGCCCTGAGCCAAAGGCAGATGCTTAACAACTGAGCCACCCAGGTGCCCCATGGACCAGATAAATTCTAATCCAACTTTACTACTGTCTGAATTTATCTTCCTGTGTAACTTGTATTCTGAGGACGTGAGGTGTGTGGTTTTTGTTTTGTTTTGTTTTTTGTGAGGTTTCGGTCTTGTTCAGAGGAACCAAAGAATCATTTTGAAGAGAGATAGAAATGACCTTATATAGGAAATAATTATTGCTGAGCATTGAAAGATTTGGTTAGATAGAGAAAAGGATGAAGAAAATTTAAAAATGGAGAAATATATACACAACACAAAGATGATTTAGGCCAGAAAATTCTTTGGTGTCTTTGGGCAGCGTAGGCATATGTTTATGTTGTGCATTTATATGATATCAGATTGATTCAGTAGTAAATGTCCCAAATATCAGTTTAGTCCCCAGTCTGTTGGTTATGGGTAGCTCTAAGCAAAAACCTGAATGCTAGAAACTCATCAGGAAGCTAGTTAGAGCTTTTATCCTCTTCCTCTGAACAGCAGCTTGAAGACGTAGATAACTACTTAGAGAAATCCTGAAATGAAGTAATGACGTCATCCTCAGCTAAGCAGGTGTCAGAGTATCAAGGATCATGCGTATAATTACTAAGATCTAATCATTTATGAGGCCTGTTACTTAGAATTGTTGGTATTGTATTTGTCATCTTGAGTAATTTCATTAAGGACATCTGTGACCCATATGTTTAATGTTAAATTTGGGCTTTATTTAGACATGTGTTGCCTCCAGGGTACATCATGTTAATTGGGGTTTGCTTGAGACAGCTAATTCAGCTTTATCTATAATGTACAGTCACCAAGAAGAATATTCTGAAACAGACAAATAATATATTCCCCTTTAGTTCTGTTGGACTGAATTTGTACAGCAAATTAAAAAGCTGCTGTGCAGTATATTAAAATAGAGCAGTAAAGGAATTTTTTTGGATAACCAAAGTATAAGGAAAGGCATATTCAGAAAGTTGCCATCTAGTGTTCTTTGCCTAGAATTTTGTGGGGTTTTCCCATACAAACGGCAATTAGTCTCTCTGGCTAACACAGGAAAGCCTACTGATCTTTCTGATTTTTGTTACAAAAAAATAGTATAGTAAATACCATTGCATGTATATAGATTTCCAACCATGTTTAACCATGTTAAAGGTTTCATAGGTTTATATACCCTAGCTTGGAAATCTAGCCATGTATTACTGTTTCCTATGTTTAAAATGTGGGCAGTATAGGATGAATAAATAGGAGTCTTCTGCCACCCAAATAGTACATTAAAATTGGGGGTAAGAGGGTGAAGTATAGAGCTGGGATATATTTTAAAGCAGCAGTTCTCAAAGTGTGGTCTATGGTACTGTTGGGGTCTATGAGGTCAAAACCTATTTTTGTATTACTAAGATTTTCTTTGCTTTTCATACTGTTGAAATTTTCATTGCTGGTACAAAAGCAGTAGTAGGTACAACTGCCTGTGCTTTAACAGATACCAAGGTAGTGGCCCTGCACTTCTAGGGTTTGGTTTTGTTTTGTTTTGTTTTGTTTTGTTTTTTGGGGGGTGGGGCAGAGGGCGAGGAAGAGAGAGACTTTTAAGCAGGCTCCATGCCTTGTGCAGAGATCCATGTGGGGCTCAGTCCCACAACCCTGAGATCATGACCTGAGCTGAAATCAGGAGTCAGACGCTAAACAACTGGGCCACCCACGTGCCCCCACTTGTAGGTTTTTGTTTTTGAAAAAGATTTTATTTATTTACTTAACATGAGCTAGCGGAGAGGCTGAGGGAGAGGGAGAAGCAGACTCCCTGCTGAGCAGGGAGCCCGATGTGGGGCTCAGTCCCAGGACCCTGACATCCTGACACAAGCTGAAGGCAGCCATTTAACCCACTGAGCCATCCAGGTGCCCCCTGCCCCACTTGTAGGTTTTTGTTTTTTGTTTTAAAAAAGGCTTGTTTTACTTAAGAATGTACTTCGAGGGTGCTTTTATTTGGATTTTCTTTTTAAGATTTTATTTATTTATTTTACAGAGAGAGATGGCGAGAGAGGGAACACAGGCAAGGAGAGTATGAGAGGGAGAAGCAGGCTTCCTGCCCAGCAGGGAGCCCGATGCGGAGCTTGATCCCAGGACCCTGGGATCATGACCCAAGCCAAAGGCAGACGCTTAATGGCTGAGCCACCCAGGCGCCCCTTTTATTTCGATTTTTAATCTACGTACACTACTTTGGCTAAAAACCTAAAATAACTAGGCCTGAAAAGACATTTCCCTTCATTGTTCTCCTTTTTTGAAAGATAAAACCTGTTAAACAATTTGGCATAAAAAAAATCTCCCGAGTTAAAAAAAAAAAAGAAAGCCACAAATACCAGGTATCAAATAAGTAGTGAAACATGCCTTAAACTCCTACAAATAGTGCTTTTTAAGTCATTCAAGCATTTCTGAACTTTTCTTAGGCAGATGTTTTAAACATTTGTTACAATTAAAGACACAAATGTTAGAATAGCATAAACAACTTTATAGTGTAACAAATATACTTTAAGCAATCATTACTTACACCCCACTCACTGCTAAAAATGTATAATTTTGGTTTTTGAGAGCGAACTCTATATTGCAGCTGTTCTCCAAGTTAGGGTATCCAACATTCCATATGAAATGCATATAATGGGGTGTCTGGGTTAAGCATAGGACTTTTGCTTTCAGCTCAGGTCATCATCTCAGGTTTGTGAGATCAAGCTCCGCACTGGGTTCTGTGCTGGGCATGGCGCCTGCTTAAGATTCCTTCTCTCCCTCTCTGCCTTTCTACTCTCCCCACTGCCCCCCCAGTGTGCATGTACTCTCTCTCTAAAATAAACCTCAAAAAAAAAAAAAAAAAGGAAGAAAGAAATGCATATAATGACATGATGCCCTAAAGTGTTTACACTTTTAAATATCTCTTGGTATATTTAACACAGCAATGCTGGTAAGATTCTTATTATCTCAGTGAGGTCAGCATTAGAATTTCAGGCCTAGTTACTGGAGGTATTCAAACAGATCAGAAGTGTTTCCCTGGTCTGACAGCCAGAACATTTGTAAGAAATGTATTCTAACCCTGATTTAGAAGAGGAGAGGGTCATGCTGCCCATACATTCCTAGAAACTTCTCTAATTTGGAGTTCTGTAATACATTCAGAATGGTGCCACGTTTAACAAATACCCTTAAAAATACTAGAATACTTCTTGAAAACCTATTATATTTATTCTTTTAAACTATTCTGATCTGAAGAAAGAACTGAAGTTTAGGAAAGGGGAAAATGAACATAAAAAAAGTTTATTTCTAGCCCTGAAAGAACAAAATTATTGAACAAAGTCATCAAATACAGCAGTTAATGTCAATGTAACAATTAAATAATCGAATGGGATTAAATTAAAAATTAAAGTCAATATAAAATTTGAAGACAAAACAGAAAAGACAAACTACTTTCACTTAATTCCATTTCTATCTACCAAAATAAGGGGGGGGGGAAAGGCAACACATTCCTACCAAAGATGTCGAATTCCAAATATAATTCCTTGCTTTTCTTAATACAGGATGAAAATGTGTTTGACACAATCATACATTTCTTTTTCCCTTTCATTTAGCAACATTCTAGAATGGTGAGTGAAAAGGACTTCAGCTCTCTCAAGGCCAGGCCAGTACTTGATATTCCCTGGTAAATCCCACAATATCTACCACAGTGCCTTTGCCATAGTGGTCAATAAATGTGTTGAGTGATTAAACAAATGTGTGTGTGTGTGTGTGCGCGCGCGCGCGCATTTTTCCCCTTTCTTACACACACACACACACACACACACACACACTGTGGGGAAATGGATTTTAATTGTCTAGCTTATCTATTGTGGAAGCAATGGAAACAAGGAAGACAATCTTCATTTTATAGAACTATGAAATTCCACTTATAGTGGAAACCCAAAAGGAGTATGAATCTGGATTTTAGCTCTAATTCTACCATGGTTTTTTGACATGTCACTGGGTATGGATCTCATTATATTTTAAAGTTTTAGATTAAAACACTGATGCAAGTTCTTTAAGCACCCATTTTTTCTAACTATACCTACAGCTCAATTAGATCTAAAATTGTTCTGGCTAGAATACAGGATATATAAACAGACATGTATTCATGTGAACCCTACAAAGAAATACTCATAGGTAGTTTTAAATTGCTTATTAAAGGCACAGGTTCATTTAGGACTGGTGGTAACTAGATACATTTTAAGCAGCTCAATATTTATGTGTGGAAGGGAAGAGAATTTATACTATGCGCCAGGCACTCAACACGTGAAAACACAGTTGTGTTAGCTTCGGTTTCTTACACTATCACAACTACTCTACCTGTTTACTATTCTCAGGTAGGAGAAAATACTCCATATTTTCGTGGTTTCCCAGTTTGAACTGTCCCTAAAAGCAGCAAAAGGAACAAGAGGAGAAGGAAACCTGAAGACCACCAGAGAGTCTGAAATACAATAAATAAGTACTAGAGTAATATTGTTCTAATAACACAAGAGGACTAAGGTAACTTTTAGTTTTCAATGGGAATTTTCATTCTGAAGTGATGACAAAAAGGGTGAATACAAAAGGCAGTCATTAAAAAAACATGAATCTTGATTCAGATATAATTTTTCTTTAACAAGATCTGAACATTTTAATTTAAAATTAACTAATAAATCACAATTCCATATTGCTTTTAGGATTATTTTGCTTAAAAATGACACACTTCAGAATTAACCAAAGTGTATTTCTATTACAAGTTAGTTTATCCAAGTAAGTAAAGAATAAACCGCAGTGTAGCTCCCTTAACCTAGGAGTCAGGTTTTAATGACAAAGTCCGTTGCCAGCAATGGACGCGCAGGTAACCCTCAAAGATGTTGTAAATACAAATCCCAAACTGCTTCTATAAACTGGAAAGACCTTTGTTGAGTCACAGGCATAAAAATGGGGCATTGGCACTGGATTCAATGAACATGGTCTCTATGACGTACGTATGGCAGGGCCTTCCAGAGTGGTCATGACGATCGGTCTTAACATCTGGTTGATTTTCTGTTTCATTGGTAGCGTCGTCTTTATCATCATCCACCCAAACAACGATTTACACAGAATGTTCACATCTGAAACCCAAGTGGCACTGTAGATTTCCATCAGAAATAAACCAGCTATTTCTTCAAGGAGCCCTGAGGTACAGTTAAGTAATTCGCCCCAGGTCACACATTGAAGTAAGTGGTGGAACCAGGATTCAAACCAAGGGAATCTGATTCCACAACCCACGCTCTTAATCCCAACATTGGACAGTACGCAGCTGAAGGTGTACCGGCAGTTTCTAGTCATGTTCCATCTGTGAGCCAGCCTTAAGGATAGAATTTGTAGTCAGTTTAGAGTAAGTAATTATTGTGCTGTTTTTAAAGATTTGTTTATTTTATTTTTAAGAGAGAGAGTGTGTGTGAGCATGAGTGGGAGGGGCAGTGGGAGAGGGAGAGAGAGCGAATCCCAAGGAGAGTCCGTGCTGAGCGTGGAGCCGGACATTGCAACTGGACCTCACAGACCCACGACCTGAGCCGAAACAAAAATTCAGACTCTCAGCTGACTGTGCCACCCACATGCCCTTCTTGTGCCCTGTTTTATATTGATTTTTTAACCACAGCTGTGATTATTATAATCAAGCTAAAAATTACTTGTTAGCCACAGATAACCACTGCTAATATTTTCGTGCATTTCTTTCTTTGAATGGATGCAAATGTATTTTGAAATTTTGTTGTATTACCCTGATTTTTAAAAAAAAAAAGATTTATTTGGGAGACAGAAGGAAAGAGAGAGTATACATGAGCACATGAGCATGAATGGGAGGGGGTGAGGGAAAGGGAGAGAGAATCTGAAGCAGACTCGGTGCTGAATGCAGAGCCAGATGCAGGGCTTGATCTCACGACCCTGAGATTACCACCTGAGCCGAAACCAAGAGTCAGCTGCTTAACTAACTATGCCACTGGACATCCCATATTACCCTGATTTTTAAATTTAATATGCATAAATATGGAGCATTCACAGTGTGACCAAAATCTGAGCATGCTGTATTTGTTGTAACCGGTGATTAAGATGAAAGTGAGCTGCTGTAGGGTCAATCTGTTTTGTCATGTTATGGTTACATAAGAAATAAACATCTGTCTTGATTTATCATGCTCTCAAGTAATCCTCCAAATAGTGTTACTAAGCTTTATCTTTCTTCCATTTGTAGTAATGGATAAGTCCTCTCTGGTGAGGCACGCCTTACAGCCCACACTTAAGAACAACCAGTTGCATCTCACTCCAAAGCAAAACAAACCCCGCCCATGATGTGACCATCTGGTTTCGAAGAATCATCTGACTATGTCATTTGCATCACATTCTTAGATTCCACCCCCATTTCTTCTCTTGACAACCAATAGTAATTTCACTTCAGGCAGTCTTGCTCACACACAGATAGGAGATCTTTTTTTTACTGTCTTCTCCCAGCCCTTCTCTAGCTAGCTCTCCCCAGAAAAGTTTATTTTCCCCCTTTACCTTCTCCTTCCTCTTTTGTAGGCTGAAAAATAACTGTCATTATGGCAGATAAAATATACAGTGGTTCTAGTGACACATACTCTTATCAGGGAAAACAAAAGCTGTAAGATTTGAAGTGGAGTTAGGTACAATAATCTCTTCATTCCTCAATTTTTCTCAAATGATACCTACTTTTCTTCAGGTACTAACATTCAATCTAAATAAAAAATAAAATTTATTTTTAATTTTACCTAAATATCATTGGCATTCCTTTCATTGTACATATAAAGTTTTGTTCACTTACATGTATTAAATAACTATAATCAAATCAGGATCTAATTACCAATCAAAATCTTGTATACTGGGGAAATGTGTTGTTTCCTAATGTGTACTTTTGTATCAGAACTCATCTAGGGGAAAAAAAACTCACCTGGAAGTTAAGCATCCTCTTCCTTTACTACTGACTTTAAATTTGTATAATCTACTGTTTTTAAAGGCCATCTATCTATCTAAGTATATGTGTAAATAAGGTTTATATAATATTAATATATATACAAACAGAGTGGAAGCTTCCGCTGAATTAGTCATGTGGATTAAGAGGGGTTACTTGACTGCCTGGATAGGGCATCGTAGGATGACAGAATCTTGGGATTTGGCCATGCTCTGGTTTTCGGCCAAACTCTGAATTTACTTTTGTCAGTGTTCCCAGATGGGTCAAATTCTGTGGTACTGTCTTGCAAAGCTTGCAAGGGACTAACACATGTAGTTAGAATGTCAGATTTTCAGAGAAACCAAATATTGCATCAGTGGCACATTCTCATCCTTTAGGAAAGTTTATATGAAGGCTAAGTTGTAATCACAAGGCTAGTGATCATGGAGTCAGATTCTTCATGGGGAGTGGTGTTGGTTGATATATTTAATAGCAAGTTTTCTATCTCTGCTCTAGAAATGGACCTATCAGAGACCTATCTTTCGATTGATTGATCAGAGCACAGTCTTCCTCTGCAGAATTTTTTTTTTTTTTGAAGACTCCATGTTGTCTGTCTTTTCATTGGAATACATACTCTTAGAATTGACTAGGTGAATATCTTTTGATAGTTAGTACCATCATGCTTTCCCAAAACTTACCACACTCCTCTTAACTAGACTTGGCTTTTCAAACATTCCTTCAGCTAACCATTTACCAATTTTGTTAGGGGAGATTACCTATGTTAATAACCAATAACAGCCCTCTCTTACTGTGTTTTACAAATTTTGCAGATTTCACTCTAAATGGATAACCTTTTCTAATTCAGAGTTGGAAAGAGGATAATTATTACTGTTTGTGCTTATCTGTACTGTTTTTTACCTTGTTATTAACTGTATGATTTGCCTATCTATTTCAGGCCATATCATAATTCCGAACCATGTCTGATAACGGAGAACTGGAAGACAAGCCTCCAGCGCCTCCCGTGCGAATGAGCAGTACCATTTTTAGCACCGGAGGCAAAGACCCTTTGTCAGCCAATCACAGTTTGAAACCTTTGCCCTCTGTTCCAGAGGAAAAAAAGCCCAGGAATAAAATCATCTCTATATTCTCAGGCACAGAGAAAGGTAAATAGCTACTGTCATTTCAAGAGTCTCAGTTATTATTTTATGTTCCTGATTTTGATGTCTTTTTAACTGAAGTATATAGTCGAGATTTTTATGGTGAGAACAATAAACAGATCCAAGAAAACTATTGATGGTGGTATATAGGCACTATTAGAAAGGCTAATTTCTCTTAACCTGTGATAGGAAAGAATAAAACTAAATTTGTTGCTCATCTACTTTTAATATCCAATGAATTTCTGTAATCCTCTCCTTCATTTTCTAAGACTTGGGCCGTAGTTTATAGCTTCCCAACATTAATGAGGTTTGGATATTTGAGAAAGATCTAATTAAGAGAGGTTCTCATTTTTCAGTAGTAGTAATACTTAGCACTTTTTATCATGTATTCTGTTACGTCCTCAGAAGCATCTGAGGCAGCACTCCGTGATCAATACATTAATGTGTCTTCTGCAAGCATTAGTCTAGACCAGGGTTTCTCAACATCAGTAAGGTTGACATTTGGGAGCCAAATAACGCTTTGGTGCGGGAACTGTCTTGTGTATTAAATAGTCCTCTCATCTCAGTTGAAGTCACTGAATTTGTTTTGGTGCCAAACCTAACGAAAAAACTTGGGGTTTTCAGAGCTCTTTGGACTTTAGAAATAGATGAGGATTATGGACTGGTAATGGATTTCAGAGTAAGAATTAGGTATTTGTTTATTTAATTATATTAAGCATGACTATACGGCTCTGATAGCCAGTAATAGATCTAAGTGAAGATAAAGATATATTTCCACTTTTATAGCTAGGTTAACATTGAGAAGTAACGCAAGTGGAAGAAGAATAGTGCTTTATATGTAATAATAAATATACATTTAACTTGAGAGTTAAAAATACATAATCAGTGAAAATTTGAATGAGGTAATATACTTAATAAAGAATCAAATCTTTGAGAATTTATATTTGCAGACAGGATATAATCATGGGACAGTTGAAAACCTGTTCTCTTCATTATATATCTCTTATTGCTAATTTTGCTTTTAAGATTTCGTGTGGTTGTAACTGAAAACCCTCATGGAAGTATGTTTTTTCAATATGTATGGGAAGAAGACAGACAAGTATGTGTGTTGGAGAGCATTGAATGCTCATCTTCCATAGTAATAAGTCAGTATATTTAGAGTAGGAAAACCTAAAAATGTCCATGTAAACACAGTATTTGTAATTATGAAGGTTAGAAAACAAATTTATGGAGGTTAGTACCAGAAGAAATTGCTGACAGGGTTGAAATGACTTACCTATAAAGAGCGGAATGCAAAGTCGGGTAGGGGAAGGGTGCTTGGCTGGCTCAGTCCGTGGAGCATGCAACTCTTGATCTTGGGGTTGTGAGTTTTAGTCCCATATTCGGTGTAGAGATTACTTAAAACAATAAAATCTTTAAAAAAAGGTGGGGTAGGAATGCTCAAGATGGGATAAAATGTACTTAGGGACAGCCTTGAAAAGGCAGAAAGCCCACAAAATGAAATGAGTAATGGTAGGGTTTGTGAGCAAATTGAACATGCATTTACATAAATTCAAAAGAGCATACCCATCTCTCTGATCATTTTGGAAATCTTCCAGTTTTACCTTCCTAACTCTACTTTCCCTTCCTTTCCCCCAGAATTATTCATCAGCTGTTACTAACTCAAGGTCCCCCCAAACAAAGGGAGGCTGAAGGTACCTAAGATGGCTCTGATTGCATTTAAGTTTATCAGCTCTTGAGATCTGTAATTAATATCCATTAAATTTTGTTTTTGTGATTTCCAAAGTCTTTCTGTTTTCTTGTATTAATCACATTCAAGATCTAATAACTTTTTAGTGTTAATCTTAAAACTTTATAGGCTCTTATTTTATTTTTTTAAAGAGTTATTTGTATATTTACTTATTTGGGAGGGAGAGGGAAAAGGAGAGAATCCCAGGCATACTCCACGCTGAGCAGGGAATGCTGAGCCCCATGTGGGACTCAGTCCCACAACCCTGAGATCATGACTTGAGCTGAAACCACGAGTCCAACGCTTAACCAACTGAGCCACCCAACCACCCCTACAGTCTCTTCAAACAAACAAACAAACAAACAAACAAACAACTTTGCCTTTCTTATTCGATTCCTATTTTTCTTTTCTCTTAAAAAAAAATTATATTATGGGGTGCCGGGGTGGTACAGTTAATTAAGGTCAGACCCTTGGTTTCTGCTCCGGTGGTCATCTTAGGGTTGTGAGGTCTAGCTCTGTGCCAGGCTCCGTGCTCAGCACACAGTCTGCATAAGATTCTCCCTCTCCCTCTCTCTGTCAAATAAATAAATAAACGTTTAAAAAAAGAAAAAATCTTTGCCAAACCAGGGGTCGAAGGTACTTTCTTATGTTTTCCTAAAAGTTTTACAGTTTAAACCTTTGAACTATCTGGATTTGTTTTTTATGTTTCTATAAGAAGAGATCCATATTCACTTTTTTAAAAAACCAGTGTCCTTGATCTTTCACTGAAACTTTAACCATTTCCCCACCGACCTGCAATAGGAGCCATTATCCATGAGGTTTGCACGTGTGCCAGGTCTGTTTCTGTGTTTGCTTTATTGCATTGGCTTATTTGTCCCTGAGCTAATACTGTACCGCCTTCATTACTATAGCTTATAATTCTTAATACCCGAGAGAGCAAATCTGCCAAGTTTTTCTTTATGATCTTTTGGCCCTTGGCTCTTGTCTATACATTTTAGAATTTGTTTATCATGTACTTTTAAAAAAAGAAAAAACCTGTTGATATTTTTATTGGAATTGCATTGAATTTGTAGAGCAAGATGGGAAGAATTGCATTCAGCTTTGTAGTTGAGAGTAGAGCACCTGCAGAGTCACTTTTTATAGCCTGGTTGGAGGGAGAGAGAGAAAAAGTGAGAGATGGAATGTTTGAAGGGTTGGGTGTCCTTAATTCCTCTCATTCCTGGGGCTCTTCCCTCCCTTTCCAACCCAGCCTCCCATACTTACTGTTCCTTCCTGGAAGCTAACATCTCCGACGTAACTATGACCTGAAGCTTTGAGGATTAGGAGGAAGGGAGAATCCTGTGTGTGTGTATGCACATTCATGCTCCCATGAACACAGAGATCTACCTGCTTAACCACCCCAGCAGTTCTGAACTCGCATTGTCCTGCCTATATTCTGAGTGGCTTTTTCTCTCCTTAGTTTTATCTGAATTGCTTTTCATCTTTAGGCATTCCTCACTCATTTTGTTCCATGATAAATAAAGAGATTTGTCCTAAAAGGGAAGGGCTACAGTTTGTGGTTAGTCTCTCATCTTGAAATAGGAGTCTAGAAGGGAAAAACTGTATTTTTATTTTTTAAAAAATCGTGATTACCCTGATATTTTTGCTGTCTCTAATATAAAGCCTGATCTAGAGATACTCATTTTATGCTACTCAAATTTATATCCCTGTTTCTGTCCTTACTGACAGCTAATGTTTTCATTAAAAAAAAAAAAGTTGGACTGAATTATTCATTATTGGTTAATCAGTGTCACTGGAAGAGTTAAGAAAATTAGAAATTATACTTTTTATGACAACTTGAACAAACTTTTCACATTTTGATACGTATATATCATATGAACCCTGTGAGTGATGAGAGGTAGGGATAAACAAAGCAGATGGTGTCCCTGCCCTTGTGACACTAGCCAAAACTACAGCATAAAATTATGAACTATGGAAAGTGGTAATAGGGATAGTGTAAGATGTCTGTCCTTTCTGGGAAGGCTTCCTAAAGAAGTGACAGTAGAGCTGAAGACTAAAGAATAATTAAGTGAAAATAGGTAGAAGGATTTTAATAGTTAAAATGTGTGTTCTGTGCCTAGAAAAGAGTTTCAGTGGCCCACCTCCGGGAGGGGTCATAGCACATTCATGGAGCTGAGTACGGTCCAGTGTGACTCGAAAGCAGAGGTGGGGGAAAGAATAATAGAGGATGTGTGGAGGAACCTGCAGACAGGAGAAGAAGCTGAACAGGTGGGCAGGGAGCAGGTCATAAAGGGCCTTGTATTCCACGCTACAGAGCTCAGATTTTATCCTGTTTCCTAGGGAACCATTACAGAATTTGAAATAGGGGAAAGACCTGCACACATTTGTCTTAAATAGGAGAGACTAGTAGCTGTATAGAAAGTAGGTATGTTGGAGGCCTAAGACTGAAGTCGGAAACTAGTTAGGTGGATTTTGTAGTAGTCCAGGTGAGAAATGGCTTAACAAGTCCAGTAGTTTTGTTAATAAAGATGGCAATGAGCCGCTTGTCTTGGCTTATTTTTAAAAAGCTCTATTCAGTCAGTGTTGAATGGTATAGTCCTTAGTAACCAAAGCAGTTTTCTCATTATTCAGTCTGTACACACTTTCACTTCTGGTTAGTGATGAAGATGACAGAACTGTAAATATCCCTTCTGGTCTAAAAATTGAATTGTAAGATTAATAAGAGTAACTCATACCCGTCTTCCTATTTTTTAGAGAATATCCTTCTTTGTGACGAAACACAAAGGTTTACTGATTTGAAGCTGTTCTGGGTCAAAGAACAAAGGGGTAATCGCTGATTCTGTTAGAGTAGAAATAGAAGAGTCTTCCTTTTAAAGAGAGGGGGATTTTTTAGCCTTAGTCTTTAGCTCCAGTGTAGCCCAAAAGGTGGTGGCCTTAAAGAATGTGGCAGTGACATACTTAGGATTCTTTTCAAGCACCTTCTGTGTAACACATGACGTAGGGGCCCCACCTCTTAGCTGAAAGTTGCTGCCTGACTTGCTTTATTGTCTGATAAAGTTGGAAAGTGATCCTAAGAATCTTTTTCCCCCTCCTACACTAACAAGTTGTGGGTTTTATTGAAAGAAGTTTCTTTCCCTGATCCATTACTTCCAGCAAGTGATCCAGTTGCCTGGTGAACATCTGTTGATAGATGATCGTGGGGTTTTTTGTTGATGGTGGTCCTTATAGTTCTTGGTGTCCAAAGTTAAAAAGGATTGATTCTTTTTATCTAACAGTTGCTTCCCACAGATTGTTTGATTTGAGACATGCTTCACTATCTTTTTGTTTTAGGTATTTTTTTAAATATCCCTTTCCCTTCCTAAGACAACTAAATACAGGGAGTATTTGTGTGTATGTGTGTGTGTTATATAAAAAGAAATAGATTTTTAGAATATTGGGTCATTTCCTTTATAGGGGACTAATGTATTTAAATGTGTCTCAGGTTCTGCTTAATCATTTTTATTACTTCTTTAACTTTTTATTCTGTACTCCTAATATATGTGAAACTTTTGTGAATATGTGTCTCTAAAGTCAACATTCCCAAGTTGAAAAATATGGCTGGGCCTTAGACACAGATGGAACCAGGAATTCTCTTGCTATATGTCTTGTCTCCTCTTTTTCTGTGTTATCTGGCTTTATTTTTTTAATTTTAGGCTGTTTTTTCTTTGTGTGTTAGGAAACATCCCTCAACATTTCTTAGGGTTTATTTCTTACAATTTCGTTCACTAGTGAGAGACTGATTTTCAGGGTGTTAAGTGTGGCTTAGTTTAGATATTTACTCCTGAACCAAGCTTATTGGCTGGCAGTGTGTGGGGAACAATGGCTGACCTGGCTTGAATTTCATGCCTTCTGTGGACCAGTCATCTGTAATCAGGGCCATTTAAGAAAATAGTATCTTTGTCAGCCGTATGCATATCAGAAGTGGGATGCTGAGCAGATTTTTTTGAAAGAAGAGGAAACAAGTACTTTTATAGTACATGAAATTTGTTTTTCTGTCATCAGTTCAGAGCCATATAAAAAGTAAACTATTAGTTTATAGTTGGTTAATAAATATTTCCTCCTATATGCAGGATATGGAGTTAGAAGTCTAGTGACTTCTAAAGAGTCTCCTAAAGAGAAGTAGAGGGCATGACCTCAGAACACTCATAGTGTAATTGAAAATGAGAGGTTGTTTATGATAGATGGAATGGTGCATTTCAGTAGAGATAGCAAAATTTGTACTAGGCTTAACAGTCGCATTTCCCTCTGCTCCTTGCCACGCCTAATGTGCCCTGTCTGCTTACCACAGATCTCTTGTAAATATGTGTCAAAGAGACCTAAAAAGGAGATGGACATTTGAGCATGAATCTATCATCATTAATCAAAAAAAATAGTATGTTTCCTACTAATGCTAGGTCAGTAGTGTCTTGTAAACAAAGAATAGTGTACAGGGGCGCCTGGGTGGCACAGCGGTTAAGCGTCTGCCTTCGGCTCAGGGCGTGATTCCCGGCGTTATGGGATCGAGCCCCACATCAGGCTCTTCCGCTATGAGCCTGCTTCTTCTTCTCCCACTCCCCCTGCTTGTATTCCCTCTCTCGCTGGCTGTCTCTATTTCTGTCGAATAAATAAATAAAATCTTAAAAAAAAAAAAAGAATAGTGTACAGTAACATTCCAACTGTAGATATGCAGACCTATCAAACAACATGACTTTTAGCTCGTTTATATTAGAAGACTTTCCTGGTTAACAAAGCAGATTGACAATATAGCAGATTGACCACATGCCACTATTTGCTATCCCTCCCCAGACCCTAGTAAAATGACAGTTAAAATTTTTTTTTAATATCACAAGGGCAAAGGGACTAAAAGAAGAGACATAGTAGATGCATTTGAAAGACAGAAGGGTGGAAAAGTGGCATCTGACTAAACTGAACAGATGAGGACCTATCCTAAGCATTCGCAGATTGGGAATGTTCTGTGAGAAGTGAACCGGTTTCCTTGTAAAAATCTCAGAGGCTTAGGATTTAGAGACACACAACATCATGTATGTGTGGTGGGGTGGGGGAGCTATAATACACAGGCTGAAGAAGGGGGGGAATTAATTGAAAGTCTATGTAGGTGGTGTCAGAGGCCCCTTAGGATCCCTTCTTTACCCCATACAGCCAATGAAATATTTTAAGTCCCATCCTCCAGTGGAACAAAAGAACAAACTGATGTTTATATGTATTCAAGGAGAAATTAAACCTGAGAGGCCCCTCATTCTTGTCAGAGGAGTCAGTGAAAGGTGTAGCACAAGAATAAGAAAGGACCGCTAGAGGGGCGGTGGGTGAGGAAATGGGGTAACTGGGTGATGGGCATTAAGGAGGACACTTGATGTAATGAGCACTGGATGTTATATGCAATTGATGAATCACTAAATTCTGTCTCTGAAACTTAAAAAAAAAAAAAAAAGGGAGAAAGGCAGATTCGATGCAAGTTCACATGTTAAAATTTGTTTCCTCTATCCTGCTTTCAGAATACTTTTGTAGCTTGACTCAAAGCCCTCACACTAGATTGGAAGATTTTTCTCTGGATAAACAAATGCCCTGGAAAAAAATACTTTAGGTACCCCACCCCCACCCCCATCTCTAATGAAAAGGCTGACTTATCTCCCAGTTAACTTTTTAATACTTTTCTGTATGAGTAGACAGCAAAGGATTACCAGACATTTGAGAAAAACCCTTAATACAAGAGAGTACAAAACAACAGGGTTTAAAAAAGGAATATAGAAGAAACAGACAATGGAGGTGAAGAAAACCAACCTATACACACAAGTAAACTATATAATCTTCAGAGAGAAGATCAGTGGCATCCATGAAACAAGGAAAATATTCTCAGAGGAAGAACGATCAGAAAACAATGAGAAGAAATTCTTGGGAAATCAACATTTAAGATTACCAAAGCGAACAAAAGATATCAATAGGTGGAAGATGGGAAGATAGTCAAGAAAATTCTCCCAGATTATTAGACAAAAATACAAAGATGGAAAATACGAGAGGAAATATATGATGTACTGATCTAACTAACAGTGAACAAAGAAAATAATTCAAGAAATAATAGAAAAAATTTCCCAGATCTGAAGAATATGATTTCCAGATGGAAGGGACTCACTGAGTACTCAGCTCAATGAAAGAATAAAGACCACATCAAATCATATCATCCTGAGATTTAATAATACCACAGATAACTCAGCAAAACCTGTTAAACTTCCAGTCAAGGTGTGGAGTAACAGGGACCAGATTTACCCTTACACGTGAAAAGAACTAAAACACTGGGAAAAAATATACAAAACAATGGTTTTCATGATGTTGTACATCAGATAATAAAGGAAAACAGTCCCTAAGAGATGGGAAACAATGGAGGTGAAAACTACAATTGACCCAGCTTACTGCCTGGAGTGAGTTGCCAGGCTGCAGCAAAGGGAGGGACAATTAGATGGTCTCCTAGAACTAAGAAAGAGAGCTGGGAGTTGGGAGATGTCAAGGCGGCTAGTTTTTATACACATAGAGAAAGATCTGTAGAAGTCCCCCTTGAGTCTTCAGTAGCACATGTATGTAAGAATTACTGCCCAGAGCTGGAAAAGGAACCACTGGAAATGGTGAGAGGAAACTATCCTCAATGCTCACACAGGGCCCAGAATATTTCCTGTTCCCACCACTCAAAATAAGAAAAGTTGAGTAGAGGTCTTGCCTCAGTAATGGGGCAGAATGAGCTGTAGATTAAGTGTTGCTCCAATTTTGCCTAACAAAACTTTAATACCTCACAGGATCAATGGTTTCTAAATTTGTTTCTCCCCTATATAAGTAAACAGCTAAGAATCACCTATCTGTGTCTCAGAGCAAAGCTCACCGATATTTATAGGAATACAAAAATATCTAGCATCTATCAGGGAAAAATTTTCAATGTCTGGCATCCATTCAGTATTTTCCAGGCATGCAAAGACCCATAATGAATAAAATCCATAAGTTAGAATCAATCCAGAAATGACACAGATGATGAATTAGTAAGCAAGGATATTAAAACGGTGAAATAATTGTATTCCATGTTGAAGAACCCACAGGAAAGATTCAGCATATTTAGAAGTAGCAGTGGAAAACAGAAAAAAGAACAAATCAAATCAAAATTCTAGAGATTCAAAATACGATGGACAAGATTAACAGTAGATTAGAAATTTCAGAAGGAAAGATAAGTGAATTTGAAGACCATGGCAATAGAAACCATCTAAAATGAAACTTATAAGAAAAAAAGTGAAACAAGTGAATAGCTGCGGGACAGACTGCGTGCAGAGCTAATTAAGTGTAATTGAAGTCTCCAAAAAATGGGAAGGGGAAACATTAGGGGAAAAAACGCTTTAAAAAGTGGCTGAAAACTTTACACATTTAATGAAAGCTGTAAACCCATAGATTCAAGAAGTTCAGTGAATACCAAGCACAAGAAATACGATGAAAACTACACCACAGCATATAATCAAATTGCTTAAAACTGGTGATAAAGAGAAAATTTTAAAAGCTTTCAGACCTTTGCCTCAATATTCTGTGAACCTAAATCTGCCCTAAAAAATAAAGTCTCTTAGAAAACAAACAAAACTTATTGTTGTAAGCCAAAAAATAAGCTGCTAAAAAGAAAAGACACATTACATATAGAGGAACAAAATATGACAGTGGATTTCATGGAAGTAACAGTGCACCTCAGAAGGACAAGAAGGAACATCTTTAAAGTACTGAAAGGGAAAAAAAATCTGTCAACTTAGAATTCTGTACCTTGTGAACATATCTTTCAAAAATGAAGGGAAACAGACTTTTTTAAATGTATAAAGGCTGAAAGAATTTATCACCAGCAGGCCTGCCCTATAAGAAATGTTAAACCAGATTATTCCGGCAGAAGGAAATGTTGTCAGAACTGTGTATCTACATAAAGGAATGAAAATCACTGAAAATGACAAATATTTTTTATCTAAATCTCTAAAAAATAACTGAATTTTTAAGAAATGAAGTACTGATACATTCTATAACATAGATGAACCTCAAAAACTAAGTAAAAAAGCCATTTACAATAGACTGCATGTTGTGTGGTCCTGTTTATATGAAATAGCCAGAATAGGCAAATGTGTGGTGACAGAAAGATGAGTGGTTGGCTAGAGCTTGGGAGGGGGAGAGGGAACAGTAAGAAGTGATTTCTAATGAGTACAAGGTTTCTTCTAGGGATGATGACAATGTCCACAGTTAGATGGTGGTGATGGTTGCACAACTCTCTCTATATAATAAGACCTAGATGAACTTTATGGTATATAGAGAGTTATTGCTTAATAAAATAACAAAGGAGATAAAAGGGAATTATAAAAAATACTTAGTCAAAAAGAGGAAAAAGAGAAAAATAAAAACAGAGAATAGAGACCATTAGAAAACAAATAATGGAATGGTGGATTTAAACCCAGCTATATCAGGGGTGCCTGAGTGGCTCAATTGGCTGAGTGTCTGACTCTTGATCTCAGCTCAGGTCTTGATCTCAGGGTTGAGTTCAAGCCCTGCATTGGGCTCCACACTGGGCATGGAGCCTACTTAAAGATAGATAGATAGATAGATAGATAGATAGATAGATAGATAGATAGATAAAGAAAGTAATCACATTAAATGTAACTGATTTAGACATCCCAATTAAAAAGCAGAGGTTATTCAATTATTAACTATATGCCATCCACAAGAAATCCACTTAAAAAATATAAAGCCACAAAATAAAAGGAATTTTTTTTTTAAGTATGCTAACAGTGAAAAGAAACCTGGACTGGCTAAAATCAGATAAAGTAGATTTTAGAGCAAAAAACACTGCTGTAAATATTTAAGGGATAAGGGTAGGGAATAGGTTATTTTATAATGGTAATAAGGTCTGTCTGTCAAGAGGTTATAATAGAAGAGTAAACATTTTATGCACTTAATAACAGAGCTTTGAAATACATGAAACAAAAACAGATATAATTTTAAGGAGAAATAGACAATTCCAGTTATAGTTGGAGATTCCAGTATACTTCTCTCAGTAATTGGTAGAGCAAGTAGACAGAAAATTGCTAAAACTATCAATCTACTTTGACCAGTTGACATTTATAGAACACTCCACCTAGCAGAATACACATTCTTTCTAAGTGAACATGGAACAGTTGCTGAGATAGAGCACATTCTAGGGAGATTTTTATTTTTATTATTTTTATTTTTTTTTAAGATTTTATTTATTTATTTGACAGAGATAGAGACAGCCAGTGAGAGAGGGAACGCAAGCAGGAGGAGTGGGAGAGGAAGAAGCAGGCTCATAGCGGAGGAGCCTGATGTGGGGCTCGATCCCATAACGCCGGGATCACGCCCTGAGCCGAAGGCAGACGCTTAACCGCTGTGCCACCCAGGCACCCCTCTAGGGAGATTTTTAAAAGCCTAATAAATGTAGAGAGATTCAAATCACACAAAGTATATTTTTTTTTAAATTTTTTATTATGTTATGTTAGTCACTATACAGTACATCCTTAGTTTTTGATGTAGTGTTCCATGATTCATTGTTCGCCTATAACACCCAGTGCTCCGTGCAATACATGCCCTCCTTAATAGCCATCACTGGGCTAGCCCATCCCCCTACCCTCTCCCCTCTGAAACCCTCAGTTTGTTTCCCAGAGTCCGTAGTCTGTCGTGGTTCATTCCCCCTTCTGTTTACCCCCCCTTCATTCTTCCCTTCTTTCTCCTACTAATCACCCTACTATTTCTTATGTTCCATAAATGAGTGAAACCATATGATAATTGTCTTTCTCTGCTTGACTTATTTCACTTAGCATAATCTCCTCCAGTCCCGTCCATGTTGCTGGAAATGTTGGGTAATCGTTCTTTCTGATGGCTGAGTAATATTCCATTGTGCTATATTATTCTTAAAGGGTATCCAGCAAGGGGACCTAACAATTATAAATATCTATTCCCCCAACAGGGGAGCAGCTAGATACACAAGCCAACTCTTAACCGGAATAAAGAGACATATAGGTAATAATCCATTAATAGTAGGGAACCTCAACACTCTGCTCTCAGCAATAGACAGATCATCTAAGCAGAAAATCAACAAAGAAACAAGAGCTTCGAATGACATACCGGACCAGATGGACCTCATAGATATGTACAGAACACTACACCATAGAACAACAGAACACTCATTCTTTTCGAATGCACATGGAACTTTCTCCAGAATAGACCATATACTGGGTCACAAAATAGGTCTCAACTGATACCAAAAAACTAAGATTATTCCCTTCATATTTTCAGACCACAATGCTTTGAAACTAGAACTCAATCACAAGGAAAAATTTAGAAGAAACTCAAACACTTGGAAACTAAGAACCATCCTGCTTAAGAATGATTGGGTAAACCAGGAAATTAAAGAAGAACTTAAGCAGTTTATGGAAACCAATGAGAACAAAAAACACATCGGTCCAAAACATATAGGACACTGCAAAGGCGGTCCTAAGGGGAAAATACATAGCCATCCAAGCCTCACTCAAAAGAATAGAACAATCTAAAATGCAGTCCTTATATTCTCACCTTAAGAAGCTGGAGTTGGAACAGAGGAACAGGCCTAACCCATGCACGAGAAGGCAGCTGATCAAGATTAGAGCAGAGATCAGTGAATTAGAAACCAGGAGTACTGTAGAGCAGATCAACAAAACTAGAAGCTGGTTCTTTGAAAGAATAAATAAGATCGATAAGCCACTGGCCAGACTTATTCAAAAGAATAGAGAAAGGACCCAAATTAATAAAATTATAAATGAAAGAGGACAAATCACACACCCATATATTCTATGAGCACAATATAATTAAATTAGAAATCAATAACAGAAAAATCTCTAGAAATATTTGGGGGGAAAAAACCCACTTCCAAATAAATGAAGAAATCCAAAGTATACTTAGGAAGTATATTAAATGGAATGAAAATGAAAATTCAAAGCATCAATATCTGTATGATGCTGCTAAGGCAATGCTTAGAAGAAAACGTGTAGTATTAAGCACCCATATGAGAAAAAAAGATTTTAAGTCAATGACTTAAGCAAAGCTATCTTAATAAACTAAAAGGAAGAGCAAGTAAGATCCAAAGTAGTAGAAGAAAAGAAATAACAAAATTCAAAGCAGAGATCACAAAATAGAAAAAATAGAAAAATCAATGAAACCATAAGCTGATTTACTGAGAATATCAATAAAATGGATAAACCTCTAGGCAGACTGGAGGGGGGCCTGGGGGGGCAGCACAAATTACCAATATTGAGAATGAAAGAGTTGGCATTTACAGATATTAAAAATGATAAGGTGACAAATTCAACATGTTAGATAAAGTGGGAAATTTTCTCGAAAGACAAATTTTCAAAGTTCATTCAGGAAGAAATAAGTAACCTGAAAACACTATGTCTCTAGGGAAATTTAGTTTGTAGTTATTAACCATCCACAAAGAAAATGTCAGACCCATATGGCTCCATTGGTGAATTCTGCCAAACATTTAAGGAAGAAATATCAACAGTTCTACATAATCTTCCAGAAAATTGAATGCAAAGGAATAATTCCCGATTTATTTATTTGTTTTTAAGATTTTATTTATTTAGGGGCATCTGGGTGGCTCAGTGGGTTAAGCATCTACCTTTGGCTCAGGTCATGATCCCAGGGTCCTGGGATCCAGCCCTGCATCAGGCTCCCCATTCAGCTGAAAGCCTACTTCTTTTTTTTTTTCTTTTCTTTTCTTTTCTTTTCTTTCTTTTTTTTTTTTTTTTAAGACTTTATTTATTTATTTGACAGAGACAGCGAGAGAGGGAACACAAGCAAGGGGAGTGGGAGAGGGAGAAGCAGACTTTCCCACCAAGCAGGGAGCCTGATGGGGGTCTCGATCCCAGGACCCTGGGATCATGACCTGAGCCGAAGGCAGACGCTTAACGGCTGAGCCACACAGGAGCCCTGAAAGCCTACTTCTCTGTCTCCCTCTGCTGCTCCCCCTGCTTGTGTGCTCGCACTCTCTCTCTCTCTCTGTCAAATAAATAAGGTCTTAAAAAAAAAAAAAAGAGATTTTATCTTTTTATTTGACAGAGAGAGAGCACAAGCAGGGGGAGCCACAGAGGGAGAGGGAGAAGTAGGCTCCCCACTGAGCAGGGAGCTTGATGCAGGATTCCATCCCAGGATGCTGGGATCATGACCTGAGCTGAAGGCAGACGCTTAACCGACTAAGCCACCTAGGTGCCCCTCAAGGCTTATTTTTGTAACTGTCAAGGCATGCTGATATTGGCATAAAGATAAAGAGATCATTGCAGGGGCCCCTGGGTGGCTCAGATGGTTGAGCGCCTGCCTTCAGCTTGGGTCATGATCCCAGGGTCCTAGGATTGAGCCCCGCACAGGTCTCCTTGCTCAGCGGGGAGCCTGCTTCTCCCTCTCATTCTGCTGCTCCCCCTGCTTGTGCTCTCTTGCTCTCTCTGTCAAATAAATAAATAAAATCTTTTAAAAAAGAGAGATTATTGCAGCAAAGTTATGTATCTTTGGCCCAGGCATATATGGACAATATGGACAATTGATTTTCAACAGTGGTTCAAAATGGTTTTGACCTTCTAAATAGCAACACTGGAAATTAGAAGAAGTTCTGAGGGGGGAAAGCATTTTCAACCTAAATATATATAGTCAAGAATTATCAAGGGGTAAACCAAAAAGAAGAGAACAGAGTATCCAGAAAATAGATTCTAGCAAGGGTGAAAGTGAAGGAATGTCCTAGGACAACAACTCTGGCAGAAGTCTAGGCATAACCTACTGCAGATTAAAGCAGGATCTGAGAGCAAGGCGGGGGCGGGGCGGGGGGGGGGACGAATGTGTTTGAATTACGGAGAATATTATTGATAGATGTGTGTCAGAAATGTAGCAAAAATAATTGGTAGAACCATGGAAAAACCGGAAAGCATTAAGATGTAGCAGTTATTAACTTTAATAAAAAGAGGAAGGGCTAGAGTTGCTCAGAAAGGTGGCATGCTCATTGTAAACTCTTTGTTTATACAATTTGTACTATCTACACGGTCATGGCAATATAAGTTCTTTTGGGATGAATAGGGCCAAATGGAAATAGGACTTGATAGACTTTGTTTTCCAGATTGCTCAGTATCTAAGTGTAGGCCTCTGTTTACGAGAACCAGTGTTCTAAAGGGCTGTTTCTTCTGCCTTGTGCTCTTTTATTCGGCACCAGTCCAGGTACCTCTTTAATCAGGACACAGACGTGGTTGTCCCCACTCCTGCTTGAAGACAGAATAGGTTACTTTTATCAGTTTCCTGTCAGCCAGTGTCTTTAGGGGAAATCTCTTCTAGAATAACTTTGTTCCTAGTCTGTTCTTCGGAGAAACATGATTATGAGTACCTTTATTGATCTTGTTTAAATAGGCTGATTCTTTTTTTAATGCCCTCTAGGAAGTAAGAAGAAAGAAAAGGAACGGCCAGAAATTTCTCCTCCATCTGATTTTGAGCACACCATCCATGTTGGCTTTGATGCAGTTACTGGAGAATTCACTGTAAGTTTACCCAGTTGGGACTCATTTATGTATCAGCACTCAAACCTTTTTTTGCACTATTAAGTTTCAAGTTAACTTTTCTATCCACATATTAACTGTCAATCCTTAGTGCTTTTCTCTTCTTATAAAAGTATTTGTGGTTGGATGTATCTTTTTCTTAGGGAGCTGAGCCCTTCAGTTAGAATTATGCAAAATCGATTTAGAAAAATAAGACATTTTAAAATTTAATCAAGGCTACAATTGATTGGCTTGTTTTTTATGTGTCTTGTCTTTACTTCTGGAAATTGAATTTATTGGAGCAACTCAAAATAACTAATTTCTGAATATCTTTTTGTTAGGGCATGCCAGAACAGTGGGCTCGATTATTACAGACCTCCAATATCACCAAACTAGAGCAAAAGAAGAATCCGCAGGCTGTGCTGGATGTCTTAAAGTTCTATGACTCCAACACAGTGAAGCAGAAATATCTGAGCTTTACTCCTCCTGGTAAGATGTCCTACTGTGGTAAAAGGCTGATTCAGATGGGATTGCAGAATTGTGAAGCACACCTGGATGATTGCTTCTGGAAAAATAAAAAGCTAAGCTATGGTTCTTGTCTCTATTGTTGCCCCTGTGTAGATCTGCCTTTTGTAAACTGATTGGGGCAGGTTTTATGCATAATTTGAAGGCCGGGGGACTGCGTTAATCTCTTAGTTTTGTCAAAGGTGGATGTTCTGGCTTTTTGTTTTTTCGTGTCACTTCTTTGGAATGACTCCCAGCAATAGAAGAGAAAGGCGCTGATGTATAGGCATGTTCATACTAGACATATGTTTATTGTTAGCAGGACAGGAGGAGGGTTGTCTGCTATATTACATATACAGACTTTGAAGTAAAAATGTTTAAGTCCATTCAAAAATTGAAAAACTTACCAAATATATAAACATAAAGTAAGCATTAGAACGAAAAGATTTTATACCTTGGAATTAGAGTATCATTAGGTAAGAATTGGAGTATAGTGGGTTTTTAAAAATAGTTCATTTGTTCAAATCAGGATCAGAATAAAGTCCATATAGTACAGGGGCGCCTGAGTGGCGCAGTCGTTAAGCGTCTGCCTTCGGCTCAGGGCGTGATCCCAGGGTCCTGGGATCAAGCCCCGCACAGGGCTCCCTGCTCCTCTGGGAGCCTGCTTCTTCCTCTCCCGCTCCCCCTGCTTGTGTTCCCTCTCTCGCTGGCTGTCTCTCTCTCTGTCAAATAAATAAATTAAAAAAAAAAAAAAGTCCATATAGTACAGTTGATTGCTGTATCCCTTTTGATGTTTAGGCTCCCTCACGTGGATTCTCATATTCTTTGCCTTGAAATTTATTTGTTGAAGAAACAGGGCCATGGGTCCTATTTCCTTCAGTGGGTTTTGCTAATTACATCCCCAGGGTGTCTTTGTGTTTCTCTGACCCCTAAAATCATACATGTAGTTTTAATTAATTGTATTTAATTTGATTACATTTTCAGAGAAATAAGGGCTGTGCTCAAGGAAAAAATAGAGACCACTTGGCCGAATGATCTTGACTTTTTTACTTAGATCTTGACCTTTACATCCTTAGCAAAAAGGTCAGACTTGTCCCTAGAACTTTTGTGTCAATTAGTAAGTCTGTATAAATTAGTATTTTTTTTAAATCAGTGTTTGAGCAGAAAATGGTATATTCTTTTCACCCAATATTTTATATTATATACTTAATATATATGTTACAGTTATGTTAAATATATACCTTTAATATAATCATATTTATAAATATATATTTATATGTACTTATGTATATATAAGTATACATATGTATATATACGTTTATATTATATACTTATACAAATAACAAATATAAATATGTTTTATATGTTATGTTAATATATATGTTAAAAATATAGCATATTATAATTACATAATTATATTAATATTTAGCATATATTAGATATTATATAATGTATATAAAATGTAAAAATCTCTGGACCTTTTGAAAAGTAAAACAAAACAAAATTTGCTCTTCTAAACTCCAGAATGAATGTTCTGACGTTTAGTCTTCATGAACTGTGTTTTTGCCTTCAGGACTATGCTTTCTTATTGATAAAATTTATGTCAAGAATTTTCTTTTGCACAATTGCTGTTGTCTGAATAGTTGCTTTAAGAGTCTCCATAGACAGTTTTTTTTCTGGAGAAAGTATTGCAATGAATAAACTTCAGTTTTGTTTTAATAAATACACATTGAGAAGTATAGTTACAAATGTTTCTAATAAGTTAAGTATAGTTCACATGCTATAAAATTCACCCATTTGAGGTATATAAGTCAGTGATTTACAGAGTTCCATTAAGATTTGAGATTTGTTAGCACAATCTTGTATAAATTCACATTTGAATACTGATATTGTCATTTTTCTCAAGGTTTACTTCATCTTAAAATGAAATCAGTCTAAGAACATTTTACTTGCTCTGCTTTGTATTTTCTTCTCTTTATTTTTTTTCTTCCCTTTATTATATAGAAGTTATTTTTGGAATTGTTGACTTAGCATTTTTTTTCCGTTTTGTATTCAGAGAAGGATGGCTTCCCTTCTGGAACACCAGCAGTAAGTTAATACATTACTTCTTGTAGCTCTTGTTCTAACTTAAGTTACCTGAAACAAATCTTGGTTTTTATTTAGCTTTCTAAAATAAATCACAGCCATCAGAAATAAATAACTACTTAATAAATTTTAAGCTAGCCACTTAAGCAAATTGATGAAGCAAATAAGGAAGCCATATTAAGTAAATAATTTCTTCAATTAGGAAGAAACAATCTCCTTGAGGTATATGAAGACAAAATGCAGTAATATGTAAAGTACCTACCCAGCACACACCTGGCATGTAATAAGCTCTTTATAAAGGTTAGCGTCTTCTTTTATTTTATCAACCACCATTCTTGATGGTGAATCTAGCTCTCTTAAATGACCGAAAATGACTCTGACTTATACAAATCCTAGAGGATCTTTGTTTTCGGTTTTAACAAATAAAGTGATTATTTCCCTATGGGGCTTGTTTAAGGGATATAAAATTCTCCACCTAAAAAGTACAGATTTTCTCTTAAGAAAACTTGATATTTACTGTGATCCTTTATTTCATAAACTTTTCTGTAAGTTACAGAATTGCCTTTACTTTTGAAGTGATTAGAATAGAACCAATGAGGTTTTATAGTTTTGAAATGAGCTATTAAAGAAATCTATTATTGTTATATTTGACTTGGCTTCCTTGCTTTGCTCACGTGATTAATGCAGCTGAGTACCAAGGGATCAGAAACGTCAGCAGTCGTGACAGAGGAAGATGACGATGATGAAGAGGCTGCTCCCCCTGTTATTGCCCCACGGCCGGATCATACAAAATCAGTGCGTGTCTGAGTAACTGGACTGCGGGTGTGTGGGCGTGTGTGCTTTTAAAAAAACAGCAGTCTGTATTTGACTGCCGGTGATTGATTTTCAGAAGCCCTCAGTATGGGGGAAATTTGACGAAGAGATCTTAACCTAAAAATCATTCATCAAAAAATTTGAAAATTAAAATTAAATGACTTTCTCAACAGTTAAAATAGTTAGTTACCTCATTGTTTTTCCTTTCCATATTACACCTTCTCTTCCAGAGAATTCATCTATTTCTCTGGCTTTCTCTGTTTATCTCAGTGCAGATAACTACTATATCTAACACTTAAATCTTCTTACCCAAGTTGTGTATATAATCTCCCATTTTACATTTCTCTTAAAGCCTTGGTGTCATTCAGGAGGCTGTGGAGAGTGATAGGGAAGAATTTAAAAAATAATAACCTTAGAGAGAGAAAGAGTCCTGTCTCCCTGTACTAATACAAGGGAAGGGGGGCAAGGTGCTATGCAGTGGAGTGCTGGCACAATCAGCAGGAAGGGCTCCGAGGGCTGCTGCTGGGTCCTGATCTAACGAGAGAGGGCTCTGTTCTTGCTTTACCTCCTAGAATTGGCTGTTTAAAATGAGACAGTAGCACTCTGGGTATTATATAAGACTGATGAATCACTGACCTCTGCCTCTGAAACCAATAATACATTATATGTTAATTGAATTTAAATAAAAATTTTAAAAAAGAATACATAAAAAACAAAAAATGAAATGGTAGAGATCATCTTTGGGTGTAAGTTTTTATAAGAATTAATAGTTAATTCAACATCATGGTTTCCGTAATTTTGCTCTTTCTCTTTTGTAGTAAGAACATGATTTTTAAATTTGTGCTTCTTTTTGCTTCATTGCTAGCATATCATTTTAGATCTAGTTAAACTTAAATTTCATTCACAGATCTGCTATTTTGCTAGACAGACTTCTAAAATCTATACATCGTGTGTTAAGTGTTTAACATTTATTCATCTTAGTTACAAGTCTTTTATTAAGTCTGAAAATATTCTCTTTCTTTAGAACACTGGAGAAGACTAGTTTTGAATAAAAAAATCAAAGAACTGAATAGTGGTTTCTGGAAGAAATTAGTATTTGAGTTGGTTGACTGAGTAAAGAATATCGCCCTCCCCTGTGTCAGTAGGTATCATCCAATTCATTGAGAGCCTGAATATAACAACAGGTGGAGGAAGGGCAAATGTGCTGTCCTTGCTCAACCTGGGACATCCATCTTCTCCTGCCCTCAGACGCAAGGGCTGGTAGTTCATGGACCTTCAGAGTCAGACTGAATTACACCACTTACTGTCCTGCTTCTCCAGCATGAGAAGGCAGATTGTGGGACTTCCCGGCCTCCAGAACTCCATAAACCAATTCCTATAATAAATGTCTTCATATATGTCTATTTAAAAAAAACTGAATAGTGTACCAGTAAGAATACCTAAAAATATTTTTCCTCGGATCTCAGTAATTAACTGTCTCTCTGCAGATTTATACACGGTCTGTAATTGACCCTATTCCTGCACCAGTTGGCGATTCTAATGTTGATAGCGGTGCCAAGTCTTCTGACAAACAGAAAAAGAAGACCAAAATGACAGATGAAGAGATTATGGAGAAATTAAGTATGTTACCTACATTTTACATTGTTCTTAAATTATTAATAGCTCTTGAAACATTTGGCTCAGATGGATTTTAATTTATACCTTATGTTTTGGTTTAAGACATAAATAATAAAGTGTTTCCTCCTAGGAACAGTAGTTTCAGTTAAAATCTGGTGAAGCCAAAATCATACTCTGATTTGCTTGTTTATTGTGTGTTGACTATTGAGTAATATCTGCAGTGATCAATACCTTTGGGAGCAATACTTTTTCCCAAAGGGCCAAATCTAAGGGTCATGGTTGGAAACCTTATCAAAGGAAGTTTGTATATATTTATACATACTTACAGTTTCTTGGTATGAGAATACAAACTGTTCCCAAATAACTAAACAATATGGCCTTCCTGTATAGATATATGTGTAAACATTAAATGTATTTTTTTTTCTCTTCTCCCCTTTCATCCATTAACTATCATTAGCCTGAATCAGCCATTGGAAATAATGTACACAGTGCCAGGGAGAGGGTAGCAATAATGTCCAATTACAAGTCTAAAGCAACTATAGTTACAAAGAACACTGATATAGAGGGATCAAGGATCAAGGAAAAATACTATAGCTAAAGAGGCTATAGACCTGAGATTGGGTACTTATATAAAACTGGATTATTTGTGTGAGTTTCCTTAATATGATCATATCTCCTTTTACCTTGAGCAAGTGAGAACTTAGTGTGGTTTTCTTATGTTTTGACTTAGTTAGTGGTAGTAAGAATATGTTGTTACAGTTTTATGTCCAAATCCTAATTATAAAAACGTTTCTTGGTTGTGACTTTGTGAACTTTCCTAAAACAGATGTATGATTAATTCATACTAAAGTAATCTTCATAGAAATAAGTGGTTTCCTAAATATATTGGAAGATAGAAGGTATATGGAAAGAGTCAAAAAAGCCATTGGGGTTATTCATTTGGATCTCATTTATATATTATTTATGATAATAAGTGGTTTCATAACTTACCGTTAGTTTAATACATTTCAGTGGAGTATGAAAAGTAGAATGACCAACCCATCCTTCCCCAGAAATTTTCCAATTAAGACTGAACATCCCACATTCTGAGAACCCCTTTATTCTCAGGCAGACTAACAACAGTTGTCGTTTTAAAGTGTGTTTATTTTTGAGAAAGTGAGAGGATAATTAAGACATTAGCGAGGAAGTCCAACCTCATGGAAATAATATGTCTCCTTGTTTCTGATACTTTCTTATTAAGTTTCATTAGTGTTCTGTGTTTGAAATCTACGTGATTTTTGAAACTTAGTGTTGTGTTTGAAAACCAGTGTTCTGGGGCGCCTGGGTGGCACAGCGGTTAAGCATCTGCCTTTGGCTCAGGGCGTGATCCTGGCGTTATGGGATCAAGCCCCACATCAGGCTCCTCCGCTAGGAGCCTGCTTCTTCCTCTCCCACTCCCCCTGCTTGTGTTCCCTCTCTCGCTGGCTATCTCTATCTCTGTTGAATAAATAAATAAAATCTTAAAAAAAAAAAGAAAACCAGTGTTCTAAAATCAGTAAAGTTTATTAAAAGGAAAATGGTATTAATTTATAACTTTAAAATGCTTGACTGAGCTTTCAACTTCTTGTTGTTTTTTGTTTAAAATAGGAACTATTGTGAGCATAGGTGACCCTAAGAAAAAATACACAAGATATGAAAAAATTGGGCAAGGGTAAGTTATTTGTGACTATATTAAATAGTACGTAATAGTTCCTGGGTATATAGTATGGTATCTCTTCTGCCTGTTGACATTGAGCACTTACAGCATTCGATGAGTGGTATTCTTGGATTGGTGTAAATAAGTAATGCATTTATTTCTGCATGCTGTTACAAAACTGTACTGTTGAGAAATGACTGTACATTGTTTTTTTCTTTAATGGTATTTCTCATTGGTGGTTAAGAGATTAGGTGGAAAAATTGACCACCAAATACAGTTGAAAGACAATAAGAACATTTACTACAAGATGATAGGCAATAAAAGTATGTATTTATTCACATCATTGAATAATGATTGATTTTGTCCAGTAATTTGTATTTTTTTTTTTTAAATATTTTATTTATTTATTCGACAGAGATAGAGACAGTCAGCGAGAGAGGGAACACAAGCAGGGGGAGTGGGAGAGGAAGAAGCAGGCTCATAGCGGAGGAGCCTGATGTGGGGCTCGATCCCGTAACGCTGGGATCACGCCCTGAGCCGAAGGCAGACGCTTGCCACCCAGGCGCCCCCAGTAATTTGTATTTTTAAACTACACTTAACTTTGTTTCTGTTGCCTGGGCGCAAATGAACATCTTGAATTTTTAATGTTATTAATCTCTGGAAAGTATTCTGTGAATTTAGAAAGAGAGCTTGAGTCTTTTGAAAACTTCCTTATGAATTTCATTCTAAAAACTAAACTTACTGGGGTTTCTGGGTGGCTCAGTCAGTTAAGCATCCGGCTCTTGATTTCTGCTCAGGTCATGATTTCAGGGTTGTGAGATCAGCCCCTCATGGGGCTCCACGCTGGGTGTGGAGTCTGCTTAAGATTCTGTCTCCCTCTGCCTCTCCCCCTATCTCTACCTCTCTTAGAAAAAAAAAACAAAAACTGAATTTCATTGCATAAGTGGTTTAATAACAAAAATTGAAAATAATCTTAATATTCTTGAGCATGATAATGGATAAATTATAATATATTGAATAATAATAATGATGAAGGAACAAGTATAAGGCCTATCCTAAATCCAATGTTGAATTAAAAAAGCAAATCTCAAAGCATAAAATGAAATAAAAAATAACTTAAAAAAATTAAAAAGCAAATTGTAGAAAAATTCATACAATGAAACCATTTATAAGAAGTTTCAAAATTGGGGGCGCCTGGGTGGCACAGCGGTTAAAGCGTCTGCCTTCGGCTCAGGGCGTGATCCCTGCGTTCCGGGATCGAGCCCCACATCAGGCTCCTCTGCTATGAGCCTGCTTCTTCCTCTCCCACTCCCCCTGCTTGTGTTCCCTCTCTCGCCGGCTGTCTCTATCTCTGTCGAATAAATAAATAAAATCTTAAAAAAAAAAAAAAAGAAGTTTAAAAATCATATTGAATATATTTTATAGTGATACACACCTATGCCCTCGATAGTTAAAGTGTAGACAAATGCATGGAAAGGATGCACATCAACTACAGAATAAACACCAAATACCCATTACTTTTGGGAGGACGGAAGGATGCCTTTGGAGAGCACATGCAAGGACTTTAAATTTATTTGTTGGTTTTTGTTTCTTAAGCAGGGGAGTGGATCCATGAGTATATATTACTTTTTTCTTTCCTTTATCTTTTTCCTACATTTTTGTAGGTATGATATTTATGACAAATTTCTAACATAAGTTTTGGGCACAGGGATTGCCTTTTTCTTATTTTTTCCCCATTTGTGTTTCCTTTTACTGCTGTTTAAAAATGTTAAGTCTTAAATGTTCTTTAATCCTTTTCCAGTTGTTCTAAGTATAAAGTCTTTAGATATATAAATGATAATGATATAGAAACCTTAAATCTGGTTGTGTCTTTTTTCCCCCTAGGGCTTCTGGTACAGTTTTCACTGCTACTGATGTGGCATTGGGACAGGAGGTAGCTACTTTTTCATACTTCTGGGTGTTACCATTAGCTTTTAGTATAGAAGGAAACTAGATAAACCTGTGAATAATCAATAGGAATCTTTTTTTCAGTTGAATATGTTGAAAGAATTACTCTATAGCACTTTTCTTAATAGGGGTAAAAAGAAGGAATTATGCATTGAGTTTCATAAATAAGCAAATATTTAAAAAATTATTTTCCCAGCTTGGAATGAAAAGAGGATTAATTCCTGGCATTGGTTTGACCTTGGGTTGGTTAATCAGCTTCGGGAGAAATCTAAAAGTAATGAGGCTCTGTGTATTACAAAGCATCTACCTGGGAGTAAGTTACAGGCTCACTGTATAATACAATAGATACCCAGTACATTAAATTATTACCTGATTGGTGTTTGTAATTTTCTAAGAGAATTAGGAGACTTGTTCTGATTTTTTTTTGTTTCCTTCATAGGTTGCTATCAAACAAATTAATTTACAGAAACAGCCAAAGAAGGAATTAATCATTAATGAAATTCTGGTGATGAAAGAATTAAAGAATCCCAACATTGTTAACTTCTTGGACAGGTAAATATGAGTATTTCTTAAACAGTGGGACAAAAATGTGGATATTTTACGTCTCGTGGTTTGGGGGGCTAGCTCAAGCACTTGAATTAGACCAGAGTAGGATATCAGTGTTGAAAAGTAAGCTTGAAGGAGGAAGAGAGGTAAAAGTAAAAATGGCTTGTTGCAGGGGTACCTGAGTGGAGCAGTTGGTTAAGCGTCCTACTGTTGGTTTCGGCTCAGGTCATGATATCAGGGTCATGGGATCAAGCCCTGGTGGAGCCGGGCCTTGGGCTCCTTGCTTAGTCCCCGAATCTGCTTGGGATTCTCTCCCTCTCCCTCTGCCCCTCCCTCCTCGCTACACACACACACACACACACACACACAGAGAGCTCACGTGCAAGTTCTCTCTCAAATAAATAAATCTTTAAAAAAAAAAAAGGCACATTGCAGTTTAGCAGGCCTTCTTCTACATATATATCACCTGACAAGCGAGGGAAAGCATCTAAATGAAGGACATTGCTGCTGGTGCTTATATTAATTATAAATGTTCAGACGCAGAAACATTAAGGAAATGAGCTGTGATTCATGTGTTGACCGCCAGCAGTGGCTGGCCACATGGTTTTTAAACTTTTAGATCAGTTGCTATTTCAAATGCTGTCTTTCATGGGCAAATAGTTTGTCAAAACCTCATTTAATTTAGGAATTGATGTTAAATAACAGAACAAAGAGCAGAATAGAAAATTGTATATTCTACGATTATATGGGGATTCTGAAGCAATTACATATATGTGAATGAAAGAAGAATAGAAAAATAAATGAAAATTAAAATAGTGATTGTATTGGAGATAGAACATTATAAGTGACTTTATTTCCACATTTAAATGTGTTTAGAATGGGGAAAAGATTAACATATTTTTAGATTTTATCCCTAGTACCGAGGGCCATGTTCATAAAAATCAACTTTTTCCAAGTATATTTCCCTGCTTTTGAAAATACTATGTCAAGTCAGTATGGCCTGGTGGGTAAGATAAGCCATAGCTTTGGAATCATTTACACTTGGCTTCCGATTCTGGTCTGTCACTTACTAGCTATGTGAACTTGGATGAGTCATTTCTCCAAGCCTCCAACTGTTCATCTGTAAAACAGGACGAATGATTCCTACCTTACAGAGTTATTTTAATTGAAAACATCAAGTTACATTTGTGGGCCAACTGTGAATCACTCAGGAAAGTCCTAATGATCTTCAGTTCCTTTTCTGTGCTGTTGCATGGCAGCTTGCCAGCTTTCTTCCTGGCCCTCCCAGCTTCCAGCTTTCTAGTTTCATGGTGAGGGTGTCTGACATGGTGTGAAAGTAAAAACGTGAGTGTATTTTGTGTGTTTTTCATGTTTTTTTAGTTACCTGATGGGAGATGAACTGTTTGTGGTAATGGAGTACCTTGCTGGGGGCTCACTTACTGATGTTGTAACAGAAACCTGCATGGATGAAGCACAGATTGCTGCTGTGTGCAGAGAGGTGAGTTTGTTCCCTTTCCGATAAGTTAACGCAATGTGTAGTTCGTAGGAGGTTAAAAAAAAAGAAAAAAAAGAAAAGTTTTTTGCACAGGTGATTTTTACTGTGTGAGATGCTTTCTCTACATATTCTCTGCAAGTCGTCTGCATACCATTTTATCCTATGTGAGATATCCTTCCATGTGTAAGATAATTCTGGAATGAAGCATGGATTTTTGAAGAGCCCAGCTCACAGGTAAATTTCAGTGGGCTGATCATTGAAATTTATGATCCCAACAGGGTACTTTTAAGAGTGAAAGGGAGTGCCACTCAACAGTGGAAACAAGGACTGTCTCACACAAAGCAGGGCACATGTTCACCTTAAGTATTAAGGCTGCTTCTGGCTCTATTAATCTCCTCAAAGGTGAAAAGCTGGTTGTTTCCTGATATTCATTATTGAATTTTTA
This sequence comes from Ursus americanus, assembly GCF_024610735.1. Taxonomy (NCBI): domain Eukaryota; kingdom Metazoa; phylum Chordata; class Mammalia; order Carnivora; family Ursidae; genus Ursus; species Ursus americanus. Next base: position 31,358,887 of record NC_142130.1, on the reverse strand, counting down.
GACATACTGTTGCTTAAGCCAGTAGAATTCTGCCAAATTGCCTAAGTTTAAGCTAAAACTGAAAATTTTAATTCTGAGTTAATTATGCTCCACTGAAGGGGTAGCCCCTTTGGTTGTTTCAGGAGGGGAGGAAATAAGAACTCTTTAATAGTTATGAATATGGTATTTTACTAATATGATATCTCTAACAAAGAGTGTTTGATCACTTAAAAACTGACAAAAACTTGGGGCATCTGGGTGGCTCAGTCGGTTAAGCGTCTGCCTTCGGCTCAGGTCATGAGCCCCACGGCGGGCTCCCTGCTCAGCAGGGAGTCTGCTTCTCCCCCTTCCTCTTCCCCTGCTTGCGTTCTCTCTGTCAAATAAATAAATAAAATCTTAAAAAAAAAAAAAAGCTGACAAAAACTTAAGAATGTATCCATACTTAATTTGTTTCTCTAGTAATTTCTTTTTGTAATTGTTTAAAAAATTATTTTAGGAGTTCCTCGAATTGTGACAAATTTGTTCCTGTTGTACAGATGTTTTGGGGAGGATTTGTTCTTTTCAACAATCTGCCTAAATGCTTGGGAAATGCAGGACGCCTGGGTGGCTCAGTTGGTTGATTAAGCGTCTGCCTTTGGCTCAGGTCTTGATCTCAGGGTCCTGGGATTGAGTCCTACATCAGGCTCCTCTGCCACTCCCCCTGCTAGTGCGTACTCTCTCTTTCTCTGACAAATAAATCTTTAAAAAAAAAAAATGCTTGGTATATGTGGTACAGTAATACAGTTTATCTGTTTTTCCTCGAATGAATAGTAGACTATTTTAAATGAGATTTAGTTGTTATTCATAATGTACAGCCTTTATTTTGCTGTTCTCTTCTAGTGGGAGTAAGAAATAAAAACGTAGCTTTTTCCAAGCTTACATTTTATATTCAGTTTATATTCAAAAACATATGGGCAAGCAGATCTTAAAACTCTAATCTTGTTCTTTTTTTTTTTTTTTTTTAAGATTTTATTTATTTATTTGACAGAGAGAGACAGCAAGAGAAGGAACACAAACAGGGGTATTGGGAGAGGGAGAAGCAGGCTTCCCGCCAAGCAGGGAGCCCAATGCGGGGCTCAATCCCAGGACGCTGGGATCATGACCCGAGCCGAAGGCAGACGCTTAACAGCTAAGCCACCCAGGCACCCCCTCTAATCTTGTTCTTGTATTTAAGGAAGGGGGGAGAGTTTTTCCTCACCGCTGACCATGCTTTCTGAAACATGGCATAAGAGGAAAGTTATTCTTTCATCAGTGGTACCTAGGTTGTGAATATAGCTTTATGTAAAATCCACTCTAAAAGAAATGAAAACATTTTAACATTACGTCAGTGAACAGCTGGATGGAGCTGGACCTCCCAGGATCTTACCTACCTTTCAGGGGCTGGATTAGACTTCTGTAGCCGTGCTCATGCTGTAAGTACTGTATGTAACTTCCCTTAGACTTTTCAGGGACTGTTTCATTGATAGGTGTTTTTCTTGTTTAGTGTTTACAGGCATTGGAGTTTTTACATGCTAATCAAGTGATCCACAGAGACATCAAAAGTGACAACGTGCTTTTGGGGATGGAAGGATCGGTTAAACTTAGTGAGTAACAAATGAGGAAATAACATTTGTTATTATAATTCTGCCGTTTGTTTAAGTAAAAGAAACCTATTAATATTTTTATGACTTAATATATGGGGGGAGGGAGAAAAATGGTAAAGAATATGAACTTCCAACTGGACAGCTTGGGTTTAAATAGCAGGTTAGCTACTACTTGTTGAATAATTTGGGGTGAGTTACTTAATGTCTGTATTTATTTTCTCAATTAGATGATAAGGAAAATAATAGTAACTGTCTCAGAGAATTCTTCTGAGGATTAAAAATGTAAAGCACTGAGGAACAGTGCCTGGGATTGTCATCATGTTGATACTGTCTTCCAAAGATAAATTTGAATTTGTCTCTGTTGTCTGTTAGGGTAGATCTTTCTGATTATGGTGTTCAGCTTTCTTTGGATTTGGTAGAGCTTGGCCCCCTGACCTGAGCGATGAAAGGAACAAACCCTCTTTTCCTAAGTGTCTTCTGTATCAGACATGATAGAATCATGGGGCGGGGGAAGTCCTAGACTTCTTTTCCTCTGCTGGCTATAATCTGTCCATTTCAGCTATGCCCTCTGGAGGGTTCAAGAAGAACTTCTATTGAGGTTCCTCCAACTATGCAAAATTGAAGGCATTTCTTGGATCAAGAGATCAAAATTTTTTCCCTCTGTTCTGTGGAGTGTTTGACTCCTTTTTCAGTATCTCTTTTTTTAAGATATTTCTTCCAGAGATTATTCAACCACAAGAAAGGGGTTCTACCAGGTGGTCAAAAATATGATTACTAATCTTAATCAGCAGGCAAAATAGAAATGGACATTCTCATACTTTTTTGGTGGATACACATGTAAGCTGAATTGGACTTTTTTGGATAATATTTTATCCTGGCTCTTCCACATACTAGATGAATGGTCTTGGATAAGTTATCTAAAAATATGTATGCCTTAGTTTCCCAATTTGTAAAATGAGAGTAATATTAATAAATGTACCTATCTCAAAGTTACCATGAGGATTGGGTATGTTCATTCCTACAAGATACTTGGAACGTACCTGGTTTGTTACAAGTATTCATTTTAGCTATAAATTTATGATTTGACTATACAATTGCTCTTTTAGTATTCTCTTGGGTAGAATTACTGAAAATATGCACAACAATAAATAAAAAGTTGTTCTCTGCAACATTGTTAACAATCACAACAAGTGCCTTAGATGTCTGGCAGTAAAGGAGTGGTAAAATAAATTATGATTTTGTTATTTTGTGATATTGTGTGGTTATAGTAATGAGGTAGATCAATATACAACTATGGAAAAATCTCTAAAAATAAGTTTTAAGAAACAGTTTATTGGAGCACCTGGCTGGTTCAGTTGGTAGAGCATGTGACTCTTGATCACAGAGTGCTGAATTCAAGCCCCATGTTGAGGGTAGAGTTTACTTTAAAAAAAAAAAAAAAAAAGCAGTTTATAAAGTATCCTAACTAGGTTAAATAAACCATGGAGTTCATAGGTAATATTTGTACCTATATAAATTCATAGGAAAAAGTCCAAAGCTTTATAAAACTAAATGTTAACAATAGTTAACGTTTGAAGTAGAAATGGGTCTGTAGAAGGGAGGAAAAAATTCTAGATTCTCATCCAGATGTTCCCACTAAATTAACACTGAGTGATAACTGAGGCTTTCTGCTCCTGTTACAAAATGAAGTGGTTGGAGTAGAGTAATGCTGGCGAGGACCTTGTTAGGTACAGCTGTAGTTAAATCTGTCCTTTTTCTAGGCTGTCTGCTAAGTCAGATACTTAGTAATTCTGGCTTCTGTTTATTTTCTTCAAAAATAGTTCCCACTTCCTGACCTTTTTACCTGATTTACAGAATTTAGTTTTGGTGTTCACCTTTGGTAACTTTCTTTTAGACCTTCTTCAACTTTATTAAAAATTTTTAGGATAATTATTTAGAATAAAAGACCTCCTGATAATTTGCCCTTTGCTTGTGAGAAGTAAAAGTAAACAAAGTGAGAGTATATAACATCATCAAAATATTTGTAAATCCATTCTGGGTTATCTTTTTTTTTTTTTTTTTTTTTTTTAATGTAAGCTCTGTGCCCAACATGGGGCTTGAACTCACGACCCCAAGATCAAGAGTCACATGCTCTATGGACTCTTCAATTGCCAGGTGCCCTTGTTTATTTTTTAAATCCAATGTTAAAAAAGACGAGGCTGAATAGTCAGATGTAATTAATTAAGTCATCTATCATGAACTCTTAGATGAAACTTCCCATCGACACCATTAACTGTAGATATACTTTGTTTTGTTTTATAGCCGACTTTGGGTTCTGTGCCCAGATCACCCCTGAGCAGAGCAAGCGAAGTACCATGGTTGGAACGCCGTACTGGATGGCCCCAGAGGTGGTTACACGGAAAGCTTATGGCCCTAAAGTGGACATATGGTCTCTGGGTATCATGGCTATTGAGATGGTAGAAGGAGAGCCGCCATACCTCAATGAAAATCCCTTGAGGGTAAGACCGATTAAATACAAGCCTTATATTTAGAAAAGTACATTTCTTCAGAATATTTATTTAGAATCTGATTGCACCTGCCACTAGGGAAAAATTTAGGCTACAAAGTTGATATAACCTAGTCTCTGCATCTAAATATTATTTGCTTCTGGGTTATTGAGTTGAATGTGTTAGGTAAATAGTTTGTAAATTTTTAGTAAGCTATGTGGTTTTAAATTTTGCACATAAGTAAGAATTTGCTCACTTTTCTACAAAGGATCTCTAGATGTACTTTTCAGATTGTCAGCTTTGAACCTTGGCCTCTGTACTGCCAGGTACACAGGAGAGGAAAACAAGATTACATCTATGAGAAAGCTGTATAGATGGCAGTGTTAAAGCTCACATTCAAACAAAGAGTGAGGGTCCTGAGTTACAGATGGAGTTAGTAGACTTTATTTTTTTTTTTTTAAGATTTTTATTTATTTATTTGACACAGAGAGAGGGAGGGTGAAGAGAGCAAGCACAAGCAGGGGGAGCAGCAGGCAGAGGGAGAAGCAGGTTCCCCGCTGAGCAAGGAGCCTGATGTGGAGCTCGATCCCAGGACCTTGGGATCACCACCTGAGCCGAAGGCAGGTAGACACTTAACCGACTGAGCCACCCAGGTGCCTATGGTTAGTAGACTTTAAACAATTAGATATTTCAGCAGCAGAGGTGGAAAGTTTAGGAGTTCATTCGTTCTTTTTCTTTGTCTTTTTCTTTCTTTCTTTTTCTTTCTACTTCTGTAAGTTATCATATATGGCTCAATATCATTAGTTACTAAAGAAATGCAAATCAGAGCCCCAACAAAATACTACTTCACACCATCGGAAATGACTATAATCCAAAAGATGAACAATAATAAGTGTTAGTGAGAATGTGAAGAAATTGGAACCCTCATACATGGCTAGTGGAAATGTTGGTGCATGCAGCACTTGGAAAACAATTGGACAGTTCCTCTAAAAATTAACGTTGAGTTACCATATAACCTAGTAATTCCACTGCTAGATATATATCCAAGAGAATTACAAGCATACATCCACGCAAAAACTTGCACAGAAATATTCAGAGCAGCATTATTCATAATAGTCAAAAGGTAAAAACAGTCCAGATGTCCATCATCTGATGAGTGAGTGAACAAAAGTGATCTGTCAATACAATGGAATATTATTTAATCATAATAAAAGTAGTAAAGTCCAGATACATAAAACATTAAACCTGAAAGCATCATGTTAAATGAAAGAAGTCCTCAGCAAAAGATCACATATTGTGTGATTCCATTTGCAGTTGGTTTTTGTCATTCATGGTAATTAGGTTTTGCAAAGCCACAAATACTGAATTAATAAATGCTGAACTGTTGCTTCTAGGGGAAATATAGGGTTGGGTTCCTGCAAGCCTGTGGTCACATTTTTTTTTCTAAGATTTCATTGATTTATTTTATTTGAGAGAGAGAGAGTGTGTGTGAGTGGGGGGAGGAGCAGAGGGAGAGAAACTCGAGCAGACTCCACACTGAGCACGGAGCCAACTCGGGGTTCAATCCCATGACCCTCACAACCTGAGCCAAGATCAAGAGTTGGCGCTCAACCGACTGAGCCTCCCAGGTACCCCAGCCTATGGTCATTTTTGTCAACTGATGAGTCCATAACCTTGCTTGATGTGTGTTTCTGTTTAAAGCCATTTTCATATATACTGTTGATTGAGTAATGTTGAAGTCACAGCCAGTATACTGATGGCAATATACTCCTGCCTGAATGAAGCTTACCAAACGTGTTTTCTCCACAGGGCACATCACAGCCTTCTTTCACTTAGGACACTAGACGGCACATCAGCACTGTACTTTTTGCCTCTCTGCACATATCCATGAATGATCAGAGAAGCACTAAGAGTATTGATTTGTGGGTTACAAATTTCAGCATGAGTAGATGAGTTTACATATAAGGAATCTGCGAATACTGAGGATCCATAGCATATGAAATCTCTACAACAGGCAGATCCACAAAGATAGGAGATTAGTGGTTTCTAGGAACTGAAGAGAAGAGGGAATAGGGAGTAACTAATAATACATGTGGGTATTTTTTTGGAGGAATAAAAATGTTCTGGAATTAGACAATTGTGATGGTTGTACAACTTGATGAATGTTCTTAATGTTAAGAACACTGAATTGTACACTTTAAAAGGGTGATTTTTATAGTGCATGGGTTATATCTCAATGAAGCAATTATTTTTAAAAGTTTTTAAATAACCATATATGACCACAGGGTTATTGCCAGACTTTTCTTTTTTCCTAATTTTTTTCCAAATAAGTTGGATTTGCTATAAAATGGGCTCCAGAGACCAAGGTAATGGGTATGTGTAGGAGGGGCCCTTTCACGGTGGCATTGGATTTTGATGCTTTTTTCTCTGAATGTTTTCCATCTCCTTGGAAAGATTCCAGTTCGTATGAGCAATTAAGTACTTTTATAGAGGTGATTAATTTTAGAACACTTTTGGAACAATTTTTAAAACCCTCTAATTCATTCATTTGTTTAACAAATATCAATTCAGATACCTGCTCTGTGGTAGGCACTGTACAAGGTGCTGTATACTGACAGAAAATCCTGCCTTCAGGGTGCCTGGGTGGCTCAGTGGGTTAATTGTTTTTGGCTCAGGTCATGATCTCAGTGTCCTGGGATCGAGTCCCATGTCTGGCTCCACACTCAGTGGGGAGTCTGCTAGTCCCTCTGCCCCTCCCTTGTGGTTTCTCTGTCTCTCAAATAAATAAAATTTTTAAAGATTTTATTTATTTGACAGAGAGAGACACAGCAAGAGAGGGAACACAAGCAGGGAGAGTAGGAGAGGGAGAAGCAGACACCCTGCTGAGCAGGGAGCCCGATGCAGGGCTCGATCCCAGGACCCTGGGATCATGACCTGAGCTGAAGGCAGACGCTTAACGAGTGAGCCACTCAGGCGCCCCTAAATGAAATCTTAAAAAAAAAATCTGCCTTCATAGAAGGTAGAGAGAAAAAATAAAATAAGTAAGAATAATATGTATATATTAAATGATAGAGTGTAAGTGCTGGGACTGGTAGGGAGGGAGTTAGGAGAGTGTTTGATTTCACAAGAGTGCTTGGAGAGAGCTTCACTGAGGTGACATTTGAACATAGAAGATAAGAGAGTGATACTGAGTTACCAAAGGGAACGTTCCAATAGAAAGTACAGGACATGAAAGGCCCTGAAGAGGCATTTTTGGTATATTCAAAGAGCATTGAGGATTCCCCCATAACTAGTGTGCAGGGAGCACACAGCAGGAGAGAAAAGGTAGATCAGTGAAGAAATGGGACCAGACTATGTAGTGCCTTATTAGGCCTTTATAAGAATCCTGGCTTCTACATAGGTAAGATAGGCAAACCACTGGAGAGTTTTGAGCAGAGAAAGTGAAATGGTCTTACTTGTATTTCAATAGGATCACTCTGGCTACTTTGTTAAGAAAAGATTTTCCAGTGAGGCAAAGACAGACACAGGAAAACCAGTTAGAAGGCTATAGAAATAATGGTAAGACATAATGGTAGCTTAGACCAGAATCGTATCAGTAGAGGTGGGAAAAAGTAGTTGGATTCTGGATATATTTTTAAAGGAGAGTCTATCTGGAGGAGAGAGAGAGAGAGAGAGATGACTCTTAGAGTTTGGCCTAAGCAACTGGAATGATGAAATTCAAGTTCACCTTAACTGAACTGGGGAAGACTTGAAGTAGAGTCGTGTTTGAGGGTGGCAGGTGGGAGATCAGGAGGTAACATTTTAGCACGTTTTAGAAATGTTAACCTTGCATTGCCTACCAAGACATCCAAGTGAGGGGCTCCTGGGTGATTCATCAGTTAAGCATCCAGCTCTTGGTTTCGGCTCAGGTCGTGATCCTCAGGGTCATGAGATGTAGCCCTGCATCAGTCCCCATGCTCAGCATGGGGTCTGCTTCAGATTCTCTCTCTCTCGCTCTCAAAGTAAATACATACATACATACATACAGTATATACATACATACATACAGTATATACATACATACAGTATATATATATACATACATACATACATACAGTATATACATACATACATACATACAGTATATATATATATATTATAGTGGGGAGGGAGAGATCCAAGTGAATCTGTGGAACAGGCTGTTTGGCATGGCCATCTTGGATCAGGTCAGAGATGTAAACTTGAGACTTGTTAGCTATAGAAATTAAAGTTATGCATCTAGGTAAGATCACCAGGTCAAGTAGGCATAGACAGACGATAGAAAAGATTCAGCTTGCATCCATAGTTAACAGTTGATATGACAGACCAGCAAAGGAGACAGAAGAGGAATGGCTGGAGAGGTACACAAAACCAAATAAACCCATGCCCTTGAATCTGCATGCAAAAAGTGAGGGAGATATCAGCTTGTCAGAAACCACAGTCAAGTCAAGTAAGATGAGGACTAAAACTTGGATCATTCAAGTTGGCAGTGTGAATGTAATTAATGGAAACTTGGCAAGCAGGAAATTCTGCTTCCTGTCAAGATGGAATAACAGATATCAGATTCACCACCCTTGCCTAAAGTAGCAAAAACAAAAAAATTAGCATATATGAAACAATGGTTTGCAAGACACTGGACATCGAACAGTGAAGAGCAGTGATCTCCAAAAGTGGGAAAGACTTGAGGTGGGCTCTGTGATTGCCCCAGCTTCATGTCTTGAGAGAGTTTTAGGCCATGTACAGGGAGGAAGAACCCAGGTGGGACACAATGGCCTCCTTGAATTAAGGAGAAGGAGTTGAGAGTCTGGGGAGACCAACTCGGCTACAGTTTACAAGACAGAGAACAGGAGAGGAGAAAGCTTCATGGAAGATTCTGGAATCTATGCAGTCCCATTGAACATTCAGCAGAGACTGGTGCATCTGTGTGAAGAATCTATCCAAGGTCAGGGGTATATCCATATAAGATTGAAAAAACAGTGCTTGGTGCTCACACAGAGGCTGGGAATAGTGCCTGCTTCTGTCAGCCACAGTGGAAAACCTTGTAATGCACGGGATATTGAATAGAAGACTCAAAAGAGTCTTGCTTCAGTGATGGGAAATAAACCCCTAGACTACATGCTGCTATAGTCCCACCTAACCAGTCTGAAACACAAGACCCGAAGAGATCCTCAAGTAACTGTTGCAGAGCAAAGCTCAAGAATATTTATAGGAATACAGAAATATCCAGCAGCCAATAAGCACTTAAATATCCAGTCACTTTATCCGGCAGGCAGAAGAGCAGGGAAGTACAACCCATGAAGAGAAAAATCAGTCCACTGCAGCAGACCAGAACTGACACAGATAGAAGAGCACACAAAGTCACTAAAGCAGTTTTTGTAACCGCATTTCACATGTTAAGAGTAGCAGCGTTTGGAAGGAATAGAGACAGAAATGAAATTTAAAAAAAAAACGGAAGAGCAATAATGAGACGACTTCAAGTGTTCTAATATATGTGTAACTAAGTTTTGGGGGAAAATCAAGACTTCTACAGCCAACAAATATCTTTTCAAAACTGAGGTGAAATGAAGATTTTTCTAAACAGACATTGAAAGCATTTATTGCCAGCAGATCTACACTATAAGAAATATTAAAGGAAATCTTTCAAGCAGAAAGAAAATGGTAATATGGCTCTACAAAAAGAAATGAAGAGTGCTAGAAATAGTAACTGTCAGTAAATATATAAGATTTTCTTATGTAAATGCCTTTAAAAGATAAAACTGTTTACGTGAAAGTAATGAGGGGGAGGAAAAGAACATGTGTACAAGTAAAATGGCAACAAAAGCATAAAGCTGAGGGGGGGAATTGTAAGGTGGTTTTAATCTGTGGGAAGTGGCTTAATACTGTGATAATTGTGAAAATTGAAAGATGCATGCTCTCACCTCTTAAGCAAACCCAAAAATAATGAAAGAAAGAATTATGCCTGATAAAATTTAGCTAAGGAGATAAAATAGAATCATAAATCATACTGAGTTAAAGAGAAGAGCTCAGGGGCGCCTGGGTGGCACAGCGGTTAAGCATCTGCCTTCGGCTCAGGGCGTGATCCCGGCGTTATGGGATCGAGCCCCACATCAGGCTCTTCTGCTATGAGCCTGCTTCTTCCTCTCCCACTCCCCCTGCTTGTGTTCCCTCTCTCGCTGGCTGTCTCTATCTCTGTCGAATAAATAAATAAAATCTTAAAAAAATAAAAAAAAATTTAAAAAAAAGAGAAGAGCTCACACTGGTGAGTTTGTCAGAGGGGCAAGGGGCCAACTGAAAGAGCTCTAGTGGCCAAAGATGCAACAATTTGAACAACAGAATAAAGTAGTATGGGATAGCAACCTGAAGTATAAAATAATGTTTACGTGTCCATGCTGATATAAGTAAGTAGTTGAGTGCTGATATGTGTCCATGCTGATATAAATAAGTAAGTGAATAAATGAAAGGGGCAGAAGAGAGAATTCCAAATAATGTATGTGGATATTCCCCCCTCAGGAAGATGGAGCGTAACTCCCAATTCCTTAAGTATAGACTGCACATAGTGATTTTCTTCTGAAGATCAGAGTATAAAAAGTGGGGAAAAGAATAACTTCGCAGTAGAGAAACCTGACAAGCACAGCCTCAGCCAGGTGATAAGGTCAACATCAACAGTCGTAAACTATGTTGACGGTATGTGCTTTTGATATGATGCAGTGAAGATGGCACTCTGTGATCTAACTTCCCAAAGCTCATATTCTCCGTCTGTAATCACGAGGAAAACATCCGATTCCAGTAGAGGGCATTCTGCAGTATAAAACGTGACCAGCACTCCTCCACACTGTCAAGGTCAACAAAAGCAAAGGAAAAGTCTAAGAAACTGTCACTGCCAAGAGGAGCCTACGGAGACTTGAGTGTTCTGAAACAGAAAGCAGAGAGTGGGAGAGTGAGTGAAATAGGGCCTGTGTGAGGTGAATGATGCCGGTCAGCAGGGATGTATCTCTTTCTTCTACTGTCCTTCGCTGCACGGGTACAGGCAAGGAGTAGGCAGTTTTAATGTGTAGCACAGTGAATGCTGTGAAGTGCAAGAGGGTCAAAGAAGTGATTATATAAAAGGAATGATGAACACTGGAAGATCAATGGGATTTATTTAAGGTTTAGCAGAGTCAGAGGCTTGCTGGTGTTGGGAGTGCTCAGAGTGAAAAAAGTAGGAGGTGGAGAGCAGCTGCAATTTCAGAGTTGTGTTATGGGTACTGATAATGAGGCACAGGCTGTGACCATGGGTTTGTGTGGCCGAGGGAGGCCAGAGGACAAGAGCATGGGGAGAAAATGAGGTCAAGGGACTGTCACAAGCCTCTCTAGCTATTGAAATCTCTGGGAGTTATGAGCACTGTTAGAGATGGTAACAATAGTGTTTGGTAGATGTTTAAAACAAAGTAAGGTAGATAGGAGTTTGAAAGCCCAGGAGTTCTGAAGGAGGGAGGTAGATTTCTCAGAGAGGCGATGAGGGGCCATAAGGACACTCCTCTAGGTGCAGAGGTACAAAGGACTGGGAGGGAATGGTGACCCCTAGAGAGCACTGTGGATGAGGCAGTTCTTCAGGGGAGATCCAGGCCTCAGTAGCTGAGGTAAGCAGAGCATTTGGTGATACAGCAGAAATATGAAATAATTCAGGAGAAAATTTAGGCGACGTTGGGTTTGGCAGTGTTTTTAGATCAAAAAGCATGATCCATGAAAGAATAAATTGGACTGCATTAAAATTGGAATCATCCTGGTTGGCTCAGTCAGAGGAGTGTGTGACTGTTGATCTTGGGGTCATGAGTTCGAGCCCCATGTCAGGTGTAGAGGTTACTTAAATAAATACAACTTAAGGAACAAAAAAAGGAATTTGGGGCTCCTGGGTGCCTCAGTCGATTGAGCATCTGCCTTCAGCTCAGATCATGATCTCAGGGTCCTGGGATCGAGCCCCGCATCGGGTTCCCTGCTCAGTGAGGAGTCTGCTTCTTCCTCTGCCTCTGCCCCCGACTCATTCTCTCTCTCTCAAATATATAAAACCTTAAAAAAAAAAAATAGGGGGGCGCCTGGGTGGCACAGCGGTTAAGCGTCTGCCTTTGGCTTGGGGCGTGATCCCGGCTTTATGGGATCGAGTCCCACATCAGGCTCCTCTGCTATGAGCCTGCTTCTTCCTCTCCCACTCCCCCTGCTTGGGTTCTCTCTCTCGCTGGCTGTCTCTATCTCTGTCAAATAAATAAATAAAATCCTTAAAAAAAAAATAGGGATCTTCCTCTCTAATAGACACTATTAATAGTGTCTAAAAAGACACTATTAAGATAATGGAAAGACAAGTCATAGACTGGGAGAAAATATTTGCAAAACACCTTTCTGATGATCAGATGTTATCCAAAATATAAAAAGAACTCTTCAGACATCAACAATGAGAAAATAAACAACCTAATCTAAAAAAGGAACTAAAGATCTCAATAGACAAAGAAGATACACAGATGGGGCACCTGGTTGGCTCAGTTGGTAGAGTAAGAGTACGACTCTTGATCTTAGGGTCATGAGTTCGAGCTCCACGTTGGGCATGGAGATTACTTAAATAAGTATTAAAGGAAGATACAGATGGGGGGCGCCTGGGTGGCACAGCGGTTAAGCGTCTGCCTTCGGCTCAGGGCGTGATCCCGGCGTTCTGGGATCGAGCCCCACATCAGGCTCCTCTGCTATGAGCCTGCTTCTTCCTCTCCCACTCCCCCTGCTTGTGTTCCCTCTCTCGCTGGCTGTCTCTATCTCTGTCGAATAAATAAATAAAATCTTTAAAAAAAAAAAAAAAGAAGATACAGATGGCAAAGAAGCATATGAGATGTTCGACATCATGCTATTAGGGAATTGCAAAATTAAAAAATCAATAAGATATACGCCTGTTAGAATGGCGTAACATTTTTTTAATGGCAATACCAAATGGTGGTTAGAATGTGGAGCAGTACAACTCGGCGTTCATTGCTGGTGGGAATGGAAAATGGTACAGCTACTTTAGAAGACGTTTTGGCAGTTTCCTACAAAACTAAGCATACTCTTATAAACATGCAGTTCATAGTTGTGCTCATTATTATTTACCCAAATGAGTTGGAAATTTATGTCCACACAGAAACCTACACACAAATGTTTATAGCATCTTTATTCATAATTGCCCCAAATCAGAAGCAACCAGCCAAGGTGTGAAGTACATAAATATACTTTATTTTAAAAGGGTAAGTTTATAAATAGACTGTGGTACATCCATATGGTGGAATGTTATTCCATGACATTAAAAAGATAAAAAAACAAAAAAACAAAAAGAAATGAGCTATCAAACTGCAAAAAGACATGGAAGAACCTAAAATGCATATTGCTTAGTGAACAAATACAGCCTAACACAGCTACCTACTATATGATTCCAACTACAGAGAGTAAAAAAGATCCACCATACTCTCTAAAATAAATAAATAAATCTTTAAAAAAAAAAAAAAAAGTTGGGGGAGGCCCCTGGGTGGCACAGTCAGTTAAGCCTCTGATTCTTGGTTTTGGCCCAGGTCATGATCTCATGATCATGAGATCAAGCCCAACATTGGGCTCCACACTCAGCATGGAGTCTGCTTAATATTCCCTCACCCTCTCCCTCTGCCCCTCCTTCTCTAAAATAAATAAGTAAATCTTTGGGGGAAAAAAAAAATCAGTGGTTACTAGGTGTTTGTGGGGTGGAGTGGGGAGGGTGAATGGGTGGAGCAGAAGGGATTTTTAGGGCAGTGAAATTATTCTGTATGATACTATAATGTCAGAAACATGGCAGTATGTATTTGTCAAAATCCATAGGACTGTACAACACAAAGAGTGAACCCCAGTGTAAACCATAGACTTGTTTAATGAAAGTGTATCGGAGACCCTTAACTGTAGAGAACTAACTGAGGGTTGCTTGGGGTGGGGGTGGGGGTTAAATGGGTGGTGATGGGTATTAAAGAGGACCCTTGTAGTGAGCACCGGGTGTTCTGTGTAAGTGATGAATCACTAAATTCTGTTCCTGAAACCAATATTACATGACACGTTAACTAACTAGAATTTAAATAAGAACTTGAAACAAACAAAAAGGTTTAAAAATAAAAGTGTCTCAGTAGTGGTTCATCACTTGTAACAAGTGTACCTTATTAATGTAAGAAACCTCCCCCATTATCAACATCCCTCACCAGCGGGTCCGTTTCTTAGATTTGAAGAACCTACATTGGCACATCATTATCACCCAGTCTGTAGTTTGCATTAGGGTTCACTCTTGGATATCGTACAGTTCCGTGGGTTTGGTCAAATGTATAATGAATAACTTACGTCCATTATCATAGAGAGTGTTTTCACTGCCCTAAATGTCCTCTGTTCTGCCTATTTCATCTATAGCTGTATAGGTAACAGCTAATTTTAAAAAGGGGAGGGGAGTTCTGCATCACTAAATTCCACTCCTGAAATCAATATTACACTATATGTTAACTAACTAGAATGTAAATAAAAACTTGAAGAAAAAAAAAGGTTTCAACAAATCCCATTTTGAAATCTGGTGTGACTTGGGATAAAAGCTTGAGAAAGGTAAATGGATGCTATATGTCGATAGTGGGATTGTGCTCATTTTTCTTTAAACACTTATGTATTATAGTTCTTTTATCAATATGTATTACATTTATAACCCCTCCCCAAAAACATAAAGCTAATTTCTGCCCCAAAAATTATGGGAATGTAACATCTAAAAAGTAAAGGGAAAATATCTGCTACAAATGGGCAGAAATAATACTGTACCTTAATTTATTATTTCTGGTGAATGTCTTTTACTTCTTTAAAAGTAAGAGATCCAGGGGCGCCTGGCTGGCTGAGTCAGTGGAGTGTGCGACTCTTGATCTCAGGGTTGTGTGTTCGACCCCCATGTTGGGTGTAGAGATTACTTAAAAAAAAAAAAATCTTTTGGGGCACCTGGGTAGCACAGTCGTTAAGCGTCTGCCTTCGGCTCAGGGCGTGATCCCGGCGTTCCAGGATCGAGTCCCACATCGGGCTCCTCCGCTGGGAGCCTGCTTCTTCCTCTCCCACTCCCCTGCTCTGTTCCCTCTCTCGCTGGCTATCTCTCTGTCAAATAAATAAATAAATAAAATCTTTTAAAAAAAACCTGAAGAAGTAAAAGATCATAAACTTTGTAAAGTGCTGTCTTACTTTGTTGTGCTGCTTTAAGTACGTCAAAGATACTTCTCTATTTCTAGGCCTTGTACCTGATAGCAACTAATGGAACTCCAGAACTTCAGAATCCAGAGAAACTTTCCCCAATATTTCGGGATTTCTTAAACCGGTGTTTGGAGATGGATGTGGAGAAAAGGGGTTCGGCCAAAGAATTGTTACAGGTGAATTTGGAAATAATACTATTTTTGGATAAAGTTGATTTTTTTGAGTAACCAACAGGAAGTGTACATAGGATTAATAATTAACATTTCACTCTTCATTTATCACCAGCAGCGTGGGAGTTGCTCTAGTTTTATCTGCTGAGAATAAAATAGCTATAATACTACAATCAAGTATATGAGTTTTTGCATATTGTCAATTCTCAGACAAGTTCATTTGCTGGCGTGGGTATCTAGGTCATGTAGGTGGGATTTTATAACATTAGATAAACTAAAAGAACTGCTTTCAACTATGAAAGTGATATATTGATTATGTTGATTTTACACACGTCCTGAAATACATGTTTGTTAAATAAATTATAATCCATAAAATAGCCTTTGGGGCTTAAACTGAAAGGAAATATTTAGCTTCTGAGCTGGTGACACTGATACATATTTCCCTCTCTCTCTCTCTCTGGCAGCATCCCTTCCTGAAACTGGCCAAACCCTTGTCCAGCCTGACACCACTGATCATGGCAGCTAAAGAAGCGATGAAGAGTAATCGTTAGCATCACTGCTGTGGCCTCGTATTCTTTCTTCCATTTTCTAAAAAGAAATCTTTTAATATATGAAAATTATTATCTTTTGGGGTTTAAAGAAATGGTCTGCATAACATGGAGGAAAAAGCAAACTACTACTTCCTGAAGACAACCAAGAGAAAATTGCAAAACAGAATGACAACTTTCTGTTGACTCCCTTCTTTATAGAGTCCAAAAGGAATTGCGGACTGAATCACTAGCCTTACTTTTTTCAGCAGACAGCCCATCAGGCCCATTTATCGTGCTTGAGATTTGCATTTTATTTTGCTGACTTCATCGTGATAGATCCCATTCATTGTCCCCTTGGGGGAGTATTTTCAATACTTGAATGGCAGATTCGAGTTTTTCAGAGTATTTGTTTCATCTGCTGGTCTTTTGTCTCTTCTTCATAGCCTTCTTTTTCCTTTCCTTCCTCCATTGAGTTGCTTTGAGAAATTTTTCTTGTGCCTAAATTCAAGGTAAATGTAATAAAAACTATGTAGCTCCTTATATTGGCAGAGGAGTTCAAAATCAGTTAGCTTTGTATAGAAGTTAGGACCAGCTATTACTGCATGTAATATTTCAGTTCATAATTTGAACTGAAGGAAGGGAAGAAAAACATGTGATTTTTACCTTTTTTAACAAATGTGAAAGAGTCAGTTTTAGAAATTTCATGGTAGTGAGTTGTTTGGCATTTGTTACATGTATAGAGAGACTAATAATCTATATTTATAACTAAATCATTGAGACAGAAAAAGAATCCCATTGATTATACATCCTTACAATTTTGTTTCTTTTCTGACTATATCCTCTTCAGATTGGGCTTCAGGAACCAAAGTGATTTGTTCTTTCTTGTTCCAACTTGGGCTTTGTGACTGGTTGGTATCGCTACTTTGCCCTTCCTCCTTTTACCTTCATTTTGGAAATAAGTTTCTGTATATGTTGTAATTTTAGTTAGTTTGTTTTTTTAATTAACCCTCTCTCACCCTACTCTACCCTTCCCCCTTTGGTAAATAATATAATAACCATTAAATTTTCAGAATTTAAAAATTAATTTTTTTTCCATTTAAAGGAGAAAAATACTTGGAGCTAGCAGAAACAAAGTGAGAGAATAGAACTTTGGTGAGCTCTAAAATAATTAGATAAGATTATATTCTTGAAAGAGAAATGACAGTTACATAGAGATGCAGCTTCTGATGAGTAAACTATAGAGATTTGTTATAAACATTGTTTCCAGCCCATTACCAACATTTTACTATCTATGAGAACTTAAGTCACAAAGTACTTCATAAATTCATGGATTATTTGAGATGTTGAGTTACGTTAGATTTTTTTCAAAAATCGTGTAAAAAAAAACTGGAGAAGAAAAATGAAATGTGCTTGTTGATAGCAATACTTTTTTTATTTTAAAAATTTGAAGAGGGTCTGTGACCTGTAGCAGTAATTATGAGAGTGCCCTTTCTTCTCCACCCCCCTTCTGCTCTCTTTTCTGTCCTTATTTTTTATTGTTTGGCTTGTGGAAGTGGTGTTGCCCCTTCTGACATGCCTCAAGCCACATAAAAGAGAAGAATCTGGTGTCGTTCAGGCAGTTTGTTCCCCACCACCGCTCCTCATTAACTTCACGCCTACTCGCCATCCTGCAGTAGTACAGGCCATGAACAAAAATAAGTTTGATGTTTTGAACTACATTAGGGGAACGAATAGAGTTTTATTTCTTATCATTTTCCTCACATCTGTGTTATTAGGATAGAAATGGCTGTTTTTCATTGATAATGCAAGGTTTTCACAAAACTGAGTAAAATAATTAGTGAAACTTATCTAGAGCACTTACTGGTCTCTGTTTTCAGTTTGATTCTTGATTTCATTTTTCTCTGGATTATATGGCCCCTACAGCTATTACTAAATTACTTAAACAAGCTGGTTTATTTCTGATGAAAATCTACAGTGCCTCTTGGGTTTCAGATGTGAACATTCTGTGTAAATCGTTGTTTGGGTGGATTATGATAAAGACAACGCTACCAATGAAATAGAAAATCAACTAGATGTTAAGACCGATCGTCATGACCACTCTGGAAGGCCCTGCCATACGTACGTCATAGAGACCATGTTCATTGAATCCAGTGCCATTGCCCCATTTTTATGCCTGTGACTCAACAAAGGTCTTTCCAGTTTATAGAAGCAGTTTGGGATTTGTATTTACAACTTCTTTGAGGGTTACCTGCGCGTCCATTGCTGGCAACGGACTTTGTCATTAAAACCTGACTCCTAGGTTAAGGGAGCTACACTGCGGTTTATTCTTTACTTACTTGGATAAACTAACTTGTAATAGAAATATACTTTGGTTAATTCTGAAGTGTGTCATTTTTAAACAAGATAATCCTAAAAGCAATATGGAATTGTGATTTATTAGTTAATTTTAAATTAAAATGTTCAGATCTTGTTAAAGAAAAACTATTTCTGAATCAAGATTCATGTTTTTTTAATGACTGCCTTTTGTATTCACCCTTTTTGTCATCACTTCAGAATGAAAATTCCCATTGAAAACTAAAAGTTACCTTAGCCCTCTTGTGTTATTAGAACAATATTACTCTAGTACTTATTTATTGTATTTCAGACTCTCTGGTGGTCTTCAGGTTTCCTTCTCCTCTTGTTCCTTTTGCTGCTTTTAGGGACAGTTCAAACTGGGAAACCACGAAAATATGGAGTATTTTCTCCTACCTGAGAATAGTAAACAGGTAGAGTAGTTGTGATAGTGTAAGAAACCGAAGCTAACACAACTGTGTTTTCACGTGTTGAGTGCCTGGCGCATAGTATAAATTCTCTTCCCTTCCACACATAAATATTGAGCTGCTTAAAATGTATCTAGTTACCACCAGTCCTAAATGAACCTGTGCCTTTAATAAGCAATTTAAAACTACCTATGAGTATTTCTTTGTAGGGTTCATATGAATACATGTCTGTTTATATATCCTGTATTCTAGCCAGAACAATTTTAGATCTAATTGAGCTGTAGGTATAGTTAGAAAAAATGGGTGCTTAAAGAACTTGCATCAGTGTTTTAATCTAAAACTTTAAAATATAATGAGATCCATACCCAGTGACATGTCAAAAAACCATGGTAGAATTAGAGCTAAAATCCAGATTCATACTCCTTTTGGGTTTCCACTATAAGTGGAATTTCATAGTTCTATAAAATGAAGATTGTCTTCCTTGTTTCCATTGCTTCCACAATAGATAAGCTAGACAATTAAAATCCATTTCCCCACTGTGTGTGTGTGTGTGTGTGTGTGTAAGAAAGGGGAAAAATGCGCGCGCGCACACACACACACACACATTTGTTTAATCACTCAACACATTTATTGACCACTTTGGCAAAGGCACTGTGGTAGATATTGTGGGATTTACCAGGGAGAATCAAGCATTGGCCTGGCCTTGAGAGAGCTGAAGTCCTTTTCACTCACCATTCTAGAATGTTGCTAAATGAAAGGGAAAAAGAAATGTATGATTGTGTCAAACAAATTTTCATCCTGTATTAAGAAAAGCAAAGAATTATATTTGGAATTCGACATCTTTGGTAGGAATGTGTTGCCTTTTTCCCCCCCCTTATTTTGGTAGATAGAAATGGAATTAAGTGAAAGTAGTTTGTCTTTTCTGTTTTGTCTTCAAATTTTATATTGACTTTTAATTTAATCCCATTCGATTATTTAATTGTTACATTGACATTAACTGCTGTATTTGATGACTTTGTTCAATAATTTTGTTCTTTCAGGGCTAGAAATAAACTTTTTTTATGTTCATTTTCCCCTTTCCTAAACTTCAGTTCTTTCTTCAGATCAGAATAGTTTAAAAGAATAAATATAATAGGTTTTCAAGAAGTATTCTAGTATTTTTAAGGGTATTTGTTAAACATGGCACCATTCTGAATGTATTACAGAGCTCCAAATTAGAGAAGTTTCTAGGAATGTATGGGCAGCATGACCCTCTCCTCTTCTAAATCAGGGTTAGAATACATTTCTTACAAATGTTCTGGCTGTCAGACCAGGGAAACACTTCTGATCTGTTTGAATACCTCCAATAACTAGGCCTGAAATTCTAATGCTTACCTCACTGAGATAATAAGAATCTTACCAGCATTGCTGTGTTAAATACACCAAAAGATCTTTAGAAGTGTAAACACTTTAGGGCATCATGTCATTATATTCCTTCCTTCCTTCCTTCCTTCCTTCCTTCCTTCCTTCCTTTCTTTTTTTTTTTTTTTAAGATTTATTTTAGAGAGTGTATGTACACTGGGGGGAGGGGCGGTGGGGGTAGTGGAAAGGCAGAGGGAGAGAAGAAATCTTAAGTAGGCGCCATGCCCAGCACAGAACACCATGTGGAGCTTGATCTCACAACCCCAAAATGATGACCTGAGCTGAAAGCAAGAGTCCTATGCTTAACCGATTATGCCACCCAGACACCCCATTATATGCATTTCATATGGAATGTTGGATACCCTAACTTGGAGAACAGCTGCAATATAGAGTTCGCTATCAAAAACGAAAATTATACATTTTTAGCAGGGAGTGGGGTGTAAGTAATGACTGCTTAAAGTATATTTGTTACACCATAAAGTTGTTTATGCTATTCTAACATTTGTGTCTTTATAACAAATGTTTAAAACACTTGCCTAAGAAAAGTTCAGAAATGCTTGAATGACTTAAAAAGCACTATTTGTAGGAGCTTATTGCATGCTTTAGTACTTCTTTGGTACTTGGTATTTGTGGCTTTTTTAATTAGATATTTTTTACACTAAATTGTTTAACAGGTTTTATCTTTCAAAAAGGAGAGCAATGAAGGGAAGTGTCTTTTCAGGCCTAGTTATTTTAGGTTTTTAACAAAGCAGTGTACGTAGATTAAAAATCCAAATAATCTTAAAGGAGTTGTAATAAACAATGCCAGTCCCCAGCTTTAAACTTCCCACTGCCAAGTCCAACTCCACAGAGGATTCTACTTCTAACTCCAAGCTGTTCTTAGCAGGCATTAATCCTCACATTTCTAAATTATGTACTTAAACAAGTATTTCTTGACATTTCTATCTTTTACTTTATCTGGTAATTTCTTATTATGGCAGTTGAGAATTTGGGTACTGTCAAACCATCCCATTCTCCCATTTCATTCCATCTAAGTGAGGTAACAATTTTTGGGGGGTGCCTGCGTGGCTCAGTTGGTTGAATGCCTGACTTGATCTCATCTCAGGTCTTGATCTCACAGTAGAGTGTTCAAGCCCTGCATTAGGCTCTACATAGGGTGTGGAATCTACTTTCAAAAAAAATAACAATTTTTTATTCAAGTAATAGTTTTTATTTCTCTTTTAATATTTATCTATCTATCTATCTATCTATCTATCTATCTATCTATCTATCTATCTATCTTAGAGAGGTGGGAGGGCAGGGGAAGAGAGAGCCTTAAGCAGACTTGTGCTGAGCTCAGAGCCCATGGGGGGCAAGGGGGTTTATCTTACCACCCTGAGACCATGACCTGAGCTGAAACCGAGTCAGAGGCTTAGCTGACTGAGCCACCCGGGCACCCCAGTACTCAGATTTTACTTATGACTATGTGGAAGTAGTATTCACTTAAGTAATTTATTATCATTATATATTATTTCCCGTGCAACTCTTTGCGTGACGTGGAGCTTGATCTCACAACCCCAAGATCCTGACCCCAGCTGAAATCAAGAGTTGGACGCTCAACCAACTGAGCCACCCAGGCACCTCTCTTTGCCTTTTTTTTTTTTTTAAGATCTGTTTATTTTAGAAAGAGAGCACAAGTGGAAGAGGCAGAGGGTGAGGAGAGAAATTCTCAGGCAGACTCCACACTAAGACAGACCTCGGCGTGGGGCTTGATCTCATGACTCTGAGATCGTGACCTGAGCCGAAACCAAGAGTCATACGCTTAACCAAATGCACCACCCAGGTGCCCCTCAACAGTCAGGTTTTTAATCTCCAAAAGCTCATTCTTGTTTTCTGATCTTCATTTTTATAGCCTTCTGTTCTTATTTCATAAATTTAATATCTTTCCTGATGTATTAATCATGAGGTTTTTCTAGTTCAGGCTACCATAACAAAATAAAATAGCCTGAAAGATTTAAACAACAAAATTTATTTCTCACAGTTCTGGAGGCTCAAAAGTCCAAGACTGAGATGTTGGGCAAGGTAGGTCTCATTCTGAGGCCTTGGTTTATAGGAAGTGTGAAACAATTTGATTCCGTTTAACCCAGATTAATGAAACATTGGTTCGAAGTCAGAACAATATATTCTCCTGAGTTTGGGTATAGGATGACACTTCCTAGAAGCCATGGCGTGGAGTTAGCCCCTTTGGATAGTAGTTTGGTTTCTATGTGCCATTCAGCCAAAGGAATATACTACCCATTTGCTGTCCCCAGTTCTTTGGGGAAACTGGTTTCCATAGAGCCACTTCTTGTTGGCTGCAAAACATCCTACCAGTCAAGAAACTTGATTAAATTCTGGAATCCTCTTCTCACTTACTATTGGGGGCCCTGAGATCACCTTTTGCTAAAAACGAATGAAGGAATGGTTGATGATTTAAAAAAAAAAATTTCAGGTATTCTCCTCTGGTGTATGAGTGTTGAAATGATGTCCTAGTACATTTTATGAATAAGGTATTTATTTGGGGGGCACCTGGGTGGCTCAGTCGGTTAAGTCTCCAACTCCTGTTTCTGCTCAGGTCATCATCTCCCGATCATGAAATCAAGCCCCGAGTCGGGCTCCCCTCTCAGTGCAGTGTCTGCTTGAGATTCTCTTCCTCTCCCTGTCCCTCTGCCCCTTCCCCCCACTTGCACGCTCTCTCTAAAATAAATAGATCTTAAAAAAAAAAAGAAGATACTCATTTGGATTATGAACTTCCTTTCGTTGCAAATATCCCCTGAAGGTTTGGACACCTCCCATCCCCGCTTTTCACTAATCCATTAATCTAAATTCTAGTCGAGCCTTCATTAATCTCTCAGGGAATGGATGAAAAGAATTTTGGAGTTTGAAGGTCTTCAAGATAAGGAGGACCTTGACAGTACAGGGTGTAAATTAGAAGATGAACACTGGGCAATATTATTTTTCTTTTTTTAAGATTTTATTTATTTATTTGGCATAGAGCACAGGTAGGGGGAGTGGGAGAGGGAAAAGCAGGCTCCCTGCTTAGCAGGGAGCCTGATGTGCAGCTCAATCCCAGGATCCTGGAATCATGATCTGAGCCAAAGGCAAACGCTTAACCGACTGAGCCACCCAGGCACCCCACGGGCAATATTCTTGAAAGATGATAGAACACTGACAAATTTTGCCTTCTCAAGTTTGCTTTGGTAAGCTCTTGGCTTGGTGTCAGCAGTGTTTTAAATGGAACTACTTTGTAAAGCGGTAAATTTCAACCCATCCTATTTCAGGTCTCGTTATGCTTTTGCTGAGAGGGAGAGAAAAAGAAAGAGGAATCAAGCAGAGATGAAAAGATGTTGTAATTCACCCCCACCCCCGCTTTTCAGGATGCTTTAGTGCAAACTTTAATATTTCTAGTTCAACGATCTTCAGTAATTTAACTCTAAATGTGTTGAGGATCTGTTGCAATACCCTAGTTAGCATTGGATTAGGATGGATTAGCGGGTAGGGAAAGATAGAGCAAAAGGCCAATTTGAAGACTGACCCTGTTCCGGATTGCAGGGTACCATGGTCTTAGAAGCATAATGAGGATGTTTTGTGATTTAATAGCCTCTGGACTTTTGGAGGGAGAAGAGGTAGAAAGGGATAAAGAAAAGCATGATTTGTGAATTGTTGCAAAGTAACTTAAACCAGTTCGTTTGTGTGCTACTCTTAGGTTTTTGGGTAAAGCTAGCCACCCAAAAAATTTGAAGTGGTGAGGGGTAAACTAACCTATGACAGTTGCGTGGCTAAATTATGAGCAAGTCTCAAACCAAACTCTGCCACACATCTAGAAGCTAATTAAGTGAACATATATTAGCAAAAGCATTCATTTGGCCTGTTCTACAGCTCATTATCATTCTTGCTGTCTGTTCTGTTAAGTGCTCTGTCCACAGCTTGCACAAAAGGTTTCACTTTGGGCAGAGAAGGAAATATTCTAAAGGCCAGGATTCTGTCACCCTTAAAGATGCCATCATGGAACCAGGCATCCTCCTAAACAGAGTTCATTTAGCAATAGAGCTTTGAGGGCCATCCTTTAAGGAGTCAAGTTGCAGGCCTCACTAGATTCTTAAACCCTGTTCGTGCAACGCTGCAGTTTCTCTCAAATTACTTTAGCCAATCCAAGTAACTTGAACACCTTTAATTTCACTGGTAAGAGCCCATTGTTAACTACCAAGCAATGAATTTCATAAGGGAACACTCATTTCCCATCTTCATTTTGCTTGTTAGCAGAGCCTCAGGTGATGATTGAGATACGGATACAGAAGTGCTTGTAGTCGCTGTCTATTATAGAGTATGACCTTTCTGACTATGAGCTGACCCCACCTCGCGTGTGAATTTTCTATCAGAACAACACACACTGTCCTTGCTAAAACATTTTAAATTACAGATGTGATACAGATGAAGTTCTTGACACACACAGTTTAATGTAACCCATAGTTGCTTATCATTTCACTAAAGTAAAATGACCTAGAAGACTGATGCACAGGAAAGAGGGTCACTCGGCCAGTCAATGATTTTAGCGGGTCACTCTTTATCCACATTTTTCTAATTGGCATGGAAGCACCAATATATGGCCAAAAGGGACCACTTAAATTTTCAGTTCTACTTTAGTGTTGTTTTTCTGTTTATTTTTTGTTTTGTTTTATTTTTTCGAGGGACGGTATGTTATTTAGTGCTGTTTGGGAATTCATGATGATGTCAGGATGTCGAAGCTTTACTGCTCTATGTAATTTTGCCTGTGGCAGACAAGCTTAATCCCAGGCTTAATCCCAGAGGTCCCGTGAGTTGTTTCCACGGTCTGAAATTCCAGTTCAGTCTGGCTAAATCTGTATAATCATATCTCAGGATCCTTAGATGTTTAAAGATTTATTTATTTTAGAGAGAGAGTGAGTGGGAGGAGGGTTGGAGGAAGAGAGAGAATCTCCAGCAGATTCTCCGCAGAGCAGGGAGCCTGCCTCAGGGCTGGATCTCATGATCCTGAGATCATGACCTGAGCCAAAATCGAGAGTGGAATGCTTAACTGACTGAGCCACCCACGTGCCCCATGGATCCTTAGATGTTTGTACATAGTTCTTGGAGGCTTGGAATGCAACCCAATTAAATGTTCCACAAGGCAATGAGGCTTTTCCAAAGACAGAATTTTCTAATGACTAGATTCTTTAGAGATTTTTAGTTCTGCCATTGTTGTGTCCTAGTTATGTCATCTTTCAAGTCCATACTTGGGATGCCCAATATAGGACCTATCCACTTTTGCCTACATACCAGTCTTAAATCTCATAGTATATAGAGGAAAGAGATTCCACATCTTCTCTTTCCTTCTGTTAATAACCAACTAAATTCTACTTTCTGCAGGGAATGGGGAAAGGATTTTGCAAGAAACGATTTTTCCCCCACCTCAGCTCTTTTCCTGCTTCGTTAGAGTATTCTGATGCATTGTTAGCAGAATGGCCTAAATCTTCTTCCCATACCTGTAAAATGAGGTCAGTAGTGCTCACTTCATGGATTGTTGTGAGGATTATTTGAAGTAGTTCAC
Source organism: Ursus americanus (assembly GCF_024610735.1). NCBI lineage: Eukaryota > Metazoa > Chordata > Mammalia > Carnivora > Ursidae > Ursus > Ursus americanus. The sequence goes on along the minus strand of NC_142130.1, from coordinate 31,333,121 downwards.
AAAGGTGCTTAGCACAATGCCTAGCACACAGAAATCCCTTGGTACATGTTATTATTTTAACTTTAAGATAACTTATGGTTTGCAGAACAGTTGCAAATATAGTACAGAGATATTCGTAGACTTCACTCAGCTTCCCCTAATATACGAATAATACTTCAATACAAAACAAAAAAATGGTACAATAATGTTAAACTACAGGCTTTATTTGGTTTCACCAGTTTTTCCATTAATGTCCTTTTTCTGTTCAGGATCCAATCCAAAGTACCACATTGCATTTAATATTGTGTTTTTAAGAAAGAGAATTTTATTTTTTCAGCCCATCCTGATTCCCAGGTGTTCAGCGTTGTAACACCATCAGGCCCCTGTGAGGCATTCCAGATATTCACCTTAATTTTCTGGGACTTCCTTTGGGCCTTCATCCACATAATGTATCTCTTCCAGCCAAACAAGCTAGGTAGATGAGAGGAATTGTTTTATTCACTTTGACTCTCAAGGGCCTTTGAGAAGATGGTGTCAGAAGCTGAAAGAGCTCAGGGCTGGATAGGGGTGGAATTCCAGGATCTGAGCTGGGGGTTGGGGTGAGCAGCTCATGGGGTTGTGGTAGCTCCAACCAAGGGAGCAGCATGGGCAGGAGGGTCTCACAGAGGTGTCATAGTAGGGCCCGTTAGCTAATGTGAAACTGGCTTACCAGCCCACAGTGGATAAGAGGTCCAAGTATAAGGAAGAAAAACATCGTTCAAAAGAAGTTTTAAGCTGAATGAAGATGATGAGGAGCAGCACGTAGCACAATTCACGAGCCAAGTATCAAGTACTAAGAGCTTTTAAATTAATTCCTGTGGCTGTGGATGCAAGAGGAGCTAGAAAGGAACACATAAGTACATGACAAAATGAAGGACACTTTCTGATCTTTATAGACTGAGAATTTCAATTTGAGACGAGAAGAAGGACTTTGTGAGCTGCATCTGATCATATGCTCAAGATGAGGCTCATTGATATGCCCTTAGTATGCATCAGTGGTGAAAAATCAGCTTGGCAGCCAAAAGAGGGTGTAAGTCAGGGCTGGAGAAACAATAGACTAGCCAAAAGACTTGCAAGGAAAAACTGAGGAATGAGATATCCATAAGGGCTTTGAAAAGCTTTAAGATATTCTCAGGAACTTAGAAGTCCACATGCATGCCCAGGGCTGTTCATGCTGTCTCCATACTCAGGTAATACTTGAGAAGGCCCTGAGATCTCTCCTCTACCTGACTTTAAGGCTCTGAGAGAGCAGGAAGTAAAAGGTAAAGCAGAGTTGTAAATTGCATGGTGCAATGGTGAAGGCATACCACAGCATACACATAGAGCCCTTGGCAAAGAGACTTAACTGGTTCCAAGAATTTAAGAAAATCTCTGTCTGGGGCACCTGGGTGGCTCAGTCGGTTAAGTGTCTGCCTTTGGCTCAGGTCATGATCCCAGGGTCCCGGGATTGAGCCCAGCATTAGGCTTCTTAGCAGGGAGTCTGCTTCTCCCTCTTCCCCTCCCCCCTCGTGGTTTCTGTCTCTCTCTCAAATAAATAAATGAAGTCCTAAAAAAAAAGAAAGGAATGGGGCGCCTGGGTAGCGCAGTCGTTGAGCGTCTGCCTTCGGCTCAGGGCGTGATCCCGGCTTTCCGGGATCGAGTCCCACATCAGGCTCTTCCGCTGGGAGCCTGCTTCTTCCTCTCCCACTCCCCCTGCTTGTGTTCCCTCTCTCTCTGGCTGTCTCTCTGTCACATAAATAAATAAAATCTTTAAAAAAAAAAAAAAAGAAAGAAAGGAAGATCACTGTCTAATCATTAGCTAATAAGTACCTTAAGCTGAGTAGAGACTTCAGTGACCACGCACAACAAAGAACACACACTTTACAGAATTAGCTCAGAAAAATCACCAAATAACCACAACAAGTAGTAGCAGCAATAAATCCTAGGGAGGAGATCTGATTTCCAGAATTATCACACTATATTATTTAAAATGTCCAGTTTTCAACAACAACAAAAAAATAAGACATGCAAAGAAACAGAAAACAGGCCCATACACAGGCAAAAAAAAAAAAAAAAAGAAAGAAAGAAGAAAGAAAGAAAGAAAGAAAGAAAGAAAGAAAGAAAGAAAGAAAAAGAAAAACAGAATAAAACAGAAAAGCAATCAATAGAAACTATCCATGAGGGAGCCCAGACACTGGATTTACTAGACAAAGACTATTAGCTATTTTAAATATGTTCAAAAAACTAAAGGAGACTATGTTAGAGAACCAAAGGAAAGTGTCTCGCCAAGTAAAGAATATCAATATAGAGAGAAAATATTTTAAAATAGAAATAGAAATTCCGGAGTTGGAAAGTACAATAACTTATAAGAAAAAAAAAAGGCTGGGGGTTGCTTAATAACTGAAATGAAAAATTCACTGAAAGGGCTCAATAGCAGATTTGAGCTGGCAAAGGAATCAGCAGACTGGAAGATAGGTCCATTGAGATGACCTAGTCTGAGGAACAGAAAGAAAAAACGAACGAGGGGCGCCTGGGTGGCACAGTGGTTAAGCGTCTGCCTTCGGCTCAGGGCGTGATCCCGGCGTTATGGGATCGAGCCCCACATCAGGCTCCTCCGCTGGGAGCCTGCTTCTTCCTCTCCCTCTCCCCCTGCTTGTGTTCCCTCTCTCGCTGGCTATCTCTATCTCTGTCGAATAAATAAATAAAATCTTTAAAAAAAAAAAGAAAAGAAAAAACGAACAAAGAAAAATGAATGAAGCCTTGACTTGTGGGAAAGCATCAAGCTTACCAAAATATGCACAATGGAAGCTGATAAGGAGAGAGGAAAGCAAGAAAAGAATATTTGAAGGAATAACGGCTAAAAACTTCCCAAATTGATGAAAAAGTTTACAAATCCAAGAAGCTCAAGAAACTTTAAGTAGAATAAACTCAAAGAGACTGACATCTAAACACATCATAATCAAACTGTCAAAGCCAAAAACAAAGATTCCTAAGGCAGCAAGAGAGATGCGACTCACCAAGAAAGAAGAGCTTCAATAAGATTAACAGTTCATTTTTCATCAGAAACCAGGGAAGCCAGAAGAGAGTAAGATGACATTTTCAAATTGCTGGAAGAAAAATGTTCAACTAAGAATTCTATATCCAGCAAAACTCTTCTTCAAAAATAAAGGAGAAATTAAGACAGTGTCAGATAAATAAAAACTAAGACAATTTTTCACTAGTAAACCTGCCTTAAACATTGAAGGGAGACTTTATGATTGAAAGGCACTAGAGAGTAATTTGAAAGCACTTGAAGAAATAAAGATAACTACACCCATAAATATAAAATACAGCATAAGTTATTTTTTCATAATTCTTTTTTCTCTCTGAGTTAAAGAAAAATGCATAGAGCAATCATTTAAAATCTGTGTTGATATGCACATGATGTGTAATTTATATGACAGTTGCACAAAAGGGGGAGGAGAACTGAGCCATAAAATAGGAAAGTTACTGTTTATTATTCAAATGAAGTTGGTATTAATATGAATTAGGTTGTTGTAAATAAAGATGTTGACTGTAATTTCCAGGGAAATGAAATAACCCAAAGTGGAAGAGTGTGTATATGTATATACACACATACATAGTATATAGTAAAAGAAATGACAAGGAAATTAAAATAGCACAATAGAAGATATCTATTTAACACAAAGGAAGGCAGTAATGTAGGAAGAAAGAAAAAAAAAAGACATGACTCATATTGAAACAAATATCAAAATGGCAGACATAGGGACATGTGGGTGGCTCAGTCAGTTAAGCATCTGCCTTTGGCTCAGGTCATGATCCCAGGGGCCCGGGATCGAGCCCCACACTTGGCTCCTTCTCAGTGGGGGTGTCTGCTTCTCCCTCTCCCTCTGCCTCTGCTGGTGTGTCCTCTCTCTCTTACTCACTCTTTCTCTCAAATAATCTTTTTTTTTTAAATGGCAGACATAAATTCTACCTTACCAGTAATTACATTAAATGCATATGGATTAAATGCTCCAATTAAAAGACAGAGATTCCAGAATAAATAAAATACATGACCCAATTATATGCTGTCTACAAGAGATCCCCTTTAGATTCAAGGAAACAGAGGTTGAAAGTAAAAGCATGGGAAAAGACATAGCATGCAAACAATAATCAAAATAAACTTGTAGTGGCTGTGCCAGTATTAGACAAGAGAGACTTTAAGACAAATTGTTACTTAAGACAGAGAAGGATATTTTATGATAATAAAGGCCAATATATCAAGAAGATTTAGCAATTATTAAACATACATGCACTTAACTATAGATCTCCAAAATACATGAAGCACAAACTGATGGAACTGAAGAGAGAAGTAAATAATTCAACAAAAACAGAGACTTCAATACCTACTTTCAGTATGGAGAGAATAATGAGGCAGAAGATCAACAAAAAAGTTGAAAAGTTGAACACTACAAACCACGTAGACCTGACAGACATAGAACACACCATCCAATAACAGAAGAACACATTATTCTCAAGTGCACATACGACATTCTCAAGGATAGAGAAAGCAAATCTTAATAAATTTTAAAAGATTGAAATCATACATATATACATTCTGAAAGCACAATGGAATGAAATTAGAAATCAATAATAGAATGAAATTTGGGAAATACACTAATACATGGAAATTAAATAGCAGACTCCTAAATAACCAATGGGTCAAAAAATTCACAGAGAAATTAGAAAATACTTTGAGATAAATGAAAGCAAAAACAATATATCAAAACTTACAGTACATAACTAACACCATGTTTGGAATGAAATATATAGCTGTAAATGGCTATTTTTATTTTTTATTTTTTTATTTTATTTTTATTTTTTTTAAAGACTTTATTTATTTATTTGACAGAGAGAGATAGCCCGTGAGAGAGGGAATACAAGCAGGGGGAGTGGGAGAGGAAGAAGCAGGCTCCCAGTGGAGAAGCCTGATGTGGGGCTCTATCCCAGATCCCAGAATGCTGGGATCACGCCCTGAGCCGAAGGCAGATGCTTAACGACTGTGCCACCCAGGCGCCCCTATATATATATTTTAAAAGATTTTATTTATGTATTTCACAGCACGCACAAGCAGGGGGAGCGGAAGGCAGAGGGAGAGGGAGAAGCAGGCTCCCCACCAAACAGAGAGCCCGACAAAGGGCTTGACCCCAGGACCCTGGGATCACGACCTGAGCCGAAGACAGGCACTTAACTGACTGAGCCACCCAGGCGCTCCTATATATTTTTTTTCTTTTTTTTAAGATTTTATTTATTTATTTGAGAGGGAGAGTGAGTGAGAGAGAGAGCGTGACAGGGAGAGGAGCAGAGGGAGAGGGAGAAGCAGACTTCCCCCACCCCCAGAAGCAGGAAGCCTGATGTGGGGCTCTATTCTGAACCTCTGGGATCATGACCTGAGCCAAAGGCAGACACTTAACTGACTGAGCCACCCAGGGGCCCATATATATATATATTTTTTTTAATTTATTTTTTTTTAGTAATCACTATCTGCAATGTGGGGCTCGATTTCATGACCCCGAGATTAAGAGTCACATGCTCTTCCAACTGAGTCAGTGAAATACCTCAATGGCTATATTTATTTATTTATTTAAAAATATTTTTAGAGAGAGAGTGCCCATGTACCTGTGAGAGAGTGGGGGGAGGGGCAGAGGGAAAGAGAGAATCTTAAGAAGGCTCCACGACCAGCCTGATGCAGGGCTTGATCTCATGACCCTGAGGTCAAGACCTGAGCCTAAATCACAGGTCTGACACTTAACCGATTGTGCCAATCAGGCATCCATATCTTTTTTTTTAAAAGATCTCGAATCAATAACCTAACCTTCCATCTTAAGAAAGTAGAAAAAGAAGAGCCAACTAAACCCTAACCAAGCAGAAGGAAAGAAATAATAAAGATGAGAACAGAAATAAATGAACTAGAGAATAGAACAATAGAGAAAATCAACAAAACTAAAAGTTGGTTCCTTGAAAAGATTGACAAAGTTAACACATCTGTTTGTAGAATGACCAAGGGAAAGAAAAGATTCAAATTAGCAGAATCAGAAATTAAAGAAGGGATTACTACTGTCTTTATAGACGTAAAAATTAAAAGGGAATACCATGAACAATTGTATGCCAACAAATTAGATAACCTAGATGAAATGGGCAAATTCCTAGAAAGACATCAGGTTGGTCTAACATAAAAATCAATCAAATGCATGAATATTAATAGAGCAAAGTAACAAAACCACATAATCATTGCAATAGATGCAGAAAAAAACCTTTGACAAAATTCAACATCCCTTCATGAAAAAAAAAAAAACACTAAAAAAACTAGGAACAGAAAAAAGAACTTCCTCAACCTGATAAAACCATTTACAAAACCCACAACTTACATCATACTTAATGGTGAAAGACTGAACATTTTTCCTTTAAGATCAGGAACAAGCGATGATGTCCATTCTTGCCACTTCTACTCGACTTTGTACTTGATGGTCTAGCCAGGGTTATTATGCAAGAAAAAGAAATAAAATGCATCTATCTATAGAAAGAAATAAAACTATGTTCATTTTCAGATGACATGATCTTACAAGAAGAAAATCCTAAGGAATTCACACAAATACAAAAATATTAGAATAAGTGAATTCAGCAAAGTTTCAGGATGCAAGAACAATATACAGAAGGAACAGTAATCAATAAAGTGTGGTAATGGCATAAAATAGACATAAGATCAATGGGATAAAATTTAGAGGCCCCAAATCAATCTTCACATTTGTGGTCAGTTGATTTTTGACAAGGGTGCCAAGACAATTCAATAAGGGAAAGAACAGTCTTGTCAACATACGGCACTGGAACAACTGAATATCCACACGCAAAAGAATGAAGATGAACACCCTTACCCTATATGCCCATATGAATTCCAAGTGGATCATAGATGTACATGTAAGAGATAAAACAATAACACTTTATTTTTTAAGATTTTATTTATTTATTAGAGAGAGAGAGAGCATGAGCAGGAGGAAGGGAAGAGAGAGAGGGAGGAGCAGACTCCCTGCTGAGCAGGGATCCTGATGCAGGGCTCGATCCCAGGACCCTGAGATCATGACCTGAACCAAAGGCAGACACCTAAGCCACAGAGCTACCCAGGTTGTCCCAATTATGGTTATTTTTTAAAAAAAGAAATCTGTCGGAGAAAGACAAATACCATATGATTTCACTCATATGTGGAATTTAAGAAACAAAACAGATGAACATAGGGGAAGGGAATGAAAAGCAAAATAAGATGAAAACAGAGAGGGAAGCAAACCATAAGAGACTCTTAACTATAGGGAACAAACTGAGGGTTGCTGGAGGGGAAGTGGGTGGGGGGAAGGGATAATTGGGTGATGGGCATTAAGGAGGGCACTTGATGTAATGAGCATGGGGTGTTATACGCAACTGATGAATCACTAAATTTTACCCCTGAAACTAATAATGCAGTATATGTTAACTAAATTGAATTTAAATTTAAAAATTAAAAAAAAAAAAAACTCCTAAAAAAAATCTCCTAGAGGACAAATTTAAGTCAACCAAATCATGGATGCAAAAATTATGGAGAAAAGGTCTTGTAGTAAGGAATGAATTTAGATAAATGCCTAAGTCTAAAGAAATGTGAGAATTATGGTTAAAACAGAAGGTATCATTTATACCCTTGGGCACTGTAGACATGATATGACAGAGTTTTTACAAGTGATTTTTGCTTCCAAATAGGATATAGTAGGAGGACAATGTTCCTGCTTCAACAACCTAAAGAAATGCAGAATAAGTTAAAAATATCATAGTTTAAAATATATTGGAGAGCTGTGAAGTAAGGACTTATTACTTAATTTTAGGTAAACAAAAGTTCCAGAGAGGGGAAAGCCCTTCTAAGGTGAATTGATAATCACTAGCTGCTTTTTTGTGGGCTTTTTTTCCTGGAAACATTTGCTGATTTTAGGTACAGGCTGAGGATCAGTCTTAACCTAGGCAGTGGGAATCTTATGGGGGCAAAGAAAACCCAGAGAAACTTTTAGCAGGCTACTGGGACTGACTGGAAAGTAGGAGAGCCCCAATGCATGACTGGTTTTCCATGTGGGGCATTTTCTGAGTTTGAGACCTGCTTGGGAGGTTGTGGAACTGAGCCAAAACTTTAAAGAGTTTATTTTATTTTAATTAATTAATCAATTTATAGCACATGAGTGTGGAGAGGGGTAGAGGGGGAGGGAGAGGGAGAGAATCCCAAGCAGACTCCACGCCAAACGCAGAGCCTGACACAGGGCAGGATCTCATGACCCTGAGATCATGACCTGAGCTGTAACCAAGAGTTGGATGCTCACCAACTGAGCCACCCAGCTGCCCCTCAGCCAAAACTTTTAAAAAGTCATGGTGCTTAGCAAACTATACCCCATTAGAGGGACATGGTCTCCTCAATCACATGGTTAATCTGACCCTCAAGTCATTTCTCATCTTTTTTAAAACTGTTATTTATTTATTTATTTATTTATTTTTAGAGAGAAAGAGCGTGCACAGGTAGGCAGAGTAGCAGGCAGAGGGAGAGGAGAAGCAGGCTCCCCACGGAGCAGAGAGCCCAGTGCTGGGCTCGATCCTAGGACCCTGAGATCATGACCTGAGCCAAAGGCAGATGCTTAACCAACTGAATCATCCAGGCTCCCTGAGAATCTTAAGCAGGCTCCATGCCGAGTGGGGAGCTCTATCCCACCACCCCGAGATCATCACCAGAGCTGAAATCAAGAGTTGGGTGCTTGACCAACTGAGCCACCCAGGTGCCCCGACATTTCTCATATTTTGAAGCAGAATTGGTTGGAGGCTAAAGAGCTAAGCTCAAAGCCTTAGAGGAATGAACCGGAAACACTGTAGTCTTTCAGGGCTGAGGAGACAAGAGATTTTCTATCAAAAGCTTGGGCTGCCCCTGAGGGAAGCACTAGAGGTAGGATGAATTTAAGAGGGCAACCTTGCCAAGACTCCTCTCAATCCCTGATTAGACTGTGATGACCAGCCCCTCTATCAACCTAGCAGAGGGAAGGGGGAATCCTCACTGGTAGATGATAATGTGGTGGCTCTATAATTCTTTTATACGCACTGTCTGGCACATAAGAAAATGTTACCAAACATGTGAAGTGGCAGGAAAAGGTGACAGATAATCAAGAGAGAATAATGAACCACCGAACCAGACCAACAGATGACCAAAATGATGAAGTTAGCAAACAAGAACTGAGGGGGAAAAACAAAACAAAACAAACAAAAAACTGTGACAAGATAAAACAGAAGAAATGATTAACAAAATGAACAAATGGAGACTTTCAACAAATAACTGGAATCTAAAACTTATTAAAAAGTCAAAAAACTGAAAATACAGTATTAAAAATTAAGAACTCAGTGTATAGATTTGACAGATGACTGAGGATCACAGAAGAGAGAATTAGGACACTCAAAGATAGGACAGTAGAAAATATTCAAACTGAAGCATCAAGTGAAAAAGACAAGATGGTACAAAGTGTTAAAACACACGGTGAATAAGGTCAAAGAATCTTACATATGTAGTTGCAATCCCAGAGGAAAGGAGATAGAGAACGAAGGAAAAACTATAATTGAAGAGCTGAGGATTTCCCACCTGGGGCGCAAGGCCCAAAGCACCCCACCCTAGATATTCAATTATACTCATCTTCCTCCTATTCCGAATCGAATGCCCAAAATTGAATTCATGTTCCACTATAAATCTATTGTTTTCTGTCAGGACAGAAAAATGACTCCCCACAAGTAGACTGAAGGCTTGCAAGCTAAAGACTACTTCATGTTTATGCTCAAAAAACGTGTGTTGAGTGAATAGTGCTTCAACATATCAGGCTGAAGCCACTTTCCTCTCTCATGAGAAAGAAGGTTAACAGTTCTACTGCACAGACCTACTAAGCAAGCACTTGTAGGCAGTCACTGTTTGGTGCTGGGACTACAACGTGCGTAAGTCCGGGCTCTGCCCTCCAGCTAAGTGTTCTCAGTAGAGAGACGGAGCACAGTTATAAGACACACATTACTGTAACAACGGGTAAGATCACGGGAAAAACGGAAACCAAACCCGGGGCCAGGCCTCAAAGCGCATCCAGCGCAGGAAGGTGCCCTTTCGCTCTTGGCAAAAGGGAAAAAGGATTTAGCGGAGTGAGCGGCCATATAGCAGCTGTGGTCGGCCTTAGCCCTTTCGGAGTTAAAAAGTTGAGAGGTGGCTGAACAGAAGTCTCAAATCCGCCCCATCCAGCCTCTGCCATTTCTAGATCTCCGTTCCCACCAATCTCCCACGCTCGGAGGGAGACACGAGTAAGATACCGGACGGCGAGCTGGGAGCTCCGGCCGGAAAACCCTGGAAGCGGGGAACTGCGCCGCCGGAAGCGGAGAGAAGGCGGAGCCATGCCCCAGCGTCGGGCCGCAGCTCTCTCTTCCGCTCGCCGCAAGATGCAGGGGCGGGGCTAAGGCGTAAGGGTACGGAAGTAGGTGACGGTATCAGTGAGCGCCGGCGTCGCGGCGGCGGCTCCAAAGGAAGCTCGGTGGCTGTGGCCGCTGCGAGCAGGCCGGGCACCTCCTCATTGACGGGGTTCCGTAGAACTGGCGAAGGCGGGGCCGCAGGCCGAGCTGCCGCAGTATCTCGATCCGCGGTGCGGCAGGTGCCGTCAGCGAGGGACGTAGGTAAGCAGGAGCCCGGGTGTCAAATCGCAATGACTTACGGACCGGGCTGGCTGGTCATTCCCGCGCCAGTGCGCGCCAGCTCAGCACCCCGGCCTGGAGGCCTCAAGCGCTGCCCTCCCCCCACGTCCGAACCGGAGGCAGCACATTTCTCTCTGGGCGCTGCTGTGCTTTTCTGGGGGCGTCAGGGAGCTCGTCCCAAGACACCGCTGTCCTCCCCCTTTTTTCCCCATTCTGAACTGTACGACGCAGAAGCAAAGAAAGCTAGCGCCCCCGGCCGCTCCTCCTGAGGCCGGGGAAAGGTTTGAAAGGTAGAGCTGCTGTTTGAGGTCCTCCCGCTACTGCCGTTTTGGAAGCTAAGGCTTTATATTTGTTCGGACCGTTCTGTTTCCTTCCTGCGTTTGGTTCCGTCGCCTCATACTCCTGGGACCTTGTTGTAGTGAATGGGTATGGCACAATTAAACACTAGGGTGGTGGGAAGCTTGTTTTCTGTCAGGCTTTCTGGTTTTCTACCAGGCATTCTATTTTTCTATCTATGCTAGGCAGTATCAATCCCCGTTGCGCTGGGCCACTCTGTTGGGGGAGGAGGGACGCGGAGAGGATGTGGGAAATGAGGGTTTTGTGTTTAAGAGTCGGAAGAGCTGAGTTAAAATCTTAGCCTGCCATTTGGTAGTGGTTTTAATCTCGTGCTAGATACTTCGACATTTTTAACCACACGTAAAGGGGGCGCTTTCTTCTATATAAATTGGAAGAATGAAGTAGAGTGAAAAAAGCAGAACATCAGTCATTAAATGTTTTAGATTTAAGAATATCCTGGACACTTAATGGTAGGTTCCTAATTATGTCTTTTACGCAGAATAACTAAGCTTGGTATGGAGAAGGGTGTGTGATTAGAACCTAACTGCAGTCTCTGCTTTGGGTTGGGCAGCATTAGGGAGAGGTCAGACTCTCCTAGCCACCCAGATGTCTCATATTTATTAAAACATTATTGGTATATGAGGAATAACTTAAATCAATTTTGCTTCTTCCTAATGATAGTTTTGCCCAGCGGGCCCTTTCTAGGAAGAAAAGCTGGAGGGGCTTCATTTACACCTTGGCCCGCTTTCCAAGGAATTCTTTGCACATATTTCTGAGGACCCCTGCACTGTGCTTATAACAGAGTTCAGTTAACACTTCATCTTAATTGAAAATGTGCAGAGAATAAATACAAGAACTTGACCTTTGAGTGGCTGGACATTACAGTTATGAGTTAATCTGAGGAGCTGCCTTTTTCTGTATTGGAGAGAGTAAAACATACACCACTCTGAAGTTTAATAGACCCGATGTTAGAGGAGTGTTTGGGGGGGAAGGGAGTGGATATGCATTCAGGTGATTTGAGTGAGTAGCACCTGTTCTTACAGTTGCTTGGTCAGACAAATTAAGGATGCTTTCCTTTCCTCAGTGGAACATGATGATGATGGCTGCCATGCATTATGTAGCCAAGTGCAATCTCCAGTTCCTTTGGTACAGAATTGACAATTGGGAATTTTAACTCATGGACACAAAAGGGACCTTGAGGGTCATCTAATCTAGTGGTTCCAAAACCTGGCTGGGCATCGGAATCATTTGGGGGATTAATACCAAACTCTAGGTGCCTGGGCCCTACCTCAGTAGATCTGAAGTGTGACGTGGGTATTTGTGGTATTTAAATAGCTTCTCAGGTGATACTCATGTTTTGAAAACCCAGATGTAGAGCAGGTTTCACATATTAGTTGATGAACAGGCTCCAAGACGAAGTATAATGCCCTTAACAAATAACTTTACTTGAATCAGTAGTACTCTTTCAGGTTTTGTACCACTTTGAGCCCAGAAGATAAGTCCCGTAAATCAGTAGCTCAGTGTAATTCTGTTTTTGTAGTTTCCAATCCATTAAAACTTCTTGAAGCTCTTTGATGAAAGTATTAGATTTTACTATACAATTTCTGACTAAATGTTGCTTAGGTTTGTTTTTGGCATAAGTATATAAAGGTTATATCACTTTGTACATCAGCTTTTTATTAGGCTTTTATGCCAAGCTTTCATAAACTATGGAAAAATTCAATTTAAGAAAATTTTGCTTTTGTTTTGGCTTATAAACCCAGTGCAGGGGCGCCTGGGTGGCACAGCGGTTAAGCGTCTGCCTTCGGCTCAGGGCGTGATCCCGGCGTTGTGGGATCGAGCCCCACATCAGGCTCCTCCGCTATGAGCCTGCTTCTTCCTATCCCACTCCCCCTGCTTGTGTTCCCTCTCTCGCTGGCTGTCTCTATCTCTGTCAAATAAATAAATAAAATCTTTAAAAAAAAAATAAAATAAAATAAACCCAGTGCAGTATACACAGGTTGTTTTTTTGTTTGTTTGTTTGTTTTGGTTGTTTTTTAAAATTATTTTAAAACCCCTTCCTCCATCCTGGTATGCATGACTGCTTTGTATCAGTAGTCAGCTTCCAGTGGAATGCAGTTTGAGAACTGGGCTCTGAAGGTCTCTAAGTGCCTATAAACACCTAATTTGACTAGAGGCTTTCAGTATTTAAGCTTGTCCTTGAATTTTTAGTCCTTTTTTTTTTCTTGGTCTAGTTGTAATGTGCCACTGATTTAAAGAATTCGGTAGATGCCTGGAAAGGATCAACTGATAGGTGGTAACAGTGCTTCATATGTACATATACTTTTCTTACAGAGGAAAAGCCTCATGATATATATATATATATATTATAAATATATATAATATATATTATAAATATATATAATATATATTATAAATATATATAATATATATTATAAATATATATTATATATATTATAAATATATATATAATATATATTATAAATATATATTATAATATACATATACACACATATATGTATATATATGTATGAGATATATATATGTATATATCTTAATATCAATTTCTTTGGTACTGTTTTCAGAATTACTGAGGTAATAGGCCATCAGGCAGAGTTGAACATTCTCTTTTACGGAGATACACTTATTCTCAAATTATTCTTCAATAACTTCCTCAGTGCTCTAGTATTCCTATTCTGTGTTATTAGTAGAACCGGAAATGGACCCTACTTTGCAAATCCTCCAGAGGAGGATGCTGAATTATTTTCTAAAAGTGACCCTGTTTATAGTATGTTACCTTTCTACAACCGGATGACAAAGGGCATTCTAAACTTGCTGATTTTTAAAAAAGCATGTTAACAGGGTGCCCAGCTGGCTTGGTAAAGCATGTGACTCTTGATCTTGGGGTCATGAGTTCGAGTCCCACATTGGGTGTAGACATTACATAAATAAATAAATAATTAAAATAAACAAACCATGTTAATAAATACGTGGTCCATGAATTTGAGTCTAGAGAAACATATGATATGTGTCTGAGATGAAAAGCCAAGTCACTGAGTTTCTAAATTTTTTATTTTTATGTCTGAAATACCCTAATTCTGAAGCTTTAAAAATTGCTCTGTTTCAGAATCTGACAGAGCAAACTTTTCAAGTAGAGGTACTTAAGGATAAATGTGGACCCAGGGTCCCAATTTTAATCTGAACTGATACTACAGATTTGACATAGAAACAGAGGCAGGGTGAGGGTAATAACTTGAAGACCTAGTGAAAGTCATTTGCTGGTCCTTGAGGCAGTCTTCTGTGTCTATGAGGACTTGAGACCAAAACTGGATACTTAATCTACTTTTTATCTAGTGACTGAATGTGATGGAAGTATTACCAGTCCCATTATAGGGACTATAAATGTATACGTTTCCAGTTCTCAGTCTTGGTCTTTTTTATGGTTCATTCATGTTCCCTGATGCCAGTGGGCATTATTTTTTTGTTTTTATTGTTTTTAATCTTATTTCCTGTAGCCCAAGCCCAAGGTGTATTTGGCCTCAGGTGACTGGCAGAGGGTGGAGCCAACTTTGAGTGTGATTGAGAGGAAGTTATCCTGAGTTTTTTTGTATGAGGGGCAAAAATTTAGCTTAAGCTAAAAACGCACATGAAAAGTGTTAAGATGCCCACTGGAGGCCGTCTGGGTGGCTCAGTTGGTCAAGCACACCTAGCTCCTGGTTTTGGCTCAGGTCTTGATCTCACGGTCCTCTGATTGAGCCCCACATCAGGGTCCACCCTCAGCATGGAGTCTGCTTGAAATTCTCTCTTGCTGTCCCTCTGCTCGTGCTGCTTCTCTAGAATAAATAAATCTTTAGTGGAAAAAAAATCTTGTTTCCTACTGTAAGCCATTCATTCATTCATTTTTCTGGGTTGGGTAACCCCACCCCTATTTATTTGCTGTCCAACAGCTATGATTGTCTTATTACCTCTGCTGAAAAGAACTTTTCCATAGTGGTGCTTGAGTTAAGTACAGTGGCTGCACTGCAAACTTTTACCCAAATATTGGGTCCCTTAAGGATTGTTCAGACTTAGGGCTGTCTTAGAGTCAGTATCTCATAAAAGTTGAAAGCTCATTTTTTTAAAATAAAATTTTATTTATTTATTTTAGAAAGCAAGTGAGCAAGAGAGAAAGCACAAGCCAGGGGGAGAGGCTGAGGGAGAAGCAGACTCCCTGCTGAGCAGGGAGCCCGATGCGGGGTTTGATCCCAAGACCCTGGGATTGTGACCTGAGACAAGGCAGATCGCTTAACTGACTGAGCCACCCAGGCGCCCCTGAAAGCTCATTTTTGTTTTCCTTGTGTATGTATTTTATATTTGAACAAATGTTGGTATTTGGTGAACATGAACACAACAGCAGTGCCAAGAATACTGGAGCGATATGTAGAGGGACCCCCTACAGAGATTGCTTTTAGTTTTAATTACATGTCCTCTGAGTGCATGCTTGGGATTTGTGGATTTTAGGGTGTACTGATGGACTCTTTTATTGGAGAACCTTCAGTAGCAGTATCTTTGGCTTTCCTCTTGAGTGAGTTAGATTCCTCAAAAAAGAATCTTCAGATCTTCTGCTTGCAGCTTATAAACTGGCTTCCAGCAGTCTGGGATAGAGGTCTTAGCCCTTAGTGTGTAAACTCCACTTATGTTCATTTAATCAGTTCTTTTCAGTATGATACCCTCATTCTCAACTGGACCAGATGTTTTCCAGTCTAGGAATTCATTGTTTTACCCTCTAGAGCTGCAGTGTCCAATATGGTAGCCAGTAGCCACATGTAGCAACTTAAATTTAATAATTAAAATTAAAGAATAAGTTCCTCATTTGCATTAGACATATCTCAAGTGGTCAGTAACTGTATGTGTCTAGAGGCTACCGTAACTGTATGTGTCTAGAGGCTACCGCAGATATAAACTATTTCTGTCATTGCAGAAGTTGTATTGGGCAGCACTGTTCTAGTATAGAAAATAATGCTCCATGCTTCTGCAAGGGTGGGATAGGGGTAGTTGGCTGGTTTTTGTGGAGAGTAGGAGGGCATCTAAATGATTTGGCCAATCTGGTTTTTAGCACCATGTTCATAACCTTTTATGGAACCTGCTGCTGCCATTTTCTGACCTGTTTGAGGCACTGTTGTATAAATTGGATTGCTTTCCTCATTGCAAGCTTGAGATTAACTTTCTTCAGTCTTTTTTTTTTTTTAACTGTCTTCAGTCTAAGTCAATCTGCATTCCAACCTCCAAAAGGTTTTGTTGTCCTCTCTCCGTTTTGTGTACGTATGCTTAAAAAAAACAACAAAAAAACCAAAACTCTTTGACCTGTACATTTCATTGTATATAAATTCTATCTTAAAAAATGAAGTTAAAATAATACTTTACTTTCATCTTAATGGGATTTAGGAGGGAGTAAGAGTAAAACATGTTCAGTCTGCCATCTTTTTCCATAAGTAAAGTACACTATCAGCATTTAAATATGTACAACTGTCTCCATTTAAAAAAAAAAAACCCTACCTGGTCTTTCTCCTATTTACTTGGGCTTCTTGAGCAGTTTTATATGTTGTGGTCTTTACTTCATCTTGGTTTTATCCTCTTCGTTCTACTAAAATTTCCCCTAAAAATGTCATCAGAATCAAATGGAGACTTTTTAAATCCTTATCTTTTTTTTTTTTTTTTAAGTGATCTCCATGCTCTACGTGCAGCCCGAACTCATGACCCTGAGTTCAAGAGTCTCATGCTCTACTGACTGAGCCAGCCAGGCACCCAGTCCTTATCTCGATTGACTTCTCAGTAGCCTTTGACTGTTTCCCTCCTTCTAGAAACTTCCTCTAGCTTTCCTGACACCACACTAACCTAATTTTCTACCTCTTTCCCTGTTCATTTCTTCTCACTTCCCTTTGCTAAGTAGTCTTCTTCCTTTACCTTACATCCTAGAGTTCCTTAGAATACTGCATTTGCTTCTGCCTCTTACAGATTCTCCCTGGGTGATCTTGCCAGCTTCTGTAGCTTTAGTTACTATACGCTGATGGCTTAAAGTGGAATTCCTGTGATATCCTCTTTTTAGACTTCCTGACCTGTATATCCACTAGTGTATGTCCACTTGGATTTCCTACGGTCACCTCAAATCTAACATGTCTAAAACTAAAGACCTAGCCAGTATAACCTTCCTCCAGTTTTTCTCCATTTGTTTCATATAAATTATGCCACCATCTACCCAGTAGTTTATACCAAAACTCTTACCCCCACATACAGTCTCCTGAAAAGTCTCAAGATTGATTCACTTGGCTGTTTGTCTCCATTTTCCCTTAATCTTAGTGGCCGTTGTACCTTGCCTACATTTACCTGTAACAGCCTTCTGACAGGTGTTCTTTGCTGTGGCCTTCTCCCAGCCATTCTGCACACGGCAGGTGGAATGAGCTTTTTTAAAGTATATAAATCAGGTCTTGTGCCCCTCTTTGTCTTTTAGTGGTTTGACACTACCTTTATGTTAAGTAGCGGCATCATTAATTTTGCTTTTCTATTCCTTGCCTACCTTTCCAGGTTCTCCTTTAAGTGATACTGAAGTTTCTTTCAGTTCCTTTGAATACTACATTCCCTCTCCTGGGCTTTTGTTGATCTGTTCCCTTCACCTACTAACTCTTTCTCATCCTTTGTCTCAGCTTAAAAATAATTTCTTCAGAAAGGTCTTCCCTGACCCTTTTGTCGCATATACTCTGAATGTTATCTTCTGTTCATCACGTTTGTGAATATCTGTTCAAATGACTCTCCCATTAGACTATAATAATTTTTCGAATGTTCAGATGTCATCATGTTTATAAAAACTCATTTACTGAAATTTTTAAATTATTTTTTAAGGTTTTATTTATTTATTTCACAGAGAGAGTGAGAGAGGGAACGCGAGCAGGGGGAGTGGGAGAGGGAGAAGCAGGCTTCCTGCTGAGCGGGAAGCCCAATGCGGGCTCCATGCAGGGCTTGATCCCAGGAACCTGGGATCATGACTTGAGCCGAAGGCAGATGCTAAACGACTGAGCCACCCAGGCACCCCTTGATTTGAAATTTAAAAGATGTTTGCATATTTTTACAATTTTAGCATTATTGGTTGATATAACTACCACCAGAAATATGTTAGAGTGGTTAACTTTTTAATGTACAGTCCGGATAGTTTCTCAAATTTGGGCAGGATTTTTAAGATCTTATATGCTTTCTTCCCCCTTCTTCAATCAAGATTTGTTATGGACTAATAATTATGCAGCTCTGTGTGTGTGTGTGTGTGTGTGTTAAAGATTTTTATATTTATTTGAAAGAGAGAGCACAATTGGGGGGAGGGGTAGAGGAGAAACCCGACACCCTGCTGGGAGCAGAGCCCGACCTGGGCTTGATCCCAGAACCCTGAGATCATGACCTGAGCTGAAGTCAGATGCTTAACCAACTGAGCCACCCAGGCATTCCATGTGTGTGTTTTTATAGAATAAACATCTTATTAATAAGATTTTCCAGTGATTATATTAACTTTAAGTATTGAGAATAATAAATTCCAAATCTCCTTTTATGTTGGTAGTACACAATGAGAGCGTATTTGAATTTCATATTAAGAAGTTTATTTTAGGGGCACCTGGGTGGCTCAGTTGGTTAATGGTCTGCCTTCAGCTCAGGTCATGATCTTGGGGTCCTCAGATTGAATCCTGCGTTGGGTTCCCTACTTGGTGGGAGTCTTCTTCTCCCTCTCCTCCCCGCTCATGCTCGTTCTTGCTATCTCTCTCTGTCTCTCCTCTCAAATAAATAAAATCGTAAAAAAAAAAAAAGTTTATTTTAAATGTCTTTTTCCATTGATAAGTAAAGTAAAATATAGTACCCTAAACCAGAGGTTGCCAAACTTTCTTTGTTCACTGCCCCCTTAATGTCTTTTTCATAGTGCCCTTAGGTCTAGTAGTTCATTATGTAATTAGTAATGCTTTAGGTAATTAGATCTAAACAACTTAATAAGTGTGTTCTAACAACCTAACAGTCGTTTAAAAAAATACACATAAATTGAAAGACAATGTAGTTTTTTTTATTTCATTCTTAAATAACCACAATTACTTAATGCACTTGTTGGGCACTACAGAACTTCTGAAACCTTGGGACCATTAGACACTGCCACCCATATTTCCTGTTCCAAACTGATTTTTGCACAGTATTTTTTTTTTTTAATCATCACAGCAACCAACAAAAACCCAGCTTTGCAAAGATATGATGTCACCAAAAGGACTATACCAGGATATAATTTGAAACTGAACTATATTAAACTGGTAGTTTGTGGAGTGCTTGACAGGTATGACAGATAAAGAATATAATTTTTCCCTCTGATTTAGAATACTTTGTGACATCCTTGTGAGGTTACTGCAGAACCCCAGGGTACCTTGGCACACAGTTTAGGAGTTGTGGGCCTAAAGCGTTTAGTGTAAATTCTTTTATTTTTTATTTTTTTAAGATTTATTTGTGGGGGGGGGGCAAAGGGAGAGAGAGAATGTCAAGCAGACGTGCAGAGCTCGATCTCGTGATCCTGAGATCATGACCCGAGATGAAACCGAGAGTCAGACACTTGACTGAGCCACCCTGTGGCTGAGCCCCTGGTGTAAATTATTTTAGCCCTTTTTTCCTCTATCAATACTCAAAATACACGTTTTTTTTTTTAACAAAAATGGGCTGCTACATATTGTTTAGCAAGTTTTTTTTTTCATTTAGCAGTGTATTATGGTAAAGAAATTGGGTTGAATGTACATATTTAATTCCACACCAGCCTGAAAACTCCATTAAAACTGTAGAGAAGTGAGGGGTCTCTGGCTGGCTCAGTCAGTAGAACATGTGACCTGATCTTGGGGTGGTGAGTTCAAGCCTCATGTTGGGCATAGAACTTACTTAAAAAGCCGTAGAATTGTTTTTGTTAGGTTTTTTTGTTTTGTTTTTGTTTTCCCCCCAGATGACAAAGAATAGGAGCAGTGAGAATAACAACATTCTGGAAGCTGGAAAGCAGAAAAGATTAGTGGTAACTGGTTAGCAGACTTGAGAAAGCTGAATCCTAAAGCAACAAGTGGAGAGAGCCAACAAGTAGCAATATTTGTGTTTAAAAGTTTCAGGATTAGTGGTGTCATATACTGTGGAAGTGAAGGTGAAAGTGAGACCAAAAAAATTGTGATTGAAAGTCTTTTTTTTTTAATTTTTCAAAGATTTATTTATTTCAGAGAGAAAGAGCATGCGTGAGCAGGAGGGGTAGAGGGAGAGAGAATCTCAAGCCGATTTTGTGCTGAGCACAGAGCCTGTTGCAGGGCTTAGTCTCACGACCTGAAGGTCATGACCTGAGCCAAAACCAAGAGTCAGCCGCTTAACTGTACCACACAGGCACCTCTGAAAGTCATTTTAAGAAAAATACTTCCAGGGCGCCTGGGTGGCTCAGTTGGTTAAGTGACTGCCTTCGGCTCAGGTCATGATCCTGGAGCCCTGGTATCAAGTCCCGTATCAGGCTCCCTGCTCATCGGGGAGCCTGTTTCTCCCTCTGACCCTCCCCCCTCTCATGTTCTCTCTCTCTCATTCTATCTCTCAAATAAGTAAAGTCTACTTGAGAAAAAAAAGGAAAGAAAGAAAAATCCAGATCTGACATTTTCTTCTCTCTGCATAAAAACAAGATGACTAAAGATTTAGTATGTGTTGTGGAGAGGGTAAAACAGTCTCTGGACTGGGAGAACCATGCCTAGGTGAGGATGGGGTACAGTGCTTTATAAAAGGACTGAATAGAAAAATATATTCTGAAGGAGAACCCTCTAGCCCTCTTTCCTGACTTAGTTCCCAGAATCCTGCCCCTTGCCACCATTTCCTGTTTGCCAGTGGCAGCCTCTTTCAAGTCTTTGAGCTCTTCTTTTGGTATAAACAGCATGTCCCTAAATTACCTTATTTTATTTTTTTAAAGATTTATTTTTTTAAAAGATTTATTCGCTTTAGAGACAGCACTTGCATGTGGGGAGGGGCGGAGGGAGAGGGAGAAACTCCAGCAGACTCTTTGCTGAGCTCAGAGCCCAACATCGGGCTTGACCCAGTGACCCCGGGATCACGACCTGAGCTGAAACTGAGTCAGACGCTTACCTGACTGTGCTACCCAGGGGCCCCTAAGGAGTTTAAGTAATCTCCACATCCAACGTGGGGCTTGAGCTCACAACGCTGAGATCAAGAGTTGTATGCTCTTCCAACTGAGCCAGCCAGGCACCCCTAAATTACCCTTTTTTTAATGTTACCTTTGATTTCCTAGTTTTAGGCTTTATCTGTTATGTATGGAAGATAAAGATTTAGCTCTCATTCACATGTGCTCCACACTTCTAAATACATGTATACATCTTATCTATCGCCCACCTGTCCTCATTGTATAATGATACCGTAATTTTGGCTAGAAGCAATTTTTCTAAATTGGGGCAGTATTGTCATTTTGGATGAGGCCGTTCTTCATTATCCTGTTACATGATAGTTGGCATTACACCAGGCACTAAATATCAATTCCAGCCTGAATTCATTTTAACAATTAAGAATTTCCCACATATTTCCAAATGTTGGGTTGAGGTAGATATGGGGTATCTGGTTGAGAACCATTGGATTAGATCAGTGTTTACCTTTTTATAATTATGTAAATGGTAGTTACAGCTAAGCTATGTATTACTCAGTGATTCACAATGATTGTTTTTCCTTTTTTTTTTTTTTTAAGATTTTATTTATTTGAGAGAGAGAATGAGCAGGGGGAGCGGCAGAGAGGGAGAGAGAAGCAGACTCCCTATTGAGCAGGGAGCCCCATGTGGGGCTTGATCCCAGGGCACTGGGATCGTGACCTAAGCCAAAGGCAGACGCTTAACTGACTGAGCCACCCAGGTGCCCCTGTTTTTTCTTTCTTGTACAACTTTTTCTTGTCCCTGAAGTTAGTAGTCTTTTTAGTTCAGTGTTCTCTGTACTTATTACTAATTTATCTTCAAACTGCCTTCCAGTTGTATCTCCTCTGTCTTTGCATTCAGACCCTTTAGTAATTCTATCAGTTTCACATTTTTGGAAACCTCTCTCTCAAATCCTTTTGACCTCTTCTGGATTGGTGGTTCTCTAGGCCTGAGACACAGTTTTCACTTTGTGATCTTTCTTTGCCATTTTCTTTAGTATTTCTCTAGCCTGCATATTGTTTTGGATCTCATTTCCTGGGTCTCGGGTCTTTCTTGATTTACTCCCTCATTTTGTCAGAGTACCTTCTGCTGTGGTTCCCTGAGAAAAAGATGCATGGTAGTTCTATATTTTGGTAATTTATGTCTCTGAAAACCTTATTTCTATCCTCAATTTTGGTCGGTGATTTGGCTGAGTTGCAAGTTCTATGTTGAAAGTAATTTTCCCTCAGACTTTTGAAAGCATTAATACCTTCTTTTCTAGTTTATGATCTTGCTATTAAGATCATTGCCAATCTTATTCTTGATTTTATATGCAAATAAAAACATTTACATAAATATATTTATGTAATATATAAATACATGAATTATATATTATAAATTCATAGTTATATTAAACATTAAGAGTAAATTTATATGTAAATTATATAAATAGGTTTATATGTAAATATGTATTTTTATATTTTTAAATTAATATTTTAAAAGATTTTACTTACGTGAGAGAGAGAGTGATAGCAGGGGCAGGGGCAGAGGGAGAAGCAGACTCCCCACTGAGTGGGGAGCCCAATATATATATTTTATATTAATTTTTAATTGAAGTATAGTTGACACACAGTGTTACATTAGTTTCAGGTGCACAACACAGTAATTCAAGTTTACATGTTATGCGGTGCTCACCGGTGTACCTAGCTAACATCTATCACCATATGTCGCTATTATACTACCATGAACTGTTCCCTATGCTGTACCTTTTATTCCCATGAGTGATTCTTTGCGTAACTGGACACCTGTGTTTCCCACTCCCCTTTACCCATTTTTCTTATTCCTTGACTCCCCTCCCCTCTGTTAACCATCAGTTTGTTCTCTGTGTTTATGAGTCTGTTTCTGCTTTTTCGTTTGTTTTGCTTTTTCGATTCCACATATAAGTGAAATCGTGTGGTGTTTGTCTTTTTGTCTGACTTATTTCACGTAGCATAATACCCCCAGGCCCATCCATGTCATCACAAATGGCAAAACTTCATTCTTTTTTTATGACTGAGTAATATTTTTGTGTGTCTCTGTGTACACGTATATACAGACTACTTCTTTGTCCGTCTACTGATGGGACACTTGAGTTGCTTTCTGTCTTGGTTATTGTAAATAATGCTCTTATTATAGGGGTGCCTATATCTTTTCAAATAGTGTTTTTATTTTCTTTGGGTGTTTACCCAGTAGAGGAATTACTGGATTATATTGTAGTTCTATTTTTAATTTTGGGGGGAATTTTTATACGTTTTCTACAGTGCCTGTACCAATTTACACTCCCACCAACAGTACATGATGGTTCCTTTTTCTCCACATCCTTACCAACACTTGTTATTGCTTGTTTGTTTTTTTCCTAGCCATTCTGAGAGGTGTAAGGTGATATGTCATTGTGGTTTTGATTTATATCTCCCTGATGATTAATGATGTTGGGCATTTTCAGATATTTCATTTGCAAATATCTTCTCCCATTCAGGAGGTTGCCTTTACGTTTTGTTGATGGTTTCCTTTGTTGTGCAAAGGCTTTTTATTTCGGTACAGTTCCAGTAGTTTATTTTTGCCTTTGTTTCCCTTACCTTAAGAGACATATCTAGAAAAATGTTGCTATGGCTGATGTCAAAAAAATTACTGCCTATGTTTTCTCCTAGGAGTTTTATGGTTTCAGATCTCACGTTTAGGTCTTTAATCCATTCTGAGTTAATTATTGTGTATGGTCTAAGAAAGTAATCCAGTTTCATTCTTTTGCATGTGGCTCTCCAGTTTTCCCAGCACCGTTTATTGAAGAGACTCCCCCCCCCATTGTATGTTCTCATTTCTTTTGTTGTAGGTTAATTGGCCATATAAGCATGGGTTTATTTCTAGGCTCCTGATTCTGTTCCATTGATCTATTTTCGTGCTGGTGTCATACTGTTTTGATCACTACAGCTTTGTAGTATATCTTGAAATCCAGGATTGTGATACCTCTGACTTCTTTATCAGAATTGCTCTGGCTATTCAGGGTCTTTTGTAGTTCCATGCAAACTTTACTGTTATTTGTTATAGTTCTGTGAAAAATGCTGTTGGTATTTTGATAAGGATTGCACTGAATCTATAGATTGCTTTGGATAGTATGGACATTTTAATATTCTTTGAATACATGAGCATAGCATACCTTTCCATTTGTGTCATTTTCAATTTCTTTCATCAGTGTTTTACAGTTTTCACAGTAAGGTCTTTCACCTCCTTGGTTAAGTTTATTTCTAAGAATTCTTTTTGATGCACTTGTAAACGTTTTAATTTCTCTTTCTGCTACTTTGTTATTAGTGAACAAAAATACAGCTGATTTCTGTGTGTTAATTTTGTATCCTGCAAAGTTACTGAATTCATTTATTTTAAAAGCTTTTTGGTGGAGTCTTCAGTATTTTCTCTGTATAGTATTATGTCATCTGCAAATAGTTAACTTCTTCTTTACAAATATGGATGTCTTTTATTTGTGTAATTGCTGTGACTAGGAATTAACAGTACTGTGTTGAAGAAAAGTGGTGAGACTGGACATTCTTGTCTTTTTCCTGATCTTAAGGAAAAGCTCTTGGTTTTTCACCATTGAGTTGATGTTAGGTGTGGGTTTTTCATGTATGGCTGTTATAATGTTCTGGTATGTTCTCTAAACCCACTTTGTTGAGAGTTTTTATCATGAAAAGGTGTTGAATTTTGTCAGATACTTGTTCTTTATTGAGATGGTCATATTTTTGTCCTTCTTTTTGCTAATGAGGTTTATCATGTTG
Source organism: Ursus americanus (assembly GCF_024610735.1). Classification (NCBI taxonomy): domain Eukaryota; kingdom Metazoa; phylum Chordata; class Mammalia; order Carnivora; family Ursidae; genus Ursus; species Ursus americanus. The sequence continues at coordinate 31,308,076 of NC_142130.1, read as the reverse complement.
ATTGATTTGCAAATATTGGAACTATCCTTGCCTCCCCAGAATCCATTCGATTTGATCATGCTGAATGATCCTTTTATCGTATTTTTTTAAGGATTTTATTTGAGTGAGAGAGGGCATGAGCAGAGGGTAAGGGCAGAGGGAGAGGGAGAAGCAGACTACCCACTGAGCAGGGAGCCCCATGTGGGACTTGATCCCAGGACCCTGTGATCATGACCTGGGCCAAAGGCAGACTCTTAACTGACTGAGCCACCCAGGCACCCCTGTATGTATTCATTCTTTCTTTCTTCCTTTCCTTTCTTTTCCTTTTCACTTTCCTTTCCTTTTTTATTTGAGAGAGAGAGAGGGCAAGAGAGCATGTGGATGTATTGGGGAAGGGCAGACGGAGAAAATATCCAAGCAGACTCCTACTGAGCACAGACCCTGTTGTGGGGCTCAGTCTCATGACTCATGAGATCAGGACCTGATTTGAGATCAGGATATTCACTTAATCAACTGAGCTACCTAGGCGCCTCCCTTTTATCATATTCTTTTTTTTTTTAAGAGTTTATTTGTCAGAGAGAGAGAGCACACGTGCACAAGCAAGGGGAGCAGCAGGCAGAGGGAGAAGCAGACTCCCTGCTGAGCAAGGAGCCCAGTGCTGGACTCTATTCCAGGACCCTGGGATCATGACCTGAGCCGAAGGCAAAGGCTCAACTGACTGAGCCACCCAGTTGTCCTGTTTGTATCGTCTTCTTCTTCTTCTTTTTTTTTTTTTTAAAAGATTTTATTTGTCAGAGAGAGAGAGAACACAAGCAGGGGGAGTGGCAGGCTCCCTACTGAGCAGGGAGCCCGATGTGGGGCTCAGTGCCAGGATGCTGAGATCATGACCTGAGCCGTAGGCAGACACTTAACTGAGCCACCCAGGAGTCCCTTTTTAGCATATTCTTGAACGCAGTTTGCTAATATTTTGTTGAGGATTTTTGCAACTATGTTCATCAGGGATATTGGCCTATAGTTATCTTTTTCTTCTCTCTCGTGCTCTTTTTTTTTTCTTTTTTAAGATTTTATTTGAGAGTGAGCAGGAGAAGAGCACGCATGAATGTGAGTGTGAGAGAGAGCGCAGAGCGGGAAGATGAGCAGGCGGGGGGGAGGGAGAAGCAGACTCCCCGCTGAGCAGGGAACCTGATGCGGGCTTGATCCCAGGACCCCAGGATCATGACCTGAGCTGAAGGCAGACGCTTAACCGACTGAGCCACCCAGGTGCCCTGGCCTGTAGTTTTCTTTTTCGGGTATCTTTGTCTGGTTTTGCATTATCAGGGTAATGCTGGCTTCGTAGAATGTATTTGGAAATTTTACTTCCTCTTGTATTTTTTGAAATATCTTGAGAATAGGTAGTAAGTCTTCTTTAAATGGTTGGTAGGGGGTGCTTTAGTGGCCCAGTGGGTTGAGCGTTCAACTCTTGGTTTCAGCACACGTCATGGTCTCATGGGTCATGAGATCAAGCCCCGTGTTGGGCTTCACACTCAGTGGGGAGTCTGAAGATTTTTTCCCTCTGCCTCTTCCCCCATTCACATGTGTGCTCATGCCTGTGCTCTCTGTCTCTCTCTCAAATAAATAAATCTTTTAAAAAAATGGTAGAATTCACCTGTGAATCCATCTGGTTCTGGACTTTTTGTTGGTAGTTTTTGATTACCAATTTAATTGTGTTAGTAGTAATTGGTCTGTTCAGATTTTCTCTTTCTTTTTGATTAAGGAGTCTGGCTAAAGGCTTATCAATTTTATTCATCTTACCAAGAACCAGCTCTTGGTTTCATTGATCTTTATATATTTTTTAACTTTGGTCACTTTTTTTATCCTTAAGATATTATTTTTTTATGTAATCTCTACCTCCCCCGCCCCCGACGTGGGGCTGAAACTCATGATCCCGAGATCAGGAGTCACGTACTCTGCCAGCTGAGTCAGGCAGGCACCCTTCATTGATTTGTTTTGTTTTTTGCCTCTTTTCATTTATTTCTGTTCTGTTCTTTATTATTTCCATTCTTCTACTCATTATGGGTTTTGTTCTTCTTTTTCTAGTTCCTGTAGGTATAGGATTAAATTGTTTGAGATATTTTTTGTTTCTTGAGGGAGGCCTGTATTACTATAAATTTCTCTTTTAGAACTGCTTTTACTGTGTCCCAAAGATTTTGGACCAGTGTGTTTTTATTTTCATTTGTTTTCATGTATTTTTTGGTGTCTTCTTTTATTTATTTATTTATTTATTTATTTATTTATTTATTTATTTAAAATTTTTTTTAGAGATTTTATTTATTTATTTGACAGTGAGTGTACACAAGCTGGGGGAGGTACAGAGGGCGAGGGAGAAACAGGCTCCGCACTGAGCAGGGAGCCCAATGTGGGGCTCAGTCTCGGGACCCTGGGATCATGACCTGAGCCGAACGTAGATGCTTAACCAACTGAGCCACCCCGGCGCCCCATCTTCTTTGATTTCTTTGTTCACCTCTTGGGTGTTTAGTAGCATGTTGTTTAACCTCCACATGTTTGTGTTTTTCCTTTTTTTTTTCTTTCTTTCTTTCTTTTCTTTCTTTTCTTTCTTTTCTTTCTTTTCTTTCTTTCTTTCTTTCTTTCTTTTCTTTCTTTCTTTTCTTTCTTTTCTTTCTTTTCTTTCTTTTCTTTCTTTTCTTTCTTTTCTTTCTTTCTTTTCTTTCTTTCTTTCTTTCTTTCTTTCTTTCTTTCTTTCTTTCTTTCTTTCTCTCTCTCTCTCTCTCTCTCTCTCTCTCTCTTTCTCTCTTTCTTTTTTTCTTTCACACACCCAGCATGGGGCTCGAACTCAACCCCAAGATCAAGAGCCACATTCTCTTCTGACTGAGCCAGCCAGGTACCCCTTTTCCATTTTCTTTTTTGTGATAGATTTCTAGTTTCATGCTGTCCATTCTGGTTGCAAAGGATGCATGATAGGATTTCAGTCTTCTTAAATTTATTGAGACTTGTTTTGTGGCTTAACACGTAATCTCTCCTGGAGAATGTTCCATGTGCACTTGAAAAAATGTGTATTCTGTTGTTTTGGGGTGGAATGTTCAGTGAATATCAGTTATGTACCTGTGGTGTAATGTGTCATTCAAAGACATCGTTTCCTTATTGTCTGCCTGGATGATCTATCCGTTGATGTAAGTAGGGGTGTTAAAGTCTCCTACTATTATTGTATTACGGCCCGTTTCTTCCCTTATGTCTGTTATGTTTGCTTTATGTATTTAAGTGCTCCAGTATTGGATGCATAGACATTTACAATTGTTATATGCTCATGTTGGGATTGGTGCTTATCATTATGTAATGCCCTTCTTTGTCTCTTGTTACCGTCTTTGCTTTAACATCTATTTTGTCTGATATAAGTGTTGCTACCCTGGCTTTTTTTTTTTCTTTCCCCTCCCACTTCCATTTGCATTGAATATCTTTTTCCATCCCTTCACTTTCAGTTTGTATATGTCTTTTTTAAATTTTTCTTTTTAAGATTTTTATTTGAGAGAGAGCATGAACAGAGGGAGGGGCAGAGGAAGAGGGGGAGAGAATCTCAAGCAGACTCAGAGACTGAATGTAGAACCTGGCGTGGGGCTTGATCTCACGACCCTGACATCATGACCTGAGTCAAAACCAAGAGTTGTTCCCTAACTGACTGAGCCATCCAGGCGTCCCTGTGTATGTCTTTTTTTTTTTTTTTTCTTTTTAAAGATTTTATTTGAGAGAGTGAATGGAGGGAAGGAGTGTATGGAGAGGGAAGAGGAAAGCATCTCAAGCAGATTCCTTGCTGAGCGTAGAGCCCTACCTGGGGCTCGACCCCAAGATTATGACCTGAGCCGAAACCAAGATCTGGACACCTAACCAATTGAGCCACCCAGGCACCCCTGTCTGTGTTTTTAGGTCTGAAGTGAGTCTCTTGTAGGCAGCATATAGGTGGGTCTTGTTTGTTTGTTTGTTTGTTTTCTGCCATCTTGTGTCTTGTTTGGAGCATTTAGACCATTTACATTTAAAATAATTATTGGTAAATATGTATTTATTGCCATTTTTTAAATTGTTCTCTGATTTTTGTAGTTCTGTTTCTTCTCTTGCTCTCTTTGTGATTGGTGACTTCTGTAGTGTTCTATTTGGCTTTCTTTCTCTTTATTTTTTTGTGTATCTGTTATAGGTTTTGGGTATGTATCATGAGATTCATATATAAGTATATCCTAAGTATATAGCAGTGAACATGTATTAAGTTGAGGGTCATTTAAGTTCAGACACATTCTAAAAGAACTTGTTTTATTCCCCCTTCACATCTTATGCACATGTTTTCATATTTTACATCTTTTAATTCATTATTTTCTTACATCTAATTATTGCCTTTTCTTTTCCACTCTTTAAAGAAGTGTCTAACATTTCTTGTAAGGCCAGTTTAGTGGTGATGAACTCCTTTAACTTTTGTTTCAGAAACTTTCTTAATTCTGAATGATCATCTTGCCAAATAAATTCTTGGATCTAGGTTTTGTCCTTTCTACACGCTGGCCTGCAAAGTTTTTTTTTTTTTTCTTTTTTTAAAGATGTTATTTTGGGGGGGCACCTGGGTGGCTCAGTTGGCTGTGTCTGCCTTCCTCAGGTGATGATCCCAGGGTCCTGGGATCAAGCCCCATGTCAGGCTTTCTACTCAGTGGGGAGTCTGCTTCTCCTTCTCCCTCTGCCTGCCGCTCCCCCTGCTTCTGCTCTGTCAAATAAATAAATAAAATCTTTTTATTTTTTTCAAGGTTTTATTTTTTTATTTATTTGACAGAGGGAGAGAGAGAGAGAGCACAAGCAGGGGGAGCGGCAGGGAGAGGGAGAAGCAGGCTCCCTGCTCAGCAGGGACCCTGGGATTGTGACCTCAGCTGAAGGCAGATGCTTAACCAACTGAGCCACCCAGGCACCCCTGGCCTGCAAAGTTTCTGTTGAAAACTCAGCCAATAACCTCATAGTGTTTCCTTTGTATGTAACTTTTTGCTTTTCTCTTGCTTTTAAAATTCTCTCTTTATCTTTAAACTTTGACATTTTGGTTATGTGTTATGGTGTGGACCTCCTTGGCTTCATCTTGTTTGGAACTCTATTTTTCCTAAACCTGGGTGTCTGTTTCCTTCCCCTAGTTAGGAAAGTTTTAAGGTATTATTTCTTCAAATAAGTTTTCTGCCCCCTTCTGTCTCTCTTCTCATTCTGGGGCCCCTATAATGTGAGTGTTCACTTAATATTGTCCAAGAGATTGCTTAATGTACCTCATTAAAAATTTTTTTCGTTTTTCTTTTTCAGCTTGGGTACTTTCTATTACCTTGTCTTCCAGATTGTTGATCATTTCTTCTCATCCACTGATTTACTGTTGATTCCCTCTACTATAGTTTTCATTTCAGTTTTACTGTATTCTTCAACTTTGATTGGTTCTTTTTTATATTTTCTATATCCTTGTTGGAAGTTTTCACTGAGTTCTTTCACTCTTCTCTCCAGTTCATTGAGCGTCTTTAAGATAATTACTTTCAACTCTTTATCAGACATATTGCTTATTTCTGTTTCATTTAGTTCTTTTTTTGAGCTTTTGTCTCGTTCTTTTGCTTGGAGCATATTCCTCCGTCTCATTTTGCTTGACTTTCTGTGTTTGCTTCTGAGTTGGGCAGAACAGCTACTTCTAAACTTGAAGGAATGGTCTTGAATATGGTGTTCCCTGTGTAGACTGTGTGTGCCTGGTGACTTGCTGACTGCCTAGAGCTGTGGTTGGTGGGGCTGGGGGTTGTGGTGCACTCTGTACTGGCGCTGCCCTGGTGGCATGGCCAGAGCTGAAGTGGGCATGCCTGGGGTGGTCCTGAGGCTTTTTGCACAGAGGGGCCCCTGGCAAGACAGCTGAAGCTGACGTGGGTATAGGCCAGGGGAGTCCTGGGCTGTTTGTGCGGAGGGTACCAGGCAGGCCAGCTGAAACTGAAGTGGGTGTAAGCTGGGGTGTTCTGGAACTGTCTGCACAGAGGGTACTCTGGTGGGATGGCTGGGCTGGTGTAGGCGAGGAGCCTGGGGCTCACTGAGGCAGTAAGCTAGTTAGAATGCCCAGACCCTGACCCCATCCAAGCCATCAGGGTGGAGGGGGGATTGTAAATTGGCATTTGCTAGTCCCTTCAACTCAGAGTCCCAGCAACTCCCCTACCTTTTAACAGTATTGTAGGGCTAGTTCTCTTTATATTCTAGTTGTTCTCTTATTTTTTATTTATTTTATTTTTTAAAAAATATATTTTTTTTTAAAGATTTTATTTATTTGACAGAGCACAAGCAGAGGGAGCGGGAGAGGGAGAAGCAGACTCCCCATTGAGCAGGGAGCCTGACTCAGGGCTCAATCCCAGGGTCCTGGGATCGTGACCCTAGTGGAAGGCAGACGCTTAACCGACTGAGCCACCTAGGCACCCCTAAAGGACAGTATTTGTACACAGTCCTTTTGATTCTAGTCCTATACAGTCAAAATGTCTTCTAAAAATTGGCTGATTTTTCCCTCCTCTATTTTTTTCACTGTAGTTAGGTTATCTATTTGTCATACAGTTAGGTTCATTTGTTATTTGCATTTCATTTTGGATTCCTCTTGCATTCTGGTTGATCTTAATTTTAATTATTTGTATATATTTTTAATTATATGAAGCATTAACATGGTTGTAAAAGCCAGAACTTTTCAAACAGGCATATTTAGAGAAGTGCCACTATTCTCTCCTCCCTCTACCATTTTCCTGTTCCTCTTTTTTTTCATCCCATTCACATCTACCATGCCCTTTAGGTTACTGTTCTCATTAGTTTCTGGTTTATCCTCCTCGTGTTTGTATTTGTATTTTGTTTTGTCTTTTTGGGGGGGGGGCACAGAAGGGCAGAGACGTGTTGATTTTCTTATTTTTTCTTTTATGAAAGGTGGCTGCTTGGTAAAGAATTTAAACTTGCCCCAAAAGAAATCCTTTACCCTTGGCTTCTGGGAGGTAATCTCTAAGCCCTTGGACTGTCATGCCTGATAAGAAATGTCTGTATTTGCCTGGGGGCCTTGGATCACCAGCAGTCTAACAGACAGTGTGATTTAGGATGGGGATTGACTGTGTCAGAAAGACCAACGGTATGATTTAGGGTAATGACTTTGGCATCAGTGGATCTCCAGAGGGGCTGAAAGACTGTGCTCAGTCATGTGGGCAATCATTTATGCCTAAAAACCCCAATAAAAACTCTGGCTATCAAGGCTCAGGTGAGCCTTCATGGCTGGCGGTATTGCCACACGCTTCCGTCAGGAGAGTAAAGCTGTCCCGGCTCCATGGTAAGAGGACGACTGGAAGCTCCAACTTGTTACTTCTCTTGACTCTGCCCTGTGTGCTTCTCCACTTGGCCGATTTTAATCCATATTCTTCAGCTTTCATAAGCCATAACTGTGAATATACTAGCTTTCAGAGGGTTCTGTGAGTCCTTCTGGCACATGATCAGACCTGAGGGTGGTTTTGTGAACTCCCTGAGCCTGCAGTTGGCTGTGGCACACTATCGATACTGATTTGAACTTTGCTTTTTTCACCTAACCTGGAAATCATTCCATATTAGTTCATAGAGTTTCTCTTTATTCTTTTTAAAAAAAACTTTTTTGAGTAATCTTTAAACCCAATGTGAGGCTTGAACTCACAACCGCAAGATTAAGAGTTGCATGCCCTACCGACTGAGCCAGCCAGATGCCCCTATCTTTATTCTTTTATAGCCTCACTCATTGTGTGGAAGAACCATACTTTATTCAACTACTGTCCTTTAGGTTTTCAGTATTTTGCAATTACAATGTGGTGAATAACCTTGTATTATGTATTTTCATTATTATTGGAGGTGTATCTTATGGATAAATTACTAAAAGTGGGGTTGCTGGATTAAAAGGTGAATGCGTATCTGGTTTTGTTAGATATTACCAAATTCCCTTCCAAAAGGATTTTATTAGTTTGTATTCCTATCAGCGAAGTATGAAAGTTTCTTTTCTCCCACCAACAGAATGTGATGTCATAGTTTTTGCCAGTGTTAGTACTGAGGTATAATTAACGTATAGCATTGTATCTGTTTCAGTTGTAAAACATGATTTGCTATTTGTATACATTGCAAAATCATCACTGTAATAAGTCTAGTTAACATCCACCACATGGTAACCAAGTTTTTTTTTCTTGTGATGAGTTTTAAGATTTATTCTCTTAGCAACGTTCAAATACACAGTACAACATTATTAGCTGTAGTCACCCTGCTGTGCATTATATCCCCAAGACTGACTTACTTTATAACTAGAAGTTTGTACCTTTTTGACCTCCTCCACCCATTTTGGGCAACTCCCCAACCCTCCCTTGGCCCATTTTTTTGAGTGAAGTTGAAAGTTAAAAATCTTTGTGTGGGGCGCCTGGGTGGCTCAGTTGTTGGGTGTCTGCCTTTGGCTCAGGGCGTGATCCCAGTGTTCTGGGATCGAGCCCCACATTGGGCTCCTCGGCTAGGAGCCTGCTCCTACCTTTCCCACTCCCCCTGCCTGTGTTCCCTCTCTTGCTGGCTGTCTCTCTCTCTGTCAAATAAATAAAATCTTTGAAAAAAAAATCTTTATTTGTGAATTGTCTCCTTATGTCTTTTTCCCGTTTTTTCCATCAGGCTTTTTTTGTTTTATTTTCTTTTAAGATTTATTATTTATTTTTAGAGAGAGAGCACATGCAGGGGGGTGGGCAGGGGCAGAGAGGAAGAGAAAGACCCTCAAGCAGACTCTGCACTGAGCATGGAGCCTGATGTAGGGCTTGATCTCACCACCCTGAGATCATGACCTGAACCAAAATCAAGTTGGTCGCCCAACCGACAGTCACCCAGGCATCCTCCCCCTCCTTTAAAAAAATTTTACTTATTTGAGAGAGCAAGAGAGAGAGAGAGAGAGCGAGCTAGAGGAGGAGCGGAGGGAGAGGGATAAACCCTGACAGCGGGGCTTGATCCCACGACTCTGAGATCATGACCTGAGCTGAAAAGGATGCTTCATCGACTGAGCCACCCAGGTGCCCGAGCCCTTTATTCTCTATTGAGTTTTTTAATTCTGCTATTTTAAATTTCCAAGGTCTCTTTATTGTTTTTGATTGTTCGTTAAAAAAATATAACAGCCTATTCTTTTCTTTCTCTCCCAGTGGATGTATTTTTTTTTCCTTTGTAGATAGTGTTAGTTTTTTTCTTGCCTCTTGTTTTTTTAGTGATAAAATATTTGTAGCATAACATTTACCATTTTAATCATTTTTATTTTTATTTTTTTAAGATTTTATTTATTTATTTGACAGAGAAAGAGCGAGAGAGGGAACACAAACAGGGGGAGCAGGAGAGGGAGAAGCAGGCTCCTCACTGAGCAGGGAGCCCGGTGCGGGACTTGATCCCAGGACCCTGAGATCATGAGCCGAGCCGAAGGCAGACGCTTAACAACTGAGCCACCCAGGCGCTTTTAGGTATACAGTTCAGTGGCATTAAATACATTCACATTGTTGTGCAGCCATGGCCACAGTCCATCTTCAGAACCTTTTCTGTTGTCTTAAACTGAAACTCTGTACCGATTAAACAATAACTCCCCCCCCCCCTTAGTTATTTCAAGTTGACTTCTCTAAAAAAAAACCAAGAACTTATATGATGTTTGTTTTGGCCCACTTTTCAAGCCTTAGAAATCTGGTGAATCTTGTTTATCCTCTTATTTTAAAGAATAACCGCTAAGGTTGTTTGGAAATTCTGGGCCTGTCGTGGGACTTGTCAAGTTTGGGGTGCACTCTGCTCCATCCTGGGCCATTTTGGGTGGATATCTGTATTTATGTATTGTCTTGTGGACTGATCAGATTCTCTGGAGAAGAATCTTCTAATCTCCTACTTGGATGGGTAAGACAAACTACCAGGGTTCTGAGATATGAGGGGGAAAGTGTTGGGGTTCATATATTCAGTGTATAATTCCATCTTCATATGATGCCTGGAATCCCCCTGGCTGCAGAGCTTCAGTTTTACTCTTTCTGAAGAATAAACTTCCAGACTTGGGTAGTGAAGGGGCAGTTTCTTGCTATGTGGAGTTGGGGGGAGGGATTTGGGGTCTCACTGCTTCTTAAACTTTGGGGTACACTATAGGGTGTGCAAGCTTGTTTAGTTGAAGCATCCCCAAATATCAGTATCTGTCCCCCAGGGCTGATCTCCTCCTTGGGGCTATAAACCTTTTTTCTGGGAGCCAAATGTGGAAAGGGGCTGGGGAGGGAATTCACTGTATAAAGTCTTATATGCTGTTGTACCCCCGCCCTCAGTTGTGCACGATGTGCCTGACTATCCTGGTTCATCCTCCCCAGAAAGTAAAACCTCGAGTGGAAGGAGGATGCGCATCTTGGGATCTAACTGCTTCTTACTCAGACTTTAAACCAGTCCTCTTTTTTTGAACTCCCTTTTTATCTTGCCCTTCATGAGTATTGTTGCTTCCAGTTCCCGAGCCTTTCTGAGGTCCTGTGACTTGCTTTTGGGCTTCCCCTACTGCTGGCTTATGTTTTTCACTCTTTTGGCTTGCCGAGTCTGTGATCGCTCAGTTGTGTGCTTTCTTCTTTAAAAATTGTATTATTCTTGTCCCCTTTTTAATTTTCTTTATCCTTGAGAATTTTTGCCTTTCTTAAAATCCCATTTCTGTCATCTTAATGGGATTTAGAGAGGGAACGGAGGTAAACCTGTGCTCAGTCCTCCCCTCCCCCCCAGAGAAAACTGATACACAGAAAGGTAATACAACTTTTCTTAACAAGTTATTAGCAAGCTTAGGGACGCCTGGGTGGCTCATTCGGTTAAGCGTCTGCCTTTGGCTCACGTCATGATCCCAGGGTCCTGGGATTGAGTCCCACATCAGGCTCGCTGCTCAGCGGGGAGCCTGCTTCTCCCTCTGCCTCCCGCTCCCCCTACTTGTGTGCTCTCTCTCTGACAAATAAATAAATAAAATATTTTAAAAAGTTTTTAGCAAGCTGAAATTAGACTACTGGTTTTTTGATTCATAGTCTAGTATTTCTTCTATCCCATCTCTAGCGGCTGGCACCTTTCTTTCTACACTGAAGAGCCTTCAGTAATACTAGATCTTATTAAATCTGAGGAGAAATCCTGTTTGGTTTTGGCTGTCATTTTTTTTTTTTTTTTAAGATTTTATTTATTTGTCAGAGCGAGTAAGTACAACCAAGGGGAGTGGCAGGCAGAGGGAGAAGTAGACTCCCCACTGAGCAAGGAGCCCATTGTGGGACTCGATCCCAGGATCCCGGGATCCTGAGCTGAAGGCAGACGCTCAACTGACTGAACCACCCAGGCATCCCTTGACTGTCATTTTCATCTACCATTCCTAATAAGTATGTTACCAGAGCGTGCGTGTGTGTGTTCGTGCACGCACATGCTTTTTTACTTAAATTCACTTGAGAGCCAGAACCCTACTGCGTGAAAGTGCCTGATAGACTCTTGTCCCTGCATAGTCAAAGTTTTTGACTGACTGACAAAAAGGAGGCTGGTCTCCCTCTTGAGATACTGCTCTTGAATGCATTTATTGCATATCTGCCTCTGGATGTCAGCAGAAAGTACCTGCCCTTTCTAAAATTTGATGTGTAGAATGAAGTGTTTCAATATGGAATCAGCCTTAAGTGGTATGTGGTCCCCCCCCTTCCCCATCCCTCAGTTTACAAATGAGAACACAGAATTTGGGTGACTTAGTCACTTAGTTAATGAGAAGCAGTGCCAACACTTAAAGATTCTCTTCTGCTTCCCTACCCTGTCTGTCAGAAACTGATGGAAATGATTCTTGAAATTTATTTCTGTCAGAGGCAACTGTACTAAATGGGGTCATGTGAAGAGTATTCATGTCTTCCAGTTTTCACCATGGGGAAAACCTTAATCAGGTAAGGATTTCATTGTGTCTGATAGTGTTATTTAAAAAAAAATTTTTTTTTAAAGATTTTATTTATTTGAGAGAGCAAGTGGGGCGGGGGGCAGGGGGTAGAGGCGGACTCCAGACTGAGCAGGGAGCCTGACATGGGGCTCAATCCCAGGGATCATGACCCCAGCTGAAGGTAGTCGCTTAACGGACTGAGCCACTCAGGCACCCTTGTGTCTTATAGTCTAAATTGAATTTCGTATGCTCTTCTTTTTCTTTGAATCTTGCAGCTTATATGGTTGTGATTATATCTTTATGACTTTTTAGGGTAGAAGTGTAACTTTTCTTTCTCTTCTCTTTCTCAGCTTCATCAGGATCTCATTATGCATCAGAAAAATGAAAAAACAGAAGAAAATTCTATGGAGGAAAGGAATCCATTTAGCCTTTTCTGAGAAATGGAATACAGGGTTTGGAGGTTTTAAGAAGTTCTGCTTTCCCCAACACTTATGCATTCTGAAAGGCAAATTGGGAAGGCCGATTACATGGAGCAGGCATTTGAGGCATTTCCAATGCAGAAAGAAGGCCCTTCAAATCCGGAAAACGTGGATCCAGGATGCACCTTTTTTTCCTAAGACAAAGTCCAGTGTGGCTGCTCAAAATGTTAGTACTCTGTCCTCTAAAGTGAAAAGAAAAGACTCTGAACACTTCATTTCCTCCTCAAGGACCCTCCTAAGACTCCAAGCAGAGAGGCTGCTGTCCTCAGCAAAGAACTCTGACCATGAATACTGTGGAGAGAAAAGTGTCTTGAAGGCAGTTGCTGACTTACCAGCAAATAATATTTTAGGTCAGGCCAATGGTCACAGACCTAGGACGGAGCCACAAGCTTCTGACTTTCCTATGAAGTTCAATGGGGAGAGCCAAAGTCCAGGTGAGAGTGGCACAATTGTGGTCACCTTGAGCAACCATAAGAGAAAGCGCTTTTGTTATGGCTGCTACCAAGGTCTGGAGCACCACAGGAATGGGGGACCCCTGATTCCAAAAAAGTTTCAACTTAACCAACATAGAAGAATAAAAGTATCTCCTTTTATGATGTATGAGAAATTATCCATGATTAGATTTCGGTACAGGATTCTCAGATCCCAGCACTTCAGAACAAAAAGCAAAGTTTGCAAGCTAAAAAAAGCCCAGCGAAGCTGGGTGCAGGTCACTGGGGACCATCAAGAGACCCTTAGGGAAAACGGTGAGGGTGGCAGTTGCAGCCCATTCCTTTCCCCAGAACCTAAAGACCCTTCTTGTCGGCATCAACCGTACTTTCCAGATATGGACAGCAGTGCTGTGGTGAAAGGAAAGAACTCTCATGTGCCTGATGGCCACACTAAAGGAAGCCCTTTCTTGGACAAGGAGCTTAGTTTAGATGAAGCATTCCCTGACCAACAGAATGGCAGTGCCACATATACCTGGGACCAGTCACCCTGTTCCTCTCCCAAGTGGGAGTGTACAGAGCTGATTCATGACATCCCCTTACCAGAACATCATTCTAGTAACATGTTTATCTCGGAAACCGAAAGAGAAGTCATGACTCTGGGTCAGGAAAATCGGACAAGTGCTGTCAGTGATGACAGAGTAGAACTGTCAGTGTGTGGGGCAGATCAATCTGTGAGTAGTGTAGATGGGCCTGTGTCTGAAAAGACTGTTCAGAATGAGAGCTCATGCCAGATGGATGAGGATGGATCTCTCAAGCAGAACATTCTTAGTTCTAAGTTGCTGGACCACCCTTACTGTAAAAGTCCACTGGAGGCTCCCCTGACATGCAGTGGACTCAAACTAGAAAATCAAGCAGGAGGTGGGAAGAACAGTCAGAAAGCCTCTCCAGTGGATGATGAGCAGCTGTCAATCTGCCTTTCTGGTATGCACTCTTCCTTTATTCTCCCCCAACCTCCAGCCCACAGTTGCTGTCCATTATCTTTTCTAGGAGAGTCCTGTTTTTTCCTTCCACACACAGATTTCCCTGAAAGCACTTAGACGTTCCTCTCTGAAGCTTTCTATATTGCTGTATGACCTAAGTGTTCCATAATTTAAGTCTTGGTTGATAGACATTTGTGTTGCTTCCAGTTTCCATCTATAAATGATGGTTCAACGGAATTAATTCTATATACATAAGCAATTTTTTCTGTAAGTTAACTCTTGGTGGTGGAATTGATGGTGAAAGAACACACTTAAAATTTTAAGAGAACTGTGAAATTACCTTCCAAAAAGTTGAACCAGTTTACACTTGTTAAACTTTACTAATCTTCTAGATCATGAGAGTTTGGGGTTATTTTTAAGATTTTATTTATTTATTTGAGAGAGGTTGTGCCTGTGTGCATGGTGGGGGTGGGGCAGAGGGAGAGCAAGCATGTCAAGCGGATTCCTCACTGAGTGTGGAGCCTGATGTGGGGCTCAGTCCCACAACACTGAGATCAGGACCCACGCCGAAATCAAGAGTCAGATGCTTAACCGACTGAGCCACCCAGGTGCCCCAAGAGTTGTTTTCATTTGCATTTTGTTTGTCTTTGTTTTTTTTGTTTTGTTTTGATTCGCATTTTTGAGTTTAAAGTTCGAACATCTTTTTCTGTGTTACTTGGCCATTTTTTGTTTGTATATAATTTTGCCTGTTTTTCTATTGGATTGGGTTATTTCTATTTTATTTATTTGGTATATGAGAATTTCCTGTATGGCAGGCACTGTGCTAGTTCTAAGAATGTGGCAGTGAGTGGGAAACACTGGTTCCTACCTTCCTGGACCTTAGCATCATTCTAAAATGTTAAATTTTAATTATAAATGTTATAAGAGGGGTGCCTGGGTGGCTCAGCTTTTGGCTCAGGTCATGAACTCTGTCTGGATCCTGGGATCGAGCCCTGCATTGGGCTCCCTGCCCAGTGGGGAATTTGCTTCTCCCTCTGCCTGCTGCTTCCCCTGCTTGTGGTCTTTCTGTCAAATGAATAATAAGATCTTAAAAAAAAAATTAAATGTCATAAGAGTTTTAAGTTTTTCCTTCCCCAAAGGTAAAAGTACCCTGACTTTGTGTGTGGTAATTTTGCTTAAAGGAAATTATCAATTCTTTATTGTGTAACTTATCTGTCTTTATGGCTTCAAGTTTTTGTGTCCTACGTTAAAAAGTCTTCTCGTCAAAATCTGCCCCGTGAGTAAGCTGATGTAAACATTTTTGGAAGCCAGTGTGGCAGTATCAGTCTGACCCATTCCGCATTCTTGGAGTTTATCCCAGATATGAATATATTTGTACAGGGATATTACTTACAGTATTGTCCTGGTGGTAGAAAAACTGGAGACAACTAAAAAAATTTTCTATGGAAATATAAGTTACGGCACATCCAGGCAATATTATACTGTGAAGCTGTTAAAAAAAATCTATATTTTGAAACTGAAAGGTATATATATAAAGTGAAAAAAGCAAGTTGCAAAACAGAATGATGCCATTTTGTTGAGAGATGCATACGTGTGGGGTAAGTATATGTATATGTGCACGTGCATTTGTATACCTCATATCTGAAAAGATATTGTTTTTAATTTTTAAAATGATTTATGTATTTTAGAGTGTGCATGCACGCACACATGTGCAGAGGGGCAAAGTGAGAGGGGACCCAGAATCCCAGTTGAGCATGGAGCCCAACATGGGGCTTGATCCCACAACCCGAGCAAAACAAGAGTCAGATGCCTAACCAGCTGAGCTACCCAGGCACCCCTATCAAACTAATATAAAGGGCTTTTACTGGGGAGTTAGGAGCATTACTTGTTGGTAGTTTAAACAATTCTGAACACTTTGTTTTCCTAACCATTAAGTATGTATATAAAGTTTTTCTCTACAAAAAGACACAAAGTAGAGTCCTAGCAATCTTTTAAAAACAAAACAAAACTATTTCTGATGTTTATACTATCCTAGAATAAGGAAAGACAAATTTCTCCACTATAAAGTTAGCAGAACCATGATATGGTACATAAACCTGAAAATGTGAGCATTTACACACAGATACCAGTTAACTTAGAGATGTAGCACTTCCAAAAGCAACTGATACATTGACTCTGGCATATATGCGTAAATATATGTGGTATGAGGAAGTAGGAATTTTTACAGAATGCACACTTGGTGATCTGTAAAGTAATTATCTTAATAGGTTAAAGGAGAAAAGAAGAACCATTTTGGGGGTTTGCTTAGCAGTTCCATGCCCACTGCAAAGAGTTCAAGGCAGAGCAATAGCTACTGCCCATCATAGCCCCCCCACATCAGCAAATTACCCAAATAGAGAGAAGCCCACAGTCAATCACCAAACATCTGAGGAAAGCCAGCGCAATGAAAAGGACAAATTCAACAAATAAAGGAACCTGAGTAATCAGGATTAATAGAGCAATTAGAATAGGAATCAGTGTGGGACAGTCAGTAGTAGATGCTCCTTTAACTGACTTCTGTAGCGTTCACTAATACTAAGTTCCGTGGTACGCTGAATGCCGGTTCTTCTCCAATATAACTGCACATTATGCTCACTGCAGGGATTAATATTTTTATCATGAACCAGTTGTACTTCAGTTTACTCATTGTCTCATCATTGTATTAAATATTTAATGAAGTTGGTTTTGGAAGGAAAAGAAATAGATTCCTATGTCAGTATATTCCAGATGGATTAAAAATTTAATTAGAAACAAATACAGACACGCAAACCTTGTACACAGTGTGGATGAACCTTGAAAATGTGCTAAGTGAAAAAAGCCAGGCACAAAAGGCCACATACTATATGATTCTATTGATTTGAAATGTCCAGAGTAGACAAATATAGAGATACAGAAACTAGGTTAATAGTTGCCAGGGGCTGGAGAGAGGGAGCAGTGAGGAGTGACTGGTAACAAGTACACATTTTCTTAGTGCAGTAATGCAAATGATTTTTTTTTGTTCGTTTGTTTTTTGTTGTCGTTGTTGTGGTTTTTTTTTTGTTTTTTGTTTTTTGTGTTTTTTTTTTAGATTTTATTTATTTATTTAACAGAGATAGCCAAGCCAGCGAGAGAGGGAACACAAGCAGGGGGAGTGGGAGAGGAAGAAGCAGGCTCATAGTGGAGGAGCCTGATGTGGGGCTCGATCTCATAACGCTGGGATCACGCCCTGAGCCGAAGGCAGGCGCTCAACCGCTGTGCCACCCAGGCGCCCCCTGTTGTTGTTGTTTTTTAAGATTTTATTTATTTATTTGACAGACAGCCAGCGAGAGAGGGAACACAGGCAGGGGGAGTGGGAGAGGAAGAAGTAGGCTCCTAGTGGAGGAGCCTGATGTGGGGCTCGATCCCAGAACACCGGGATCACTCCCTGAGCTGAAGGCAGACACTTAACGACTGCGCCACCCAAGCAGCCCGCAAATGTTCTTGAATTAGGTGGTAGTAATGGTTGCACAGCTCTGAATATACAAAAAAAAAATTGTACACTTTAGGAGTGATTTTTTTTTTTTGTGGATGAGAATCACAGCTCAATAAAACTGTTAAATCTAAGAGACCATTTTATAATCTCACATTGACAATACATGTTAAATCATGATAGGAGACTCAGAAGCAGTATACCAGTCTGACTCCATAAATGTTAAAATCCTGTACGTATATATAACAAGTCATAAAATTTAAAATTAATTTAATTTTAAAATTAAAGCTTGTTGCCATTTCAAGGTTATAAAAATGTTCAACCCTATTTTCTTCTAGACTATTAATGTGTCATTTTTACATTTTGCCATTTGGAAAAAAAGATGGATCCCTACTTCATTCTTCACATCAAAATGAATTCCAGCTGTAAATAAAATATTTAGTTAATAGTTCTAATACTGTTTATTGAGTAATTCTTCTTTTCCCCATGGTTATGAATTGCTCCCAGTCTCTCAGAATATATTTTTTTAAGATTTTATTTATTTGACAGAGACACAGCGAGAGAGCGAACACAAGCAAGGGGAGTGGGAGAGTGAGAAGCAGGCTTTCCACTGAGCTGGGAGCCCGATGCGGGACTCAGTCCCAGGACCCTGGGATCATGACCTGAGCTGAAGGCAGACGCTTAACGACTGAGCCCCCCAGCTGCCCCAGTCTCTTAGAATTTCTATGCTATCGCTAGTCTGCTTTAATTACAGCAGTTTTATAATTTGATGGTACTAGGCCTTCCTTCTCCTCTCTTGCTCTCCTTTTTCACCTCTCCTCTTTAATCCTTTTCAAAAATTTCTAGGAATTTCTCACATTTTGGTCCCAAGATTTCTTTTTTTCAGTTAAATAAAAATAATGGCTTTTGATTGGTATTGCATTAATTTTTGGACTAATTTAGGGAAAACTGCATTCATTATATTGAATTTTCCTGTCTAAAAACAAAGAATTACTCCATTTATTGACCTATGTCCTTTACTAGAATTTCATGCTTTTCACTTAGGTTTGTACATTCCTTAAGTTTAGTCTTAGATATTTCATGCCTTTCTTATTTTACTTTATTTAAGAATCTGTTTTTAAGTGGTCTCCACACCCAATGTGGGGCTCAAACCTACAACCCAAGATCAAGAGTTGCACGCTCTACCGACTGAGCCAGTCAGGTGCCCCATGCCTTCCATGTTTCTGATGGGACCTTTCTGACATGGGTATTGTATTTTATTGGGAGAACCAAGTGGTTACATTTCTCGTATGCCCAACACAGTGACCCCCATTCCACATTCACGGTGGGATGTGACCTGGCAGTTGCCTCAAGAAAAAACTGTCCAACACAGTTGGTTTAACATGAGCAATTTAACTTCTGAAATAACACCTCAGGTTTTGTTTTTCATATTACCTTTTGTGGGGGTTTTTTGTTTTGTTTTTAAGTTCTTAGTTTATTAATCCTCTCATGACAAATCTGCACAGTCACCACAGATAGAGTCACTGCAGAATCCACTCCTTTTTGCCAGCACCAACATTTACTTTTGCTGCCCCCCTGACTTTTTTCATTTTGTTCTTGTGTTTCTTTTGCTGTTTCCTTGAGGTTTTTTCTTCTCCTAAGGCCATGTCTTGCAAGTCTGTTTGGGTTCATTTGTCTTTGCATAATCCAAGGAATCATAAATTCTACCAAAGCCAGTTGTCTTGCCACCACCAAAATGGGTTCTAAATTCAAATAGGAAGTTGACATCTGGTGTGGTCGTGTACATTTTGGCTAGTGTTTGCCGAATTTCTGTCTTAGCTACTGTTGCCTTTCTGGGGTGAAGAACATCAATGACCATTTGTTTCTGCTGATGTAGTAGGTTGATCATGAACTTCCTGGTCCTGGGAGTTACTGTGTCATTCATGATGGTGGCCAAGCTTCAAGCAGCCAGTGAGGAAAAGAGCCATATACTACCTTTTGTACTTGCAGGATGGACTCAAAATTTGAATTGTAGTTTTTGTTGTTTCATTTTTTCCTAACATTTATCCTTTGTTTCTTGGTCACATTGAAATTTTAGCACTTTGGGAGTAAGAGAAGTTGTGTATTCCAGAGCATTTTTCCTTTCTGGTTCATTTGGTGAATGCAGGTGGATAAAGAGTAATGGATTTAATTCTCATTTTAAGAAGTTTTCTGGCTGATTCTTGCCAGTAGGTATTAAAAGGGAAAGATGAGGTGAAGAACAAGCTGCTTTTGTAGAGAAAAGATAATAGGTGTGTCCTGCTTTGGATGTAGCATAGCATAATAGTTAATGGTTCACTTTCTGTGGTCATATAACCACATGACCACAGTCAGAATCCTCGCTCTGCCATATGCTAGTTAAGGGTCCTTGGGAAAGTTCCTTAACCTCCCTAAGTTTCCTATCTTCATTTGTAAAGTAGGGATGCTATCTAACACACGGTAGTTAAAAGGATGAAATGAGATGTATTTGTGCTTGCTTTATGATAGTGCTATTTGACTGCCATTTTACTTCTGGTCCCAGTGAGATGTGTTTATCTCAGTGAAGGGTTTTCCTAGGGTTCTCC
Organism: Ursus americanus; assembly: GCF_024610735.1. NCBI lineage: Eukaryota > Metazoa > Chordata > Mammalia > Carnivora > Ursidae > Ursus > Ursus americanus. The sequence continues at coordinate 31,288,239 of NC_142130.1, read as the reverse complement.
TTGAAGATGCAGGCAGGGCCTTTCTACTGCATTAGAAATCCATGTTTATCATCTGAAAGTGAAAACAAAAATACAGGTAAGAGGGGAAAAAATATAATAACTTAAAATCCCCAAAACACTACTATCCATAGATAGTAACATTGTTAACAAGGACACCTCTTTCCTGTGATACTAGTTTGTAATTGGGGTCCATATCCCCTTGATAGAGGAAAATTAAGGCTGCTGGGCCTAAAGTTTAATCTTTTGTTATTAGGTGCATTATTTTGTATAAAATTTGTTCCTCAAATGTTGGGATTCCTTATCTTCTGTTTGGGTTCATTCTTGCCAGTAGACACGAGGCTGTTCTTAGATAACTGCAGGATCTTGTAACACTTATAGGCAAATACGTGCTCTATTCCTAGTTTAGAAACCCTAAAGCTTTCCTTCCTACTCTTATCAAGCTGCAACAAGGGATTCCCCTTCTATCTCTCTATGCTTAAAGCCCAGACCAGAACCAGGCATAAACAAGCAAGTCTTTCCTGTTTACTATATCCTGATCTTTGCTCTTAAGCCTTTCAAATTGGGAGCCTTCTGGTGGGAGACTAACAGAAGGAAGATAGGTTTTTCAAACCTTTGTCTGCCCCTCCCTCAGAAAAACCCACAAAATATACCATTCCGTTCCTGGGACAGTTACTTTGTTGTGCTCTTTTTTTGTCCATTTTGTATCAATGTGTACCAGAAGCCATTCTCGAAGTTAGAAAGGGAAAAGGGAGCTGGGTGAAGTAAGTGGCTAACAGTATCCATTCTTCCCATCTTAATTCAGTGGGCTTGTCAGACTGATGGTCAACTAGGTTGTTGCTCTCCTCATTCAGCATCAGTGAGTAAATACCACTAGTCATGTCAGCACTTTTGAGAGCCTCTTACCCTTCCCTCGGCTTCTTTGCATTTTCTTAGAAATAATGTCCTGGTTTTATTTCCTAGGACCTTTTTAGGTATGTTTCTTCAGTGGATCCTCTTGGAAGCCACCTGAAGACTATCCCATATCCTGGCCAAGAGGTCACCCTTTGTTTCCCCTCTTAAAATGTGCCTCCCCAGCTGTTACCCAGTTAAGTTCACCTTACAGGGTTATTCGGTGTCAGAAGTATAATAACTCCACCAAATTGTATGATATTAAAAATGCCTTAGAATTTGTTGCTTGCTATGAAGTGTGAAATTTACACACATTTACCAAATAATACAGTGACAGTAATCCCAACAATTAAATTGTGATTGTGATTTTTAAAAAGGTAAGTCCTTCAGCTACCAAATGTGATACACATTTAACCAGGTGATTAAACCCTTTAGATTTCACTCTTGAGGAGACAGAATTCGTCTTCAAGGTTAAGCTATTGAAGGATGCTAGTCTTTCATTTTAGCTGTAGCTATTCCCTCTCTAACAATGCATCAGTAGCTTAAAAAGCCAATGTGAAATGATACCTGCCAGCATTTCTCTTTAGATTGGAATGGTGAGGGCCTGGTCTATTTGATTTTATCCTTCACAAAATGTAACTTTTAAAAGATTTCTTTATAGTATAATATATAGTAATATAGGTTAAATGTGTGGTAAGTGTTTTGTATAGGTTAAATATTGGAAGGATAACTTTTTCATTTTCTGGAAATGTTTTTTCCATTGTAATTTTCTGCCTTTATTTAAGGATTCCTAGATGAGGTTATGAAGAAGTATGGCAGTTTGGTCCCACTCAGTGAAAAAGATGTCCTTGGAAGATTAAAAGACGTCTTTAATGAAGACTTTTCTAATAGGTTAGTCAATGATGCCAAGTTAAGCCCTTGAAAATAAAATTGTTGGCATATATGACTTTTCTCTTAATTAAAAAAGAAGATACTTAGCAATAAATTGAGTGGAACTCATGTTTCTTTTCTTACAAAATCTTTCTTTTTCAGAAAACCATTTATCAATAGAGAAATAACAAACTATCGGGCCAGACATCAAAAATGCAACTTCCGCATCTTCTACAATAAGCACATGCTGGATATGGATGATCTGGCCACTCTGGACGGTCAGAACTGGCTGAATGACCAGGTTAGTGTACTGTACGTTTTTGGTGTGGAAAAGTTGCAGAGGATGTTGGACCATAAAATATAATTAACCTTTCGGTTGGCCTCACAGTTATCTTTTGGAATCAGAGATTCTTTACCCTTTCTGAAGTGACTCATTCACCAACCCCAGTATCCAAATGTTAACATTGTCAGTGTTACTCATTCTGTGTGGGATGTTATGAATTGTATAGGGTTAGTAAGCTGGTTTTATGTTGACTTTTTATAGGTCATTAATATGTATGGTGAGCTGATAATGGATGCTGTCCCAGACAAAGTAAGTGAAAAGTTACTTTTCTTCTAGGAGAGAGAATCCCTGTGTTATTAAAATGAGGTTTTTTAAAACTTATGTAATTACTTGATATTACTTAGATTTTTCTTTTTTTTTTTTTAAGATTTTTTATTTATTTGTCAGAGAAGCAGAGGGAATGGCAGGCAGAGGGAGAAGCAGGTTCCCTGCTGAGCAAGGAGCCCGATTCGGGGCTCCATCCCAGGATTCTCGGATCATGACCTGAGCCAAAGGCAGATGCCTAACCGACTGAGCCACCCAGGCATCCTTAATATTCCTTAGATTTTTAAAAGGGTTCGATTTTGTCTTATTCAGGTGGTAGGGTTGGGCAGAAATTTTATAAAATATTTCTGTATAAGAAAGTCAGATGCCAGCGTTTTCCTGCATATTTGTTTCAAAGTGGGTATGTTGATTTTTCAGGAGACTTTTTTTTTTTTTTTTAAGATTTTATTTTTAAGTAATCTCTATACCAAACATAGGGATCGAACTCCTGACCCTAACATCAAGAGTTGCATGCTCCACTGACTGAGCCAGCCAGGCGCCCCAATGAGGCTTTTTAAAAAAATGGTGTTAAGAAACAAATGTCAACTGAGTATATTTAAAAATCTTACTGGCTTTATTCAAATGATTCATGAACTGGGCAGCATCTCACTAACAGGTAAAATGGAGCTTTGAAGAACTGTACAAAATGCAAGACTTACAAGGCAGAAGGGGGCAGGACAAGGAAGTTACTAGCAAAGAGATTGATTGCAGCAAAGTCACCTTCCTCTAGGGGAAGACGGGGTCTAACTGGCAGATTACCTCAGTAGTGCTGACCCAGTAATTCTATTAAGACTACAGTCCTGGGAGAAGCTGAAGTTGCAATTAGGTTAGGTATTTTGGGTTTGGTGACATGGGCTAAGCCTAAGTCAACACTAAGTTAGACTCCATTTTGAGCTTGTTGTCTCTTTTTTTAACAGTGGGGAGATACACAAAAGGAATATATTATTTGCTTTAAGCTTTTAAATTTAACTTAAAGTTTTATTCTCTTTAAAGATGAAGTAAAGTATTCATTATCACTTTTTTTGGATTAATCTTTGATACTGTGTTCAAATACAAACAAACCTGGGGCACCTGGGTGGCTCAGTCAGTTAAGCAGCTGCTGCCTTCGGCTCCGGTTGTGATCCCAGGATCCTGGGATCGAGCCCCACATCGGGCTCCTTGCTCAGTGGGGAGCCTGCTTCTCCCTCTGCCCGCTGCCCCCCCTGCTTATGCTTGCTCTCCTCCGCCCCCATGTCAAATAAGTAAATAAAATCTTTAAAAAAAATTTGTAAACAACAATAAAAAATTAAAACAAAAAACCAAAATACGAACCCTCCTTAAACTCTAAAATTCCTGTAAGAGCTTAGTTACTATTAAAATTATTTTTTTAATTTGTTAATTTTTCTGAGTATTCAGATTGCCTGATGGGCAGCCTTTGATTTCAGCATACAGAACCTTTCCAAGTAGTTTATAAGCTTTTATAAATCTAATAGTTTAAAGACATAAATATAATGCATCTGAGATTCCAACACTGTATGAATATAGACAAAATGTCATATAACTTCCCACTTAAAATCACAAATCTGTTTTCCATTTTAAATTGGAATTGTGAGGCTAGTCTGTTGGATTCTTTTATGTAAAGTTCTCTTATCACCAGCAGGTTTAAACCTAAACATATATAGATGATTTTTAACATAAAAGTATTAATTTCAGGCATATAATTTACCTTCATTACTTGTACATATAATTCTGAACCATTATTGGATTTAAAAGGATACTTATCTAAGGCAGTGGTTCTCAAAGTGTAGTCCCCAGACCAGTAGCATCAGCATTACCTAGGAATTTACTAGAGATGCAAAATTTTGAACTCTAACCCCACCCCTCCTGAATCAGAAACTGGAGGTGGGGCCCAGTAATCTGTGTTTTAACAGGCTCTCCGGATTCTGATGCACACGGAGTTTGAGAATCACTGCTCTAGAAACAGCTACTACAAACTCTTTTTATTGATATCTTAAGGTGCAGAGGTCTAAAAACAAATGTGCATTAGGATCTTCTGGAAGGTTTATCATTACCAGACTGCTGAGCTCCACCCTCAGTTTCTTCATTAGTCTGGGGTGGGGCCTGAAAATTTGCATTTTAGCAAGTTCCCAGGTGTTGCCGATACTGTGGATCTGGTGACCACACCCTGAGAACCTCAGTTAGGGGAAGTTTTTCATCTCAAATGAGTCAGAGTTACTGAGTGAACACTTTAAGACCACGAGATGTCTATTATCTCAGATGAGCTGGTCCTAATTTATAAGTCAGAAATTCTAAGCCAGGATGTGATGTTTCATATGACCAGGGTAATTCTTTCAGTGCTAGAAATGATCGTGTTAAGGCCTTTTTATAGTTGTTATGACAGCAGAAGTCTGCAAATCCACATCCTTAAGAGGGGGTTAGTTTTGTAATCCATATCCCTTGAGTTCAAGGTGTAATGTTATCTCATTCTTTCTTAACCTCTTTCAGTTTTATCACAAGATTTGGAGAGATGTGTCAGGTTGCTTCTCTGCTTGATTAGATTCAGGTGATTACTGTCCCATTCCAGTTCTGACCATAGAACATAGTTGTTCTAAGAAAATTTGGAACAGAATCTTCTGTGAATCATGTAATGTATTTTCTATAGAAAAACTTTTCCTCACCTTTTGGTCTATCTTACATAAAAGGGTTTTTTAATTTCCATTTTCTTTTGAAGTTAAATCTGGGCACAGTTTAATATAATCTGGGTGCTTATATTCCATGTCTCTTCTAGGTTCACTTCTTCAACAGCTTTTTTCACAGACAGCTCGTAACCAAAGGATATAATGGAGTAAAAAGATGGACTAAAAAGGTATTCCCTTTATTTCTTTTTGATTCTAAATTTGAAATACAGAGAAGCCACTTTGAGCAGGAGGATAACAACTTTAATGCCAATCTGATATTAATTAGAAGCAGACTCTTAAAAAAAAAAACCTCTTTAATGTGATAGTTGTTTTTAATACAATAGTTCTGGGGTGTGTTTTTGTTTTTGTTTTTTACATCTTATTGTTTGAAACACAAGATAGTAGTAAAATTCTGAGTGTATCTAGTTGATTGGAATATTCTCTAACTGAAAGCACTGGGCTGGAAGTTCACGGTTCCAGCATTGCTATTAGCTTGCTGTGCAGGTTGGACAAGACCATTTTTCTGGGCTTTAGAATGCTATTTATAAAACAAAATGATAAATCAGAGTAATCCCTAGGGCTCCTCCCAACTTTAATTTCTCTCTGTAGCTACTGACTAATGCCAGAAATACTACTTTAAAGCCTGTTTATATTCTATTTTTGATATTTTGACAAGATTACCAGTGAGTTCAAATTCCAGTCATAGGTCTAGAGATCCTGCAGCATTTCACTTTTTTATACCGGATGGGTTACAGAAATTAAGAGGAAGTCTTAATTAATGGAAGTAGTTTTTTGCTAAGTACAAACACCTGATTAAATATTGCTATTTTGGTAGTATGTGCAAAACATCATCAGTTACGCCAAGATAAATGAAACATGGTTAAAGAGTGCAAATCTGGGGGAATAGACAGAATGAACTTAGGACTCAGAGCTGGGTTTAGATCCTAGTCCAGCCACTTAACAAGTTGTAAGACCTTGGGCAGATTGTTGAATTCCTCCAAGCTTCAGTTTCCTCATCTGTCAAGTGGTAGTATCCTGACTATTTACCTTGTTGAGAGGATTAAATGAAATAATTTGTGTAAACCATTAAGCGCATGGTAAACACACAGTGACAATCATCTTATTACGATGGTAGAAGCATGTGAAGCAGCTGGTGTAGTCGGAACGCAGAGAGCAAAGAAGAGAGCGGTGTGAAGTAGCCCGATCAGAGATGTAGGACCTTAAGGTCTAGGTTTTTAATTTTATCCTAAATGTACAGGAATCTATTGAAAGGTTTTAGGTGACATCATCCAGTGGGTAGTCTTTGCTCTAGCAGCACTGAAGAAGATGGGTGAGTGTGGGAGCAAAGCTGATGTGGGTAGAACAGAAGGCCATTGTCAAGTACCATTGATGGTACTTTGGATTAGAATGGTAGGACAGATGGGATATGCGTGTAAATATGAGTATGATCTGGGAAGTAAAAATAATAGGATTTGGGTGATAGATTGGTTATGGGGATGAAGGAGAACGAAATGTGAAAGATGACTTCCAGGTACAGTATATGATTATCTTTCCTCATCTACATCACTCTTCTTGGTTAAATAGCATCCCACCATATGGGTATATATTTTTAATTTGAACAGTCCCCTAGCAGTTATCCTTAATTTCTCCTGTATAAACACCACCGCAGCCCATCCAGTGGTATAGCCACAATCAGGCACACTTCTTTTATTGTGCTTCACAGATACTGCGTTTTTTACAAATCGGTTTGTGGCAGCGCCACATCAGCTAAGTCTGCTGGCACCGTGTTTCCAACAGCATTTGCTCACATTGTGTCTTTATGTCACATTTTGGCAATTCTTGCAGTATTTCAAACTTTTTTATTTCTTATAATGATCTGTGATCTTTGTTCCTATTATAATTGTCTTGGGTGCCATGAACTGTACCCATGTAAGATGGCAAACTTAATAAATGTTATGTGTGTTCTGACTGTCCCACCCACTGGCTGTTCCCCCATCTCTCTCCCTCTCCTTGAGCCTCCCTATTCCCTAGATGCAGCAATACTGAAGTTAGGCCAGTAACACCACAGTGTGTTCAAGTGAAATTAACCCTCTAAATGTTCACGTGAAATGAAGAATCATGTGTCTCTCACTTTAAATCAGAAGCTACAAATGATTAAGCTTAGTAAGGAAGGCATGTCGAAAGCCAAGACAGGTTGAAATCTAGGCCTTTTGTGCCAAACAGCCAAGTTGTGAACACAGAAGAAAAGTTCTCGAAGGAAATAAAAATTGCTACTCCAGTGAACACATGCATGACAACAAAGTGAAAACAGGCTTATTGCTGATACAACAAAAGTTTTAGTTGTCTGGATAGAGGATCAAACCACACACAACACTCCTTTAAGCCAAAGCCTAATCTTGTGCAAGACCCTAACTCTCTTCAATTCTAGGAAGGCTGAGAGAGGTGAGGAAGCTGCAGAAGAAAAGTTGGAAGCTAGCAGAGGTGGGTTCATGAGATTTAAGGAAAGAAGTCATCTCCATAACATAAAAGTGTAAGGGGAGGCAGCAGGTGCTGATGGAGAAGCTGCAGCAAGTTCTCCAGAAGATCTAGCTCAGATAATTCATGACGGTGGCCACACTAAAGCAGCAGATTTTCAATGCAGATGAAACAGCCTTCTATTGGCAGAAGATGCCATCTAGGACCTTCATAGCTAAAGAAGAGAAGTCAAAATACTTGGCTTCAGAGGACAGGCTGGCTTTCTTGTTAGGGGGGGGTTATTGCAGCTGGTGACTTGAAGTTGAAGCCAGTGCTCACTGACCATCCTGAAAATCGAAGGGCCTTTAAGAATTACACTAAATCTACTCCCCCTCTGCTCTATAAATGGAACAGCAAAGCCTGGATGACAGCACATCTGTTTACAACATGGCTCACTGACTATTTTAAGCTCACTGTTGAGAACTACTTCACAGAAAGATTCCTTTCAAAATAAGACTGCTCATTGGCAACACACCTGATTACCTAAGAGCTCTGATAGAGCTGTCCAGCAAGACTGTGGTTTTAATGCCTGCATAAACTCCATTCTGCAGCCCATGGATCGAGGAGTAATTTCAACTTGCAAGTCATATTATGTAAGAAATACATCTCATAAGGCTGTAGCTGCCATAGACAGATTCCTCAGATGGATCTGGGCAAAGTAAACTGAAAATATTCTGGAAAGGATTCACCATTCTAGATGCCATTAAGAACATTTGTGATTCATGGGAAGAGGTCAAAATAGAAACATAAACAGGAGTTTGGAATAAGATTATTCCATGGATGACTCTCATGGATGACTTTGAGGGGTTCAAGATGTTAGTGGAAGAACTAACCACAGATGTGGGGGAAATAGCAAGAGAACTAGAGTTAGAAGTGGAGCCTGAATGGAGCACCTGGGTGGTGGGCTCGGTTAAGCATGATCTCAGGGTCATGAGATTGAGCCCCACATCTGGCTCTGTGCTTAGCACAGAGTCTGCTTGAGACTCTCCGCCCATGCCCCTCCCCCTACTTGCACGCATTCTCTCAGATAAATAAATAAAATCTTAAAAAAAAAAAAGCCTGAAGATGTGACTGAATTGCTGCAATCTCATGATAAAACTTGAACAGATGAGGAGCTGTTTTTGTTTTAATTTTTTAAAAGATTTTATTAGAAGAGAGTGCACACAAGCAGAGGGGAGGGGCAGAGGGAGAAGCAGACTCCCCACTGAGCAGGGAGCCTGACTCGGGGCTGGATCCCAGGACCCTGGGAGCATGACCTGAGCCAAAGACAGATGCTTAACCATTGAGCCACCCAGGCGTCCCGAGGAATTGCTTCTTATGAATGAGCAAAGAAAGTGGTTTCTTGAGATGGAATCTACTTTTGGTGAAGATGCTGTGAAAATTGCTGAAATGACAAGGATTTACAATATGACATAAACTTAGTTGATAAAGCAGCAGCAGGGTTTGAGAGGACTGGCTCCGGTTCAGAAAGTTCTGTGGGTAAATGCTATCAAGTAGCGTCACATGCTACAGAGGAATTGTTTGTGAAAGGAAGATTCTATCGATGCTGTAAACTTCATTGTTACCTGATTTTAAGAAATTGCCACAGCCACCCAACCTTCAGTACGCTACCACCTTGATCAGTCAGGAGCCATCAACATGGAGGCAAGACCAGACCCTCCCCAGCAAAAGATTACGGCTCGCTGAGAGCAAGTTAGCACTGATGATGGTTGGCATTTTTAGCAGTATTTTTAAATTAAGGTATGTATATTGTTTTTTTTTAGATATAATGCTGCATACTTAATAGACTCCAGTTTCTGTAAATAGGCTTCATATGCACTGGGAAGCCAAAAAACTCATTTGACTCACTGTATTTCAGTGGTCTGGAACCGAAGTCACAGTATCTCTGAGGTATGCCTGTATATGCTGCATATAACAAATAAACACAAAATGAACAAGAAAGGTTGAAAATAAAGTGGCAGTTAAAGAGGTACGAGGCAAACATAAACCAAAAGAAAGGAGTGGTAAACAAGAAGGAATGGCAGTATTAGGAGCAGATGAGGTAGATATTAAGGTGAAAAGCTGTGTGATAAAATTTCAATATAGAAATATAACAAAATTACAGAAGGAGACCTTGATAAAACAGTGATAGCAGGAGACCTCTCATAGTTGGACAGATCAGGTTGATATAAAATAAAATCATAAATAAAAATAATACAACCAGTACTACATTTGGTAAAGTAGATATATACTAGATTTTGTAAAAATTGATAATGCATTTGGCCACATAGAAAATTATTACCTATGTTACTCTTCGATCACAATTCAGTCAAAAATAAAGGCGGCCAAACTGAGGGCTTCAGAGGGGAGGGGAGTGGGGGATTGGGATAGGCCGGTGATGGGTAGTAAGGAGGGCACGTATTGCATGGAGCACTGGGTGTTATACGCAAATAATGAATCATGGAACACTACATCAAAAACTAAGGATGTACTGTATGGTGACTAACATAACATAATAAAAAATTATTAAAAAAATAAAAGGCGGCCCAAAAAAATCTTAATTTGAAATTTTTACAGGTATGCATATTACTGGATATGTAATACTTGAATCTAAAAATAAAAAATTATATGCCAACTGTCTAAAAAGGGATGGAAAGGGGGAATACATCTTACAAGCACACTGGAACATAATGAAAACTGGTATAAGAAGAAAGTTAATGGCCATAAATGCCTTTATCATTAAAGAAAAAATGAAAAATGGAAGAATTAAGTACTCACTAAATTAGATTACATCAAGATAAATTACAGAATGATCGAGGATTTGAATGCAACAAAAATAAAACAATGAAGTACTAAGAAAAGTACTAAGAAAATCCATAAAAGAACTTTTTAAAAATAATGTCAGGGTAACTAAGTCTATTCTGTGACCAACTTAAAAGTTTATAAAAGAAAAATGGATTAAGTCGCTAACAGGAAAAATAACTATTTAAAATAGCAGTTTAGGGGCACCTGGGTGGCTCAGTTGATTAAGCATCCCACTCTTGATTTCAGCTCAGGTCATGATCTCAGGGTTGTGAGATCAAGTCCTGAGGTCAGGCTCTGTGCTGGGCATGGAGCTTGCTTAAGATTCTCTTTCCCTCTGCCCCGTCCTGCCCCCTGGACCCCTCCCCCCAGCATTTTTTTCCTCAAAAAAAAAAACCCCAAATGTAAAACAGGAGTAATGTACAAAGACAAACTGGGGGGAAAACTGCCATTAATGTCACAAACTAATTTTCTTAATATATGAAGGGCTTATACAAATGGATAAGACAAGGATGCCACCAACTAAATAGAAAAATGGGTGGGTGATATAAATGAAAAGATACGTAGTAAAGAGAGGCTTATTACTGTTCGGGATAGAAATCCTTTGTCAGGTCTAGGTTTTGTGATTTCTCTCAGTCTATGGCTTTTCTACTTATTTTAACCATGTGTTTTGATGAAGATCTTCAATTTTGAGGATTTCTCCATATGGATATCCAGTTGTTCCAGTGTCATTGGCATTGAAAAGACTTCTCTTTCCTAGTTTAATTGCTTTGGCACCATGGTAGAAAGTCAGCTGACCACATATGTATGGGTCTACTTCTGCACTTTATATTCTCTTCCATTGATCTCTGTTCTTAATGCTAATACCACACTGTCTTGATTACTGTATCTTTATAGTAGGTCTTGAAATCAGTTTAAGTTGGCCAGCTTTATCCTTTTTCCAGAATATTTTGGGAATTCTGGGTTCTTTGCATTTTCATATAAATTTTAGAATTAACTTGTCAGTCTATGTTTTTTAAAGAAAATCTGCTGGATTATGATTGGGATTCTGTTGATATGTTCATTTGGGGAGAATAAACATTGTAGCAATATTAAGTCCTCCAGTCCATGTATGTGGTATATGTTCCCTTTATTTTGGCTCTTTAATTTTCCTCAGCAGTATTTTATAATTCTTAGTACACAGGTCTTGCACATATTTAAAAAATATATAACCCTAAGGATTTCATATTTCTGAAACTGCTATAAACAGAATTTTTAAAATGTTATCTTCCACTTGTTTGCTGTGAATTAACCTCATATCCATTGACCTTACCAGACTCCCTCACTGGTTCTAGGAGCTTTTTTGCTTTTTTAAGATTTATTTATTTTAGGGAACATGTGTGTGCTGGGGGAGGGGCAGAGGGAGGAGAGAGAATCTCAAGCAGACTCTCTGCTGAGCACGAAGCCCCACCCCCACGCAGGGCTCAATCCCACAACCGTAAGATCATGACCTGAGCTGAAATCAAGTCAGCCGCTTAACCAGCTGAGCCACCCAGGCGCCCCTCCTCTAGGAGCTTTTTTGTAGATTGTTAGATTTTCATAGATAATCCTGTCTGTAAGTAGTGTTTTATTTCTTCCATTCTAAACTGTCCGCCATTTTTTTCTTGCCTCATTGCACTGGCTGGGACTTCTTTTAGAACAGCTTTGCCTTGTTCTGTCTTAGGAGAAAAGCAATCAGTCTTTCCCTATTATGATGTCAGTTATAAGGTGGTTGTTGTTTTAATTTATTTTAGAGAGCATGTGCGAGTTGGGGGAGGGGTAGAGGGAGAAAATCCCTGCTGAGTGCAGAGCCCAGCACAGGGCTCAGTCCCACGACCCAGGAGATCATGACCTGAGTCGAAACCAAGAGACACTCGACTGAGTCACCCAGGTGCCCCTGTAGGGTTTTTTTTTGTAGATACTCTTTATCAGGTTAAAGTTTTGCTCTTATTCCTAGTTTGCTGAGAGTTTTTTAGTCTTAAGTGGATGTTGAGTTTTATCAAATGCTTTTCCTGCATCTAAGGAGATGTTCCTACGGTTTTTCATCTTTATTCCTTAAATGGAACGCAGACTGAAGGAACAGTACACCAGTCTTGAGACGTAACAGTCTCAGGGCCACATGATGGCTCTTGAAGTTTCAGCTTGATCATGACGGAAGTTCACTTTTGTTTACAGAGCATGGGTTAAAGCAAATCACAGGACTACATTCTTCACCTGGGAGGGAGAGTGAAGCTACAGAGTATCAGGCAGTTCTGTGTCCTCCTTTTATAGGGAGGGCAACAAGTAACTGGGATCAACAGTATCATCTTCCACACATATCATTCTTCATTATATGTATAAAGGGGGGGTGCGCCTGGGTGGCTTAGTTAAGCGTCCGACTCGGTTTCAGCTCAGGTCATTATCTCTCAGGGTCGTGAGATGGAGCCCCGCGTTGGGCTCTGTGCTTGGCACAGAGTCTGCTTGAGATTCTCCCTTTCCCTCTGCCCCTCACCTCATTCATGTTCTCACATGCACGCTCTCTCAAAATCTTTGAGGAAAGAAAAAGTTGTGTGAGAAAATGTATTAAAAAGAAAAATAATCTGGAAAGATACACACCGAAGTGTATTTTTTATCTGTATTTTCTAATTTTTATTTAAAATTTTTTTTAATTAAAAAGTTTGAGAAGAATGTAAATTTGGTCTCATTTAATACTGTATTTGAGATGTGATTCCTTGTTTTAGATACTCACAATTTATGCATTGGAAAGGACCAACTGTCCTCATATTCCCTTCCATTCACCCCACTTCTCAGGTTTATGGATGCAGAAATTGGAAAAGTAGAATGCTTTGCTCCAAGGTCATGCTGACTAGTAGAAGATTCATTTAGAACAGAACATTATCTGAATATCAGAAAGCAAGGAAGGCTGGAGAAACACCTTCTAAGAATCTGATGTAGTTCATAATAGCCTTGTGATTGTTTTAACCCAAGGAATTGGTTAAAAAAAAAACAACTCTCAAAAAATATCTGAAAAAAAAGAAATTCATTCACTTTTTTTACAGATGTTTATTGAGCACCTACTACTTTATCATCTAATCCACAACTGGGATTTTGAGTGGAAGAATAAATATTTCTAGATTGTAAAGGACGTGTAAAGAATTATTAAGGATATTTTTCTCAATTTTGACATCTGGGAGACCTGAGGTAGTGATAATGGTAATAGTTAAGATTCACTGGCTACATACAATGTGTGGAAGCAGTTTTACACATTTTACTTGTATTATCACTCTCAAGAGCTTCATAAGGTAGATACTGTTATCTGTAGTTTATAGTTGAGGAAATCAAGGCACAAAGAAGCTACAAAAGTTGCCAAAGTCATCTTGTCAGTAAGTGGAAGAGGCTCAATTTGAACTTGACCAGACTTACTTCCGAGCCCATGATCTTAATTATAATGTGGAGTCTATAAAAAGAAGGCTTATAGTCTGTGCTGTTTTCTAATACCATGATTCCTTTCTAAATAAGAATTGAGTCAAGGTCAAATATGTACACAAGAAAATTAAGCATAAAAATAAGTAATGTTAACTACTTGAAAAGGTTATGCACAGGTGTATCAGGTTAAATGCGAAATGGTGCTTTCTAGATCTTTAGTTTTCTTACTGTGTGTTGTGGCTTAGTAGTTACAAGCATGGGCTTTAGATTCGGACCTGGGTTCAAATTCTGCCTTCACCACTTTCTGCTTTTATGGCCATGGGCAGGTCAAAGGTCAGTAAATGGAAGCTGCTGCCACTGTTGTTTTGCATAGTCTGTGGTGATGGCTGCATTTCTTCTTCTTTTTTTTTAATCAGGTGGATTTGTTTAAAAAGAGTCTTCTGTTGATTCCTATTCACCTGGAAGTCCACTGGTCTCTCATTACCGTGACACTCTCTAATCGAATTATTTCATTTTATGATTCCCAAGGCATTCATTTTAAGTTTTGTGTAGAGGTAAGTTAATATACTGCCTGTGTTTTTTCATTTACCTTGTGATCAAATAGTATCTTAGAATAGCAGAAGTCAGTCTCCTAGAGGATCAGTTTCTGTCATGAAAACCCTCTAAAATATTGGCAGAGAAAAGGACTACGACAAGAGGAATCTCCAGGTTGAGGGAGGTAGCTGTCTGTGATCTGGATCCCCCCTCTGAGATACATCCCTTATTTGGATTTTGTCACATATTTTCCTGCCTTCCCATAAAGCTACATTTTGAATATGGGTAGAAATCGTTTTCTTTGGTTTCTCTTAGAGCTAAAATTGGCTTGTATCTTCAAAATAACTTATGCAGAATGAATTATAATGAAGAGAATCAACTGGCAAGATATGAGAACTCAGCTAGCGGGAGTTCAACAAGATGGTGGGAGGCAAAACAAAACAAAGTTTTCACTAGCAAGGACCAGCTAGAAAATTTAACTGAAGACAGAAGATTCCATTTTCAAAACCAACAAAGATGTAAACTGCCCAGGAGTATATCCTAGCAAAAACTGTGGAAGTTGTTTAAGATGAAAACCCCATATTTAAAGGAACTTTGAGCAGATGGAAAGATAGGTAGACTCAGTATTGGAAAGAGATCAGTTCTCCTCAAACTAATATATACCCATTTGTCCTAATCAGTTTTCCAAGAGGATTTTGAATGAAACCTGATAAGCTCATCCTAAAATCCATATTGCAGAATTCATGGCATGAACAGTGAAGGAAGGAATCCTTGGACTACTAGGTATCAAATCATCACACACAGTTTTAATAATTAAAACTGTATTTCTGTCGGCTTAGGAATAGGCAAGTGGATTGGTGGAACAGCACAGAGAATCCAGAAATAACTCATGTATACGAGGGAACCTGGTATATGATAAAATTGGGAAGAGTCAGGCTATTCAATATATGCCGTTGTGAAAAGCAACTGTCTATTTGGAAAAGTAAAATACAGCTCCTCATACTATTTATAAAACAAATTCCACATAAAATAATTACCTAAATATAAAACGTAAAACTGTAAAAGTTAGGATAAAATACAGAAGATGTTAAGTTCTTGGATTTAGGGAAGGATTTCTTACATAGAACCATAAAAGCAAAAAAGACATGAAAGAACAGACTGATAAACTGGACCATATCATAACTTAAAACTTCTGTATGCCATAAAATTCAAAGATAAGGGTAGACCTGGAGAAAATGTTTGTGACCTATATAATAATCACTACCCAGAATATATAAAGAACTCCTACAAATGAATAAAAGGATTTAATAGAAGTGGACAAAGGTTAAACTAAGTAAATTTTAAGAAAAATACAAATAACCTTTCAACACATGGATAGATGCTCAGTCTTACCAGAAATATGGGAAATGCAAATTAAAACTACATCAGGACTCCATCTTTTACCTATTAGGAAGGTCGATGGTATTCAAGTGTTTGGAAACCAGCTTTCATATTTTCTGATGCAGTGTATGAATTGATATAGCAAGCCACCTGGGGGAACTGAAATTCTGATCAGTTCTAAGTGTCTTATAAATTTGTAAAAGATGTATGTCCTACGGGCATCTGGCTAGCTCAGTCAGTGGAGTACACACTCATCATCTCAGGCCTAGGAGTTCAAGCCCCATGCTGGGTGTGGAGCCTACCTTAAAAAAAAAAAAAGTATATCCTGTTGCACACCAGTTCTGTTTCTTGGTATCTACTCCATAAAAATGCTTGTGTATGTATGTGCACGGTGATAGGCCATGTACCAGGAGTCACTGCAGCATTACTGACAGTGAAAAGTCAAAACCACTTAAATTTAGCTCTACCGACAGAATAGCTAAATACACTACAGTATATTCATACTGTTGAACTGACCATAGCAGTTAAAAAAATATATAGATTTCCATGTCCTAACATGGAAAGATCTCCAAGACACATTGGGTTTTAAAAGGCAAGTTGCAGAATGATACGGTGTACTATGTGTGCGTGTGCATACATGCGTGTGTGCATAAACACAGATATATATGTGAACATACTTCTTCACCTTCAGGGGGGTTAGCTTAAGTCCTGTAACCTCTCACTTCACCCTTAGAAGAGATGCAGAGAGAGAGGCATGGATGTAGAGGGCATAAGGGAAAGTCTGAAACACTGATAGGCTTCATCTTGGTAGCAGTGGACTTGGGTGTATTTAGTATCCAGAATGGGTTTCAGTATATTCTAGAAACTGCGTGATACCTATGCTCAAAATACAGAGTTTATCTAAGCCTGGGAATGTTGTTCATTTAGTTCCAGTTATTGATTTCTGCCAAGGGTTCCTTCTTTGTATTGAGCATTGGCAGTAATCAAGACTTTTTGTCTTGCCAATATTTATTTAAATTTCAAATTCAGCAAGTTGGCTTACTGCTGAAAAAGGCTCACCAGCTTATAAAAAGTTCTAATTAAAACATATACGGGTGTCCACAGCCTAAACGCATACCTGAGTACAGAAGGTCTGAGTCACTATGAAGTGAAAGGTTGGAAATGAAATTCAGCTTTAAACTCTTTAACGCAGACTTTGCCCAGTGGTTGGGCCACAGCCTCCTCCTTTGCTTCTGTCTGCTGTGGGCAGGTTCCATTTTTCACCAACTGATGGAACACAGCATCTGTGTTGTGGTTTCTTTTTAACCAGAATATAAGAAAGTATTTGCTGACTGAAGCCAGAGAAAAAAATAGACCTGAATTTCTTCAGGGTTGGCAGACTGCTGTTACAAAGGTAAGTATGTGACAAAAATGAACACTCAGGCATGTGAAGGGGATGGAGTCATCGTAGGGGTGGTGTCTTTAAGGAGCATTTTAAGACTGATCATGGGAGATACCAGTGAGTCTGGAGGCTGCAGGGAGGCAGCTTACAGTAAACCTCCGTTCAGTATTGATTGTCTACCCGCTTAGTTTCCCAGTGCTTGCGGGGAACAGCTTTACTCATTTACTCATCCTTGGGGCAGCTGCTAACAATATGGTTGCAATATTGGGGGGAAAGAAAGAAAAAAATAGGTATGTAACTTTTTTTCTTTTGGTGGCACCTGCCTCTTGCCTCTTATTTCCAGATGACTCACATAGACCCAGAGAAATGCTGAAATGGACATTTGGACCCACTGAGGGAGCAAGTGCACTGGGCTTCTTACCAGGCACTTGGGGAAGACAGTGCCTTGGGTGTTTCAGTCTGAAAGCAGCACTATGTTTGCCCTGTAGATACTCAGGCTCTACGTGGGGCAAGGTGCCCAGGCACGTCTTCTCATTGCTGTTGCACATACCAGTGTCTTCTTTATGGTCACTGCTTTATTGTTTTCGGAGTGTTTTTGCATGTGTGATCTCATTTGATCCTTACAACCTGTGAGGTAGGCCGGTGGTTCATTTAGGGATGAGCATCGTCTTTATTCTGTAGATGAGAAAACTGAAGCCTAGGTGTGACCTTCCCCAAAGGCCATCAGAACCTACTGATAGAGTCAAGTCCTTGACCTCAGGTCTGTCTGGATCACTGAACACGGTCTTAAAGAGGCAGAGTCTTGAACTTTAAGCCAAACTCAAAAGGACCAGATATATTTGTTCACCCTTGAACTGTACCAAATGCTAAGTTTTAAACTAAGCATGAAATTTTCTTTTAATAACCTAGTCTTTTAGTTTAAACCAGAACTGAACTTATAACTTTTTAAAATTTACCCAACTAGAATATCCAGGTAGTCTAAATTTAGTCAGGATCTTTCATACTCCCACTTAAGGCAGAATACATAAGCAGTTCTTCTGGAAGCCTACTGCTTTATGAGAATTGTATAGTAGGAGATAAAAAGTGGAGACTGCTCAGCAGGATTGTTACTAAGTATTCAGAGTCCAGGCATATGCTTTTTGATCTGTTTTGATTCCATTGTCAATAATCTGCCAGCAAAACTAGTTATCCAAATGGAAGTTTTAAAATAGGATTTTGGTTTCCTGTCTCTCCCGTTTAGGCAAAATGTTCTGTAAATTAGTTGGTTGCTTGCTCTTCCGATGCAGCTAGATGCCTCCATAAAATCCCTTACTTTAAATACGAAGGTATATACCAGTCCACCAGCTGTCTTGGACAGAGACAGATGTTTCTTGCTCATTTTTCCATAAAAACAAATTATCTGAAGACAAGTACTTGGGTTTTATTTTAATGATCATTTTGTCTTTCTCTTTAGTGTATTCCACAACAGAAAAATGACAGTGACTGTGGAGTCTTTGTGCTCCAGGTAAAGAAATATGTTTTTCCAGAATTTAGGATGTATGAATTAATCTGTTGGGCTTAGACAGATGGGAGCCCCTGTGGTATGTACCGGGCACTAGGAACAGGTAACGGTATTTCCTCCTTCCTTCCCTTCCTTTGTTGCTGGGAGTATGTAGTTTCTGCACTTTCAGATGTTACCATTAGAAGCAGCACCTTCTCAAGCCAAGAATGAACAACTGGTATCCACCTCTTATCAGAGGTTATTCATAAGGCACACTAGAGACTGACCTGAATCTGTATTGTAATCTGTATTGGCATTTGCAGAACTACATTTTTTAAACCACTGGCAAGTGGTCTTTAACCACAGAGTAAAAACTAATTAGATTTTAAATAAGGGCCACATTCAAAAACTGCATTCTCCTGCTGTGTGTTCCGTTAGTGGTCTTAAAGGGCTACTGAAAATTGTTAGACATTATATTTATAAAGGAAATTGTATATAATTCATGAGCTTAGAGATTCACAAAGATCATGAAAGATGGGCTCATTCCTCTGGCTCATGAATGTCTGGGGTTTATAAACAAACTGAGGTTCTCACTTAAAGACCACGTTTGGCCTAGCTGCCGTCTCCGCACACTACACCTTTAGGAGAGCTGGAGCCTCTTCCTCAGTTTCTGCTCCTCACAGTCTTGTGTGGGGAAAGAGGGGAGACCCCAAGCCATAAACTTACCGGGAAAGGTGACTATAATTTGGAGGTAAATGTCTTAAAAGTGATGTGTTTTACAACCAAACTTTAAAATGCTGCCTTAGACCCTATTCCATTAGGTCTGCATCTGGGAAAATACACTGGGCTGCTCCCTAGCTCCACACGCCACTTAAGTGTTTCTGGGACCTTTGCAGTACTGCAAGTGCCTCGCCTTAGAGCAGCCTTTCCAGTTTTCCCAAGAGGACATGCCCCGAGTGCGGAAGAGGATTTACAAGGAGCTGTGTGAGTGCCGGCTCATGGACTGAAACTCAGCAGGGACTCTGGGAGGTCTGACCAAGTTGAAGCAGATGGTTTGTTACTTGAATCTCCAAACACTTATTTGAATTTTTACAGATATTTCAGATCAGTGGTGTTGGGCCACTATTGTTACCTCAAATTTGTTTTTTGCCCTATTCATTTCTCTAGCTGCCGTGTACTATTTTTTAATGTTCAGTTTGGTTTCATTTTTAATTTTATGGATTCCGTGTGTTTCCCCCCATATTTAATATTTATTATCCAAACGCATGCATATAGACAGAGCATGCAGTGCAGAGTATTAAAAAAAAAAAAAAAAGCCTAGTAGATTTGGTGCGGCTTTTGAAACTTAGTTAGACGTGAACTGAATACAGGTTTCAAATTTAATCCCAGAACCTAAAAGTGCAGGATGTTTTCAATACAACATAACTCTGAGAATGATAGGTGTTCCCTGGGGCGTAAAGGGTAGCTAGGAGTGGTGGTTTTGACAAAGCCAGTCCTGTTTTACCTGCTGCACCTTCCACTGACTTTTCTTTCCAAGTGAGTCGCATTCCTTTTGAAGGGTGAGAAGAAAGTGGCCGAAACCTGATTGGTGTGCTCTGTTACAGAGGCGCACTTAAGAAGCCCAGTGCCTACTCTGGGAGGGGTTAAGGTGTGAGAAAAAGACAACTTTGGGGATCCAGTTATATTAACACATGAAAAATTTCTATCTTGGCTTTAAGAACAATTATAACAAATGCCTAAATCTTATAAAGGCTTTTGCTGGAACACTGAATTCTCTGGATTTTTGGTTTTGGCCCATTAAAAATGTTAATATCCATTAAACTCTAGTGGTCAAACACGTGAGAATTCAGCCTAAGTACTTTACAAGTTGTCATTATCCTTGTGTGGTCTCCCGTATGGAAGAAATTAAGATTCGCCAAACACCTTTTTTTTCCAAGGGTGTTTAAAATACAAATTTTCAGAACGGAAGACTGACCAGGTCTTCTGTAGATGGGTGGGGAGGAGAGAAGGGAAGGGTAACAAGATTTGACCGCACGGGAGCACAGCGGAAGTTGATGTTTGTTTTGCTCTTACCTCTAGTGATCTGAGCAGCGTGCGGGCTCCTCATTTGGCCTCTCTTGACCAGCCCTGAGACTCCAGCGCTGGAGTCCTTTTTTTCACTTCTGTCAACCTCATCTTCCGGAGGAGAGCAGAAGTGACCCTGTCCTTATGCTTAGCTGCAGTAGGATTAAAGTAATGGATCTTGCATCTTTATTCTAGCCTTTTATGATATTTGAAAGGAAAGGGAATCCGGAAAGATGCATGTTAAATTACCCAATTATCTTTTCTGAACTGGGGCAGGAAAAACACAAAGGTGTATGTAAGAATCTCAGAAGCTTACAGAGAATACCAAGTAAATGACAGAAGATACGTGGCATTATGCCTGGTTAGGTGTGGGGTATTGAAAATAAAAAGCTAAAACATGCAGTTTAACTTGGCCCGAAGGTGAGGCTGCCAGCAGTTGAGGGTATAGTCCGAACACGTTTACACGCAGTTCCCACCCCAGACATTCCAAGCACCAACACCAGTGTTTACACTGTAAAGAGCCCCAGCGCTCTCCAGAGCCCTCTGGACTTAATGTAAAACCAGGTCAGTATTTCTTACTGAGATCAGAGGCACTTTATGCTGCTACAGTTAGGATTATGTCAGCATTAGCAAAGATGACAGTTTAAGTGGGGAGGATATCGTCTTGAGGTTTTCTGACTAATTATGCAAATATGAGATTTTTTCCAGATCTGCACCTAAGACATTTGCCAAACTGTTGGGGGGAGGGAGGTAGTTATACAAAGTAGCCAGTATAGCTAGGCTGTGGATTCACAGTATCTTAACCCTTGGAGCTCCAGCTCACCTCCTCACTGACAGAACCAGGCACGTAGAAAGGACACACAGAACTGTGTTCTGAATCTTCATGCCCAAAACCTGAGTTGCTGTTTCCTCTAGTCTGAGAAATGGTCACCCTCTGGGCACTGAGGCAAGCAGGGGCGCGCATAGGTAACTAAAGTGAACTGTCCAAGGCCAGCTTCCCTTTCACTTACAGTTTAATAAGGCAGCTTGAGGTGCACTGTCCAGCATGCTTTTGCCTAAATGTCAAGTATTTTAAGAATCTGGTTCAGAATGTTTCTCTGTTCATGAAACTTGGATTTTAGCACATAGCCGCTTTTCTCCCTATGCTCGTGATTAGGTGTGAACCTCTATTTAGCCCAAGCCCTACATCAGAAGGGCCTTTGTCCTGATGTTTGCGATAATTTCTTCCTTGCAACAAAGACATTTTTGAAGTGTAGTCTGGGCTGCTGGTGGAAGAGGCAGGCATTGTTTTATTGTCACTAGCTTGGGATGGAATTGTTTGGGTGCCCACAAGGTGGACAGCCCTTATGCTTTTGGGGTTGAGTGCAGGCCTTGTACAAACTAAAAGCTGCTTACAACGTGCCTTCAAGCCATGCCCAGTCCTGTCCATCGATAAACTTACTAGTCTGTAGGTCTTTCTTTCCAGTGATTGTCCTTATGTTAAATCTATAGCAATGAATGTAGATTTAGTTCAACTTTTAGTTGAGTTCTCTTAAGGAAGGGAAAAAGCAGCAGGTGCTGCCCAAATCACTTTTTCGTTTTGGTTGTATTTTCTACTTATCACTGAGCATGAGTGCCACCGGTCATGCTAGATCCGTAGCTGGGACAGAACAACAGCCCTGCCTGGGACACAGCCAGCACTAGTCTAAAGCTGCCCTTTTTCTCTGCAGTTTTGGTTCACTGCTTCCCTGGGTCAAAAGTGCTGACTGGGAGAGCTCTGGGTGAATCAGGCCCTTCAGGCGTGTTAATAGTGTGAACTGAATATACTGACTACCTGCTCTGCTTAATTATGTTAAGAAACCGAACTAATCAGCAGTTGTAAAGCACCTGCTTTTCTGTGTGAGGCTCTGCCTCCTGGCCTATAGATAATTAAGACCTAGGGAATATACCATCAGAGAAGTGCTAATTGTATTTGGGTGTTACAAAAACAGGCCTAGATAAGCTGTTCACTTAAATGGTACCTTTTGGTCAGAAAAAGAATTTATTTAAAGATTGTGATCATGTAAAATTACTCAAACCTTCTAGCAAAAATATTTTTTTGAAAAATAAACTAAATGCCTTTATAAATGTGTGTTCTCTTGAATAACATGTACTGTTTGTTTGGTGAGTAGTTTCTCAAAGGGATGCTCCTGTCATGGCAAGGCTCATTTATGAACAGTGACCAGTGTAGGCTCTAAGCAGCCTACCCTTAAATAACACTGCCCAACAGAATTTTCTGCAGTGATGGCAGTGTTCTCTGAGCATCGCTAGTGGCTACCATATTAGGTAACTGTCAAATCAAAACGAACATGCAGATTCACCTTACTCATAAGTATTCCAGAGTAAGAGTTCCAGTGTCACTCTTTATAGGTGAGGTAGTGGGCAGAGACAATGACGACTTGGTCTGACAATTCAAACAAGAACCACTATGTTTTTAAGGCCTGTAGAAATCTGAGTTACATTTTACTACAAAATTATAAAATATTAATTCAAACTACAGTGCAAAAGAAATTTTCAAAATGATATCCTCATTAAACATCTGCAAATGGTTCTTTCCTAAGCACTTAGCTTTTAATAATAACCCAAATAATCAGCTTGAACTCAGAGAACCTGTACTTACTGTAATGTGAAAGATGTTCACACTGAGATACTTCAGCCCCAACTTTCAGAAACTAGTGGAAGTTAGGAGATACTGTTGCTAGATGAAAAAAATTTCACTTATATAAGGGAAAATTATATTAGACCAACAGTTTAATGAGCAATAGTTCATATATATTAGAGAAATCACCTTGTGCCTTACAAATGCAAAATAAATTTTGCAGACCCCCTTCACTGCAGAGACTATCCGCTCACTATGCAGGCTCTGAAACTCGGTAAGCACAACTAGGGAAAAACAAGACAGACTTCAAATGAAAACTGGCTGAAACACACTTCCTGTGGGAAGTAATTCTGATTGTTCTTGGTAAGCGTTCTCTTGATTTTCAAGCTCTTTTTTAAACCTAGTCCATTCCTGAGATCACTCTGAAAATGAATCTTGAAGTAGAACACATCTTTTGAAAAATGCGTACAGTAAATACTAGTCTTAGTACATACAGCACATAAGCTGGTGGTATCTCTTAGGACAGTCTAAGGCTTACTTCCGCATCAACAATTTAGGAAGTTCCCTTGACTCCTCTAAGTTTGCCTTTAGAGATTAGAACTCAACACGGAAAATAAAACTCAGTTGTCAAACATCTTACTAATTCAGAGCAAAGTTATACAATATAGCAAAACCCTATTTATTACATTTTTATTTCTTGCAAACTTTAAGGCCCCAATGAAGACCATGAACCTTTATCAATTTTTAAAATTTTCCACCTTCCTAAAAGAAGTCTGGTGTCTTGGGCTGATATATCAGAATTGTTGCCACGAACGCAAATTCTGACCTGGTGACATAAAATCATTCTGGCAACCTAAGGGCCTAGATTCTACGACTACAGAATAAAGGCATTCTTTTGGATTCTGTCCTTTAATAGTTTTCAAAGGAAAACCATGAAAAGGCTTCCAGCTCAGTAGACACCTTGATCAAAGCATGGTAAAAGTGGGCAGGTTTGCAGACCTTGGGTAATGCACAGCAAATTCAACAGGCCAAAGGAGTGAGTTTTCATGATGGGGCTCTCACCACTCACTGGTTTTGGGCCAGTTTTCCATAGCCGCCTCTGCCAGCATCATAGTCCTGCCGATACTCATCTCGTACCTTAATTGAAAAGAACATAAGTTACATTATAGAGACGACTGGTGTAACGAATATGCCTCCCGCAAACATACCAGCAGGTCAACTGTTTAGCCTTTTCAGGTGTCATAATGTGAACATTCAAGCAGGACATAATTTTTTGAGCAACGATATAAAGCTCAACTGCCTTACAAAATTAAGATTACCTAAGGGTTTTGTTTGCTTACTTAATAATGAATAAAACTCTATGCCCAACATGAGGCTTGAACTCATGACCCCGAGATCAAGAGTCACATGCTCTACCAACTGAGCCAGCCAGGTGCCACCTAAAAGTTATTTATTATATAACATCATGCTCATAACTCACCAGCATTCAAAAGTAGCACATTCCAAAGAGTAAGTACTTAAATTAGGCTATTTTCAAATTAAAAACTTAAAACTTATTTCAGTGCATTATCCTTTTGTTCTAGACACTTACAGGTACAAAATAGCCCCTAGCAGAAGTCCAATAATGATTGCTTGTCAAAATGTATAGAATCTATAATTTACCAATCCTAATGGATAGTTTTCAGATTCACTTCAAGCTAAGATTACAGGCACAGAATTACAGGCACAGCAAACACAACCTGACAAAGCCCTTGTCACTAGGACTGAAATAACCAGGGAAAGACTGAGCCAAGAGAACCTTCCTGCATACCTGGCCCCCAGATCTCCCACGGCCATACTGCCTGCCCTCCTTAAAGCCTGCGTCCCAGTCCGTGCGAATGATCCGGTCATCCAGACGAGTTCCATTTATGTACCTCATGGCATTTTCTGCATCTGCTCTTGAATAGTATCTTAAGGGTAAGTATTAAGGAACACTATATAGCATTTCTCCAACATTTTTGGGAATACAGGAGGCAACACCTAAATGAAGCGGAGTTGTTAAGAGTACAAAAATGAATCCAACCAGATGGATTTCAGAGACAGTAACTCGGTTTGCACAAGCCTGTTTGAGGTTAGTCCAGAAGCAGTTAGAGAGTCAACTGATTTATCCAAGGCTACTGGTGGTGATTTCCTGGATAATCCTGTTGATAATTATTTGGTCCCACTGTCCGCATATTTTGGTTTGTAAAGTATAAATACGTTCACAGTGCGGGTTTGGAGCACAAACTGCACACTTCCTATCCAAGGAAACAAAAGCATCCAAATCTGGAACTGTATATTCAACAACCTTAATAAAAAGAGAAGGTTACAGTGCATACGGAACTGCCACTGCACTTCATTAGAAGGAAAGACTCCATATCCTATCACTCAGGTTAGTTGTTTCCAAACCTATTTAATCAGATCCACTCAATGTATCTTTGGGGTGACAATAAAAATCTAAGCAATTATGATCATTAGCTGGGTTCAGGGAAATGCCGATCCCTACTTTTCCCCTACGTCTTCAATTACTCAGGTAGGGAAGCACTTGCTGAAATTCCAGTGTCCAACACCTGCACGATGCCTAGCACACAATGGGCGTTCAGTAATTTTTTTGCTGGATAAATGACATGATAAAAGGGCAAAGTGAGAAAAAACACTGGCAATGGCAGCCTCTCTTGGCAATCATCTGTTGTTATGACTGTGGATCTGTGACACAAAAAACAAATGCAAAAGCATCTCAGTTCTCAGAGCCTGAGTATTACCTACAAGGTGGATTTGCTTTGTCTGTTCTCACTGTTCGCCTCATATCCTGTCAACTTTGATGCTGCTGTCACCTGAGGTGAATGTAAAATCGGGACATTCTTGTCCCTTGTGTTTGAAGGGAGAACGGAAAAAGCTTGCAGAGCCCAGAAATCAGACCCAAAAATCAAAAGTTTGGAACAGGTTTGAAAGTAGGGCTTCTAGTTCAAGCCGACAGAGTGAGCACATTTCTCATTTCCTTTTCAAGACCCCATTAGAATGACAGAAAAGATACATACACCCAAAGACTAGAAGAGGCCATCAACAAACCAGAGGTTCAAGAAAGGTGAAGGAAGAGTGCTAACGGATGAAACAAAGTCACGGTTTGAAATATTCTTGAAGGAGGTTAGAGAAGGAGACAGCAAACAGGGTTTAATTAAAAGTCTGTATGTAGGAAGATGACCTGCTAGCAGGAAGGCATTTAAACCCAGGCAAATAAAAATAGAACGACAGAGTTCTGAACAAACTGTCTGGAGAAACCCTATAGGGCAGTGTCTTTGACAGTAGTAAGGCAACATAAATCCCTTTTCATTCTGGCATCTGGGAAGCCCACATATACCAAAAGCAAGGCAGCAACTTAAGACAGATCTGCCTGGGTCCACAAAGTTAGCCTTCTTTTTCCTAATTATGACTGGGAACCCAGGGATCACCAGACATTTAAGGAAAATTTACAGCATAAATACAACCCTCCAAAAAGAAAAAAAATACCCAGGTAATTTGGGGCACAAACAAAAATTTTTTAAACATGTTACATGAGGTCTGGGAAATTTCTTAGAATATAAAACAAAAGGACCAAAAAAGAAAACGTTAGGAGAAAAAAAACCCCAAGCAAAAAATCCAGCAGGTCCAATATTTACAGAATTTCCAGGAAGACAACAGTTTGGTTTTGACCTCACATAAAATCAAGCTATATACATCTACATAACGAAATACTATATAGCCATTTGAAAAAGAGGTAGACCTATGTGTGCTAACATAAAACAATCTCTAAGGTGGAGGAAAAAAACAGTGCATGCGGTATGCACCACGCATCCACAGGATCGCTGCTGGAAAGACACCGAGACTGGTAACCGTCTGGATTTAGAACGGTACAGAGATTTTCACTGTACCCTTTGTACTCCTGTAAACACCATAAGCTTGTATTTTCAAAAGATTATTTCTTAAAGAATCTATTATAAACCATGGATTTCAGAACAGAATGTAAATGTTAACAGCTTTCGCAACACGGGAGTGTAGACACATTGGGCAGAAGGTAAGAAGTAGATGAAAGGAGGAGAGGTAGAAGGATAGGGATATTAATTAGTGGACGGCCTCCCTCATTTTTTTAAAGTAACCACTCTTCGCCCCCCCTCACCCAACAGCTACGCCAGACACACAGGAAGGATACTCCACAAAGCAGAACCCACATGCTGTTTTCTTCATCTTATCCAGGCCCATAATGATTTTCTTTATGTCGCCACTTTTGCTGAAGAGTTCATAGATTTGTTCTTCGGTTGTGTAAAAGGAAAGATTTCCAACATACAACGTACAGCTCTTCTTCAGTAATTTTTCCTGTTCTTCATTGTCACCCTAGAATAGCAAATAAAGACAAAGTTAAGCAACACAATCTAAGAAGAGTCCTGCTTAAATAGTATTCCCAAGTATGGCAAAAACTGTCATTAATTCTAATCTGGGAGCCAGCTTCTCTCATCATCCCAGTCTACCACAAATCCCTTGCCAAAGAGATAGAGAGAGAGGGGTGTTCACACTCTTGGACACACTTCTGCAGGTCCCGACTGCTTTCAGTTTAAGAGTCACGTTGCATGTAGCCCTCCTGCGCGGTACCGCCATGCAAACCGCATGCCTCTTCTCTGCCTACTCCATAGCCTCAGCACCGGAACCTTCTCCTGTTGCCAGAGCTTAACTTCCAGACCTTGAACCCATATACTAAAATGGACTTTTTTGTAGTGAAAAATAAATGGATTTTCAGAGATAGGGTATCCCTCATAATATTGCCACAGAGAATGTTCAAAACAACTGTCTAGATGGATTACATGCGCATATATTTTTCTGAGTTTAGGAGAAAATACAGTAATCACTAAAAACGAGAGCTTACATTTTTTTTTTAAATAAAAAGATTCCCTTACTTTTTTTTTTTTAATTTACTAATTTTTTTGAGAGCAAGAGAGAGGGTGAGAGAGCAAGTGAGGGCTCACATGCACACGAGCAGGGGAAGGGGCAGAGGGAGAAGCAGACCCCCGCTGAGCAGGGAGCCTGATGCAGAACTCAATCCCAGGACCCTGGGATCATGACCTGAGCTGAAGGCAGACGCTTCACTGCCTGAGCCACCCAGGTGCCCCGAGAACTTAGGTTCTTGACAGGCTTCCTAATTTCGAAGACAGGACGAAGCCAGAGACAGGAATATAACTGGGCTTCAGCCAACCCACCTGACAATCCCTGGGGCTCATCATGGGCTAGATATGGTATTTTACATGCCTGCACAGAAACCAGGTGGTCGTCCTCAGACCTTCTCTTCCGACCTCCACATTGGGGAGGACAAATGCTAACTAAATAGAAGGCCTACCTCCTGACCTGCTCTCAGGCTCTCAGGTTAAGGCTCTCAGCAACCATACAGTGGTATTCCAGTTTGGAAAGTAGCTGAATAGACCTACACTCAGGCCCCCAGAGCACTTTCCCAAGAGTCCTCCCTTCTTCACTTACTACTCCATATATAATGCTGATCCAGTCTCCTTCACTCTGAGACCAAGGCTTTGCGTTATTTGTCTCTGAAAGCTTTGGACCACAGAGCTCAGACTAACAGGTCTCATGTGATCACATTCAGTGCCAGAACGGAGGGATAGAGAAACCATCTAAAGGAAATCGCATCAAAAGGGAAATGATGAAATAAATTACGGTACATCAATAAATATAAAACTATGCAGCCCCAAGAAAAATGTACATGCACATGCAGTTATACAGAACACCTGAGACGGTAATGACCATAGGGAAAAAAGGTACAGAACGTGAAGGATATGCTCCAAAATAGATACATATTTTTTTAAAGTATGAATATAAAAGGTCTCATACACAAGAAATAGGTACATGTTCCTTTAGGGAGAATCAAGGGATTGCAGGTCAGAGGCTTCCATGTATGAAATTGCATTTAACTCTCAGAAGTGAACGAAGGGGCAGACCTTCATAAAGTAAAGTAACCTTACTTTACACCTGAGAAGACAGTTAAGTAACTTGTTCGAGGTCATATAGCTACTCAGTAGTAGCAGCTGGAATCCAAACCTAGTCTCTCCCCACAACCCCCAAAACCAGTCTTATGCCCAATCCCATACTTCCTTAAAAAGTCCACAGGGCAGTAGTCTTTCTACATTAAAAACAAGTTTTCAGAACTTTGGAATGAGACATTACATAAAGTAGATCCACCTTATTTGCATCACTGCTGTTAATGATTTATTAAAATTACCAGGTGGTGGCCTTTTCTTTTGTCCCACTTTTCTCACACGTGTAAGTAATCCAAACAAACAGTCAAAGCTTAAGCCAACTGTGGTGTAAGTCCTTACTGAAGGTTCCATTCAGGGAACACCAGGAGTTCCTCATGACAGCATCTTACTACTATCTAAATAAAGCCACAGGCCTTAGACTGCATTTCAAGATGGTAATGATGTGGAACTTTCTAAAGTAATGAGAACTGTAAAAGTGATAGAAGTGATAAACCTTGCTTGGCATACAGTAAGCATTTACTGCCTTAGTGAATGAATTTCAGGTCTTCCTCATTTGGCCTTAAACAAAATTTCCTTTTCCCTAACCCGCTAACACGTTGTGCGCGCTCTCCACGCCCACCCTCTTGTACCCGCGCCTCTCCTTTCCTTTCCCGTCACAAGCCGTCTCCCTTTTCTGAATCCTCACAAGATTCCCTTTCCCGTCACCATTTCTGCAGATTACGATTACTTGCCGCCATTTACAATCCCTACTGGAAAATTATAAACTCTTAGGGTGCGAAAACTGTCTTCCCTCTCCCTCTAGGACTTAGCAGTTTTAAGCAACAGCACTCAATAAAAGTTACCTAATAATCACTGGATGACGAGTGTCGCTCCACCTCGTCCCCGCTTTTGCTGATACTGGACAACCGACCTCGAATATTTGCTGCCTTCCCTTTTTCCACATAATCTACAATGACATGGGCCAAACTAAAACCTCCCTCTTCTGAAACCCAGCAGTTCTCTGAACTTGACACCTAGACTCTTAAAGTGCCTAGCTTGGACAGTCCACCTGCCCACTCCAAGGACTCCCTACGTTGGAGTCAAGGCTCAACTTTGTGTCTCCCAGCCACCGCGTAGAACTTTGTAGGACCGTTCTACTAGACCAAGGAAGGAAAGGGCTCCACGCGCCACAGGGCTGATCTAATTTAAAATTAAAAAGTAATAAAAAGTATCTGGTTCAGGAAGACGCCCCCTTTCCCCATACTTCAGATGTCAAAAGGACACCCCTGCCCCTCATATCACAAAGTCACCTTCCCGAGGTACAGCCTGTGCAAATGCCAAGCCACCACTACTACCGCCACTGCAACCCCTCTGCACTGGCCTGGGAAAGGGAGCAGATGCAAGGGAATGGGAAAGCGAGGCTCAAATTCTCTACGAGATAAGGGGATTCAGTGGTATCCAAACGCCCTTTCAGCTCCGTTCCCCAGCAGGCACCGGGGCCTCACTTCGCGTCGGGAAACCAAAGAACGGCAAACGACACAATGAGACAAGAGCAAGCCGATTCTCAGCGTTCTGGCCCCGGGCCTTCCCTTCTCGCGGCCCGGCCTCCCTCACCCGGAAGTGCTGGTCCCGGTATTGGCTCAGCTCCACGTAGGAGTCGCTGCGCAGCGCCTTCAGAAGGCCGCCGGACATAGTGCAGAGCAGTGCACGAAGACGCCGCCACTCCAGGAACAACGAGGCTGCCGCGGCGGTGGCGGAAGCGGAAATGCGCGGAGGCGGCTGCAGAAGGTGGGCATCCTGTGAACCAATCCAAGCGCAGCAGTGTCGTCACCGGTCGGCGCGGGCGCAGACGTGGTCCGTCTTTATTCGTCACCCGTCGGAAGCGAGAGCGGCGTGCTCCGGGTTCCGGGTCGCTCCGAGGATGGTACTTCGGCGGCTCTTGGCCGCCCTGCTGCACAGTCCGCAGCTGGTGGAGCGTCTGTCCGAGTCCAAGCCCATCCGGCGTGCGGCGCAGCTCACGGCCTTCGCGCTGATGCAGGCCCAGCTGCGCGGCCAGGACGCAGCCCGGCGTCTTCGAGCCCTCGCGGCTGGGCCCGCGGGCTCGCTAGGTCGCCGCGCTGCCCGCTTCAGAGACACCTTCACTCAGGAGCTGCGCCGCGGCCTCCGAGAACGCCCGGGGTCACCGCCAGGTAGCCAGAGGGGCCCGGGCGCTAACCCCTAAACCCAGGCTGGGCCGGGCCAGGGTCGCCGGTTTTCCCTTCTGGACTCGGCACGGGCCTCGGCGCTAAGCGATCATCCTGGGCACTGTGCACGGCTTTGAATCCGGAGTCAGACTGTCGGCCTTAGAGTCTCATTCATCAGGGATCCCAGGCCTAACCGACATCCCCGGTGAAGCCGTGTGATCGGACTGGGCACGGTGCGAAGAAAGCCCCCAAGTCCCGGCCCCGACACACCGCGTACAGAGAGCCATGACCCGAACCACAGCCCGAAGGAGTCTGCCCTCTGCGAATGGGACTAAAGCTCGTGTTCAGTGATGCTGCCTCTGCACTGAGAGAGCAGCGCGCTTCTTCCAGGGGACAGCATGGATGGAAAAACACAGCTGCCAAATCCTCTGATTAAATGTGTGAGCCGAGTAATGGGCGTGAGTGTGGTGCTTCTCCGGCGAGATGGGTTAGGGTTCCTGGGGGCTCCAGGCCCGTGGTAATACTAGTTAACGCATTTGGAGTGCGTACTCTGTGCTGGCACTTGCTAATTGCACTCCGTGTGGGCTCTCGCACTCCTTACAGTCACTTTGATATGAGGAAGTGTAGGCTGCATCCTTACAGAGTCGGGATGTGAATACATGAGTTTGACTCCAGGGCCTAGTCCTTAACCACAAGTCTCTGCAGCATTTGCCCTGACCTTCAATGCCTGCCTCCACCTCCCCGACCCCGTTATCACCATTGGGCGTTAGAACTGTCTAGTACGGAACAAGCTACCTGGATTCCTATTACCAGTTTTAGAGGGTCTGGATTACAATTAAGACAGCCGATGGACTCATGAGTAGGAAATCCGTGGTATACAGAAATGCCTTGTCATTTTGAGGCTTCTGACTGAATTTCAGATCGCCTCTAATTAGGCTCCACAGTTCATTGTGCAATCTAGAAAGCTTAAAGCCACAGGAGCTGCTTTCAGGCTGGTGACCAACCAGAATTTATATCCTGGCCTTTCTGATAGTTACAGAGAGGGAGCTAGATAGGGCCGGGGGGACGACCAGTGGGGGTGGAGAAGCTAAAGTAACATTCCTAATGTTCATACTTATAATTTGCTATCCCATCCCAGTCATCCCATCAGAGGTGCTGCTGTTTAATCCTCTCAGGCCCAAAGTCCCACTCTCCTAGTGACCACAGTCCTGATTTGGCATCTGACCCTTGCGTCCTATCAAAGGACAAATACTCCTCCCAGACCAGAGGCCACTCTGGATTCTCCCTTGAGGCTGGCAGTGAGGAGTCTGAGGAGCTGCTTCCTTCTATGGCCTTTCTGCCACAGTGGCCTCAATCCCACTCCTTGGTCTCTGGACCTCAGTGGCAGAATATTAGCAGTCCCCAGCCCAACTCCCTACCCTCAACATAGGTAAGCACACTCGATGGTAGGTCTTTTTCCAGACTGGCAGGGACAAAAAGGGAAGCGGTGCAGGAAGCAATGAAGCTACTGGACAAACTGGTCATCAACTGCTAGAGAAAGCAAGAAAAGGGGGCAGTTGTTTCTCACAGAAGAAGTGGGTAAGAACTAAGCTCCCTCCATTTTTGTAGAGGGAGTCGGAGCAGAGAGGGAAAACTGGGTCCTTTCTGCTCCAGCTCCAGGTGGCTTGGGTGCTCCTGCTTTACTGGAGAAGCCTCCAGTGACTGTAGACACTGGCTTGCCATCCCACCAGTTACCCTATTACTAAAGAAACATCAAATTCTTTCCACCACCCCCAGTGGCAATCTCCCAGCATGCTTTTCAAGTTTTTCTAAGTTCTGCCAGAAAGTGAAGCAGGGAAGCAACTCATCCTGCTATCTTGCAGGACAATTCAGATTCACCCCTCGACGCTACACAGACCTAGATACCAACACTTTATGGGCAAATTTATTAGAGGTCAGACCATCAGCAATCTACATGGACTGCTACAACCAAGTCCCTGGAAATCCTCCAGGGAATTCTGAGATTGTGGGTCCAACTGGGGGAGGGGAGAGGCAAAAGTCCCAAGAGACCCAAACAAGTTTGGGACCCTAGAGTCGGGTGTCTCCAAGATGGCACTTGGGCAGAAAAGCCATCTTTGGCTGCAGAGTAAACAGTAAGTGCTTACTGTGTGCCAGAGATGATGCTAAGCACTAGGGATAGGAAGACAAATCAGAGGTTCATAGAAACATAAACTACAAGAGCAATGCATTGACATGAATGGGTTCTACAGAATGTAAAAGAGGGAAATGTCCAGTAGTTTGCTGGAGCCAACTTCTATCGGCTCCTGAGAGCAGATCATTGGCATCTCCTCCCAACTTGGAGTTCAGTAGCAGCATTTCGGTAGTTTGCAATCAGCAAGGTGGGAGTATTTATGCCACGGAAATCAGCCAGTGCTACAAATGGGGGCTTTTCTGCCCACAGAGAATGGGTTGCTAATCATTTACCAGCATATCACTGACCCTCGTCTTCCTTGGGGTTGGAGTCATGAGGAGGCCGTGGCACCGAGATCAGCAGCAGCCACAGAGCAGCACGACTGGGAGGGCCATTGCTCCGAGTGGACCCAAACCTTAGCCCGCAGAAGGCAGGACTAGAAGAGTGCTCAGGCTTGGTCATTAGCGTTGGTTTGGTCTCCAGCGCTCTACCGATTTCCAGCTCACTGATTTCTGTGGCCTGGGTGCCTGTTATTCTCAGGAAGGGGTAGGCATTTGAGGAAGGAGAACGCAGACAGGCTGAGTGCTGCAGCTCCCCACGCTCCCAGTGGATTGGTAGGGGCACCCTTAGATGTGGGGAGCACCCCGCCTGGGGCTGTGATGGCTTTCACCAGAGCGGCAGGTGCTGGTTTGGCATGGGGTTTGCTCTCCATCCTGTGAAGAGGTTTCTGACAGGGGCTCTGAGCTTAGAGCGTGACCAGACCGCATTTAAGAAGTAGCCCGCTCCTAAAAGCATTATGTGCTGTCCATTCCCACTCGGGCAGGCTGAGGAGGGAGAACACCCGGGCTCCCCGATCCGGGAGAATGATTCTTAAAGGGTGAGACGCAGAAGGGTCCCACCCCCTCTCTCAGGGACAGGCGTAGAAGAGAGTGGGGAGAAAAGTTCCAGAACTCCCTGTTTTGGTAATAACCAAACGCTGAGACAGCAGCCACCAGAGTGCCATTAAATACCCCCCCCACACCCACACTGCTTAAAGAGCTTTGGGGGGCGCCTGGGTGGCACAGCGGTTAAGCATCTGCCTTCGGCTCAGGGCGTGATCCCGGCGTTATGGGATCGAGCCCCACGTCAGGCTCCTCCGCTATGAGCCTGCTTCTTCCTCTCCCACTCCCCCTGCTTGTGTTCCCCCTCTCGCTGGCTGTCTCTATCTCTGTCTAATAAATAAATAAAATCTTTTAAAAAAAATAAAATAAAATAAAGAGCTTTGGGACAGATATGCCTGTTTAGCCAGGGGACATGCACTGCAGACCAAGGCATGACACGGTGTTAGCTGGCAGACACCTCAGAGATGCTTTTGCCCATTGTACAGATTGGAAACTGAGGCTAGTGAGGGGAAGGGGCTCTCTGAAGATCACACAGCCAGTGAGTGGCAGGCAGACCAGGGACTAGAACTCGGGTCTTTGGAATCTGAGCGGCCTGCTCTCTCTACATCACCATGCTGCTTCCTTCCCGGTGATCTAGGAAGCTGGAGAGTTATGACGGCAAGAGGTAAGGCATCCTGGAAGGTTTGAGAGAGACCGTCCAGGAATGTTATCAGCAGATCTCTCTCTTTTCATAACCAGGTGCTATTACATAGCAAAACCTCACAGCGGCTAGGAGGGATAGGGCAGGAACAGACATGAGGCTGTTCACCAGACACTGGCTCACCAGGTTCTTTGGGGACCCCGGCATCAGGATTGTGACTGGTCAGATCTTTGGTCTTTAAGGGGAAAAGGGTGCCAGCTTACCCAGAAGGCAGAGCAGCCAAAGCCTATGCACAGGAGAGGCAGTAGTGGGAATTCTGGAAGGGAAAGGAAAGGAAGAGAATCAGGGCTCTGTTCCAGCCCAGCTACCCACACAGGAAGTGGAGTGGTGCCTTCACCTATGGCTGAATCGTGGGCAGTGGCTTTTCTGTCACATTGTCAGGCTTCTCCCCCAGTTCCAAGATGTGAAGGCTGAGATGGTCCCTCCAAGCCCCACTCAGCAGAGAGGACAGGGCTGGTGGGTCTTCCAGGGTCAAGTGGGGAAACAAGAGTGTCTCGCTCTTGAGAGGAAAGTGGCACTTCTCCATGGCAGGCCTGGCGGTGCCAGGGGTCACCACAAAAAGGCGGCAGAGCCACGGCCCACCCGCCACCTGGCAGGCTGGTTGTCTGGTGAAGTTGTTCAGGGCTTGGCACAGGACCTGGTCCTCAGTCCCAGCCATGTCCACCACCTCCACGGGCGAGCCCGGGCCCGGGAGGTGGAGGAGGTGCCGGGGGGGCATGTAGGTGTGGGTGAAGAGGAGTGTGTAGTGGGTGGGTAGGCTTGGGGGTGCGGGGGCATGAACCACTTGCTCCAGGTGCCCCAGGCCGGGCACTAGGCCCCCCTGGTGCAGGCAGCCAAAGAAGAGAGCGCCCAGGACATTGAAGAGGACCAGGGGGCCCTTGCAGGTCACAGGTTGGGCCTGTGGACTACAAAGCAGGACGAGGGGGACCAGGAGGGGGATCAGGAACCGGGCCTCCTGGTGGCTAAAGGCAGATAGCAGGGCCAGAGGCATGAAGTAGAAGAGCAGGAGGGGAGACCGGGGGCCAGACAGCAGGCTCCAGCGCCACAGAGCCCTCAGGAAGCCCATTTGTGCGAAGGCCCAGAGGCAGGCTTGCAGCTGTTGCCACGCCGCCCGCAGGGCCCGGGCATGCAGCGTCCCGAAGAGCAGAAAACCATTGACTGCCAGGTGAGTGAGCCGCAAATGTGTGCCATGCCTCGCCAGGTTCTGAGGGTCCAGGTTGTAGTACAGGAAGTTGGCAGGTGTAAGAACAAGGGTACTGGATCTAGATGGACTGGAGAAATACCAGCTGTCCACGGCCACAAACACCGCCGCCACGAGGCTCACCCCTGGGAGCAGTGCCAGGGCCTTCTTCGCCAGCGACTTGAAGCCAGGGTCTGCGGCCCCACAGGTGCTCCAGAGGA
This sequence comes from Ursus americanus, assembly GCF_024610735.1. NCBI lineage: Eukaryota > Metazoa > Chordata > Mammalia > Carnivora > Ursidae > Ursus > Ursus americanus. The sequence continues at coordinate 31,251,661 of NC_142130.1, read as the reverse complement.
AGAGTGGGACCAGAGCAAAAGCCAGAAACGTGGGCCGGTTGAAGAAGCCGGCAGCCACGATGCCCCCGAGGAGCCAGCTGTGCCACCACGGGCCCGGAGCAGGCTTCCTGGGTGGGGGGCTCCCAGCTAACCGGGGGGACACCAGCACCAGCAGCCCTGCAAAGAGCAGTCCTTCAATGGCGTTGGAGAAGGTCCTGGTGTAGAAGACCAGGGTGACGTAGGAACCGGACAGCAGGACCAGGGCGTTCCAGCGCTCCGCCCCCCACAGCGGGGCCAGGTGGTACACGGCCACGTCCAGGGCAAAGGAGAGGGCAGTGAGGAGGAGTCGGGGCCCCACCAGCAGCACGTAGCCACTCACCGGGCCGGGCCACGGCCCCCACTGTTCCCAGAGCCTGAGCAGCCAGAAGGCGCAGCCGGAGGTCAGCAGGGGGAAGAGCACCGAGCGGCAGGAGCTGCTGGGGTGGAACTCCCAAGGCCGCGCGGCTTCGACGCCCAGGATGTCCTCTGCGCACAGAGAAGCGGAGGTGAGCCAGGTCCGTGCTCAGGGGATACAGCCCCAAGTGCCCCCAGCCCCTCACGGGCGCGCCTGGCACAACCCCGGGGACTCGGGACACGACGGGTTTTACTCCTGTGATTAGGTGATGTTGCAGGGCTCGGCGACCATGAGATGGGGGGTAAACCAGTGTGGGCCTGCTGGGACTACACGAGCCCTTTAAAAGCGGGGCATGCTCTCAGCGGGTGGCAGGAGAGGACGTCAGAGATTCGAACCATGAGGATTTGAGGCGTCGTTGCTGGCCAGGAACGAGGGTGGCCTCTAGGCCCACAGTGGCAATAACCCAGATTTGTGCAAGAGAGAGGATGAACTTTGAACAGGTTCTCCCCCATGGCTTCCAGATAAGTCCGCAGCGCAGCCCAGACCTTGATCTCAGCCCTGTGACACCCTGAGCTGAGAGCCCATACCTGGCTTCTGAAATGAATACAGGGGAGCTCAGCCCTTCAGACATCTCCCTGTGAAGGGGGCTGGGGGAACCACGCCTGGGAAGTGAGGGGACCATGTGCCCTGGGCAGGGGTGGGGAGGGGCAGGGGGAGGCTCCCGCCCTCTCTGTGGAGTGCTAAAGCCTCGAAAGTCAGGGTCAAAAACCCATCCCTGGGATGCTGATTGTTATTCAGGACAGTGCGTGAGACCGGGGCAGGGAGTGTGCGATTGTGGTTACCGTTTGAAGGTGTTGTCTGAGATACTTAAGATGTTTTGAAGAACGTATTCCAGCAGTATTTATGTAATTAAAAACCTGCTGGGCTGCCTGGGGCTGGTCTGGGCCCCTGTGCTGCAGTGTCTCAGAGCTCTGAGGGGTGGGGGTAAGCGGGCCCAGCTCTTAATTTCTGTATCTCAGCTCCAAGCCCCACATCTCAGGCTTGGTAGCACTGCTGGCTGCTTAGGGCTCTTTACTTCTACTTATTCCTCCGGCCTCTTGGCCGTTTTCTCTTTCTATGTCAGAAGGTGAAACGGAGGGGCACCTGGGTGGCTCAGTCCTTCAAGCATCCAGCTCTCGATTTTGGTTCAAGTCATGAACTCAGGGTCGTGAGATCCAGCCCTGCTTCAGGCTCTGTGCTCAGCGGGGAGTCTGCTTGAGATTCTCTCTCCCTCTGCCCCTCCCCCCCCCCCCCGACCTCTGTCTAAAATGAATGAATGAATGAATGAATGAATGAATCCTTAAAACAAAAGAAAGAAGAAGGTGAAAGGGAAACAAAATCAAGGTCAGGTCAATCTGGCTCCTTTTTTTTTTCACTGGCTCAGGTTAAAAACACTCTGGCAAAGACTGGAACGCTCACCTGAAGAAACAAATCTAGCCCTATGGCAGGGCCAGCTGCAAGTCTCCCCAATATCCATTGGTTCCTTCCTTCCTTAGTCTCTTTCCTTGGGCATTTGGTCAGATATAGAGACTATTTTTCAGCATCCTTTGTAGCTAGGTGTGTTCACATAATACATTTTGACCAATGGGATGGAAATGAGCAAAAAGTATGTGACATTCAAAATATGCCCTTGAAGGGGTGTCTGGCTTGCTCAGTTGGAGTAGCATGTGACTCTTGATCTTGGGGTTGTAAGTTTGAGCCCTACATTGGGTGTAGAGATTACTTAAAAATAATTTAAAAAAATACATGCCCTCTCTTTAGAGCAGGCATGCCCATCTCTTCTTCAGTGGCTGGAAAGACTTGGCTTTAGACTTGATGGCTGGAGCTCAAGCAGCCATTTTGAACCATGAGGAGGAAACCATGTGCCCACAGCATCTGGAAAGCCTCACAGTCCCTGGCAACCATCCTGATGATGTATCCTACACCCCTTCACAGATAAATTCTAACAAGTGAGCATTCCAGGCCTGGATTCCTTCACCCCTCAGATGAACCTAGAGAAGAAAAGTTTCGGTATCTCAGACCATAGCCCTGTGTAAGCTTCCCTAAGCACCCAGGCAGCCCAACTCTAAAATCTTTCCACTGAGAAGTCTGAACTAGCTTTCATTCTGAATAACCTGTACTGTTGGTCCAGGGAGGAAAACATCAGAGGCTGGCATTTCATTAGTATCGTCCAGAAGGTCAATGTCACGGGTCAGGAAGGAGATGTGAAATCCCCACTCCCAAGTTGTTACTCCAGAGAAGCACATGGATTTGCTGCTCCACCACACGGAGTATCTCTCTCCTCACCGAGTATTCAACAGCCGCAACCCAGACTTCGCTGCAGCTTATCTTAAGCGCACACAGGGAGCTTACCTGCCATGACCTCGGGTGACTGGAAGAACTCATCTGGGTGCACGTAGCCCGTCTGCGGCAGGAGGCACCACAGCAGGCGGAGCAGGCCGAGGCTGCCCCACAGCGCCCGCAGTGCCATCCTCAGATCAAACCGCTGCCCGGACCCCGCGCCACGAGCCTGGAATGGCTTCTCAGTCGCGACAGATGCTGTTTCCACGGATCTGCTCCTGCTGAGGATAGCATTTGTCAGTTGTTAGACGATGATTTATAATACGTTCCGTTGTCTGAACAAACTAAAAACGGGTCTACATACAATAACAGCTGCTATTTACAAGGGCCCACCAAGTAGCAGGGACTTCAGGTGCGGGTCTCATCCGTTCCACAGTCTGGCCGTGGGTCTTATTATCGCCATTTTTTTTTAAAGATTTTATTTATTTATTTGTCAGAGAGAGAGAAAGAGCACAAGCAGAGGGAGCGGCAGGCAGAGGAAGAGGCAGACACCCTGTTGAGCGGGGAGCTTGATGCGGGACTCGATCCCAGGACCCTGGGATCCCTGGGATCATGATCTGAGCCGAAGGCAGACGCGGCACCGACGGAGCCATCCAGACGCCCCTTACTATCTCCATTTTACATAAAGGGAAACTGAGGCCTCTGTTGAATGACCTGGTTACTTGCTAATCATATTTGCTAAGTGTCTAAATACGGTGTCTGCAAATAGGATTTAGGGCGGCCTCCAAACACGGGTCTCCCAGCCCCATCCTGTTCACCAGCCCCTGTCCACAGGCAAGCCTGGCAGCCTGTCTCTGGAAACTTTGCCACCTCAATGCATTCCATCCATTTCCCCGCAAAAATAAACTACACTTGACCCCACTGGCTCCCGTCACTCCCTCCAACCTTCACACCTCTGGAAGGTGACGAGACCTCACTGCCGTGGTCTGTGCGTGCCCCGCCCACTCACAGGTGGCAATCGCAACGGCGGACGCGACGGTGTGAGAAAGGTGAGGCCTTCGGGACGGAGCCCTCCTGAGTGGGATGAGTGTTCTTATAAAAGACCCCCCAGAACTCGCTCACCCCTTCCATCACGGGAGGACACAGGGGAAAGGTGCTGGCCGTGTGCCCGGAAGAGGGCCCCCACCATGCCGGCGCCTTGATTTTGGACTTCAGCCTCCAGGACGGTGAGAGATTTCTGTTGTTTATAAGCCACCCGGTCTGTGGCGTTCTGTGACAGCAGCCTGAGCACCGGAAGGCGCTGCCTCTCACGGGGACTCTTACTCCCCCCACTCGGAGGTCAGTAGGAACGTGAGCGCATGGCGTGCTGGGCCTGGAGCTCCGACAGCAGCGCCTCGTCCCCCCTCTGCCTCCCTCCGAGCATACGCAGGGCGACTGTTTCCTGGCTTTGATATTGTAAAGCCTGACCTTAAACAGCTGTTGTCCTCGGGTGGAATATGTCATAGCAGAGGAGATGAGAGGGGGTGAAGCCACAGAACACAGAACAGCAGGAATCCGGCAGATGCTGACAAGGGGCCTGTCACCAACACCTCAAGGAGTCTGAAAGAACTTTTGCAGTCTCTGCTCCAGCTTTTGGACTGAATTGTACAGATTCTTTCTCCAGAGCCAGTGAATGAATATCCTGACTTTCAGAGATAAGATGAGGCCAAACTTGGTGCTGGGATGCAAGCAAGGGTCCCATTCCTCCCCAAGCAACGCCCGAGAGAACTTCCATTTCCTCCACTTTGACTGTAGTTTGTACGTCATCACTGTTTAATTCTTCTTTCCAGCTTATCTCTTAACTCAGGCAAAACACCGCGTGTGCAAAGCATCCCCTGAGGGGAAGCAAACCTACCCCTTCGAGCACTAAGGATTGCCCTGAGCCAGCAAGCCCCATGTGACTGACCCCAAGACAATGATCGACCTGACCTTTCCTGCCCACCTGCATAGTCCAATGTCTTCCCGGGCTTGGCCTTCCTGGAATAAATTCCTTTCCTGTCTCACCACCAGTTGTCTGTCTGCCTTTGGATTTAGTCAGCAGCGAGTGGCCGAACCGGTCTGTTGGGGACCCCAGCAGCCAAGGGCTTCTGCCTCTGTGCCCACTCACGTGTCCTCACTTTAACTTTCCTTCCGGGCTGGGATTCAAAGTGCATCATAACTGTTGGGGACCCCGGAAGCCAAGGGCTTGCGCCTCTGTGCCCACTCACGTGTCCTCACTTTAACTTTCCTTCCGGGCTGGGATTCAAAGTGCACTGTAATTCAGCAGCTCGCATGATGAGATTATGGGTTTGGTTTTCAGCAATTTCAGTGCTGCAAGTAACAGGAGATAAGGGTCTGTTTCAGGGCACACAAAGGTCATTTTATGAGGACTGTGAGCTGGAAATTAGAAGCCCAGCAAAGGCCTCATATACATGGTCACCCAAAACCTTGTCTGGGGTATCTCTAACACCACATCACTCCATGGACTACCAGTGCCCTCTCTGCCACCTGAGATAGAGTCATTAGTGCCTTTAAATAGAATCGGCCTAGGGGCGCCTGGGTGGCTCAGTTGGTGAAGCGACTGCCTTGGGCTCAGGTCATGATCTCGGGGTCCTGGGATCAAGCCCCACACTGGGCTCCCTGCTCACCGGGGAGTCTGCTTCTCCCTCTGCCTCTCCTCCCTGCTCATGCTCTCTCTCTCTCTCTCTCTCTCTCAAATAAACAAATAATCTTAAAAAAAATAAATCTGATCAGTCTGGAGAACCAATTCCAGAAAACCCAGAACCTCTATTTAGAAAACTCATGAGATTCTGTTCCTCTGGAACCACTGACCTAACACGGTATTAGTCAGCGTTCAGCCAGAGACAGAGAACAAGTGGGAGATACACATAAAGATTTATGCAAGCAACTGGCATATGCACTGGGGGCTGGCTGGGCAAGTCTGAAATCTACAGGGCACTAGGAAGGGCAGGCCGCTGTGGGGCAGGAGATGAAGCTGCGGTCCACAGAGGGACGTTTCTTACTCAAGAACCCCTTGGCTCCTTCTCAAGTCCTTTCAACCGATTCCATCAGGTCTACACAGGTTATCTAGAAAAACCTCCCTTATTTAGAGTCAACTGAGGGATGCCTGATTGACTCAGTCGGTTAAACGTCTGCCTTCGGCTCAGGTCAGGATCCCAGGTATTCCCCTGGATGAACATACTAAAATTTATTTACCCTTCTGACTGCTGTTTAAATGCCAGAGCATCTCCAGGTGTTGAAAACCTTCTCTATTCCTGAGAATGCTGCTACAAACATTCTTATACAACAGTTCTCTGAACTACATACCTAGAAATGGAATCCCCGAGTCTTGGGCACGCGTACTCCTAACTTCATTCAGCAATGCCCAGGGTTTTCCAGAGGTCCTGCCGGCCAGCAGATACCGCAGTGCCCACTGCAGTATGCCTGGGATTGTCCAACAGTTCGATTTGTGAATCTTGTGGGTATTTACATGCATTTCCCTGATCACTAATGTGGTGGAACACCTTTTCAAATGCTTGTGGAACATTTTTGTTTCTTCTGTGGAATTCCTTCTGACCATTTTTTCTTATTCTGTGTAGGAATTCTTTATATATTCTTTATATTTACTGCATGACAAATACTCTTCCAATTTGTGGCTTTGTATTCTTAACTCATTTCTATTTCTATAGTGTTGGTTTCTTATGCTTTCTGTTTCTTGATCCTTTTCACCAGCATTTTGTCAACTTCATGAATCTTTTTGAAAAATTGTGAGGCACCTGGGTGACTCAGTCAGTTAAGCGTCTGCCTTTGGCTCAGGTCATCATCTCAGGGTCCTGGGATTGAGCCCCACGTCGGGCTCCTTGCTCAGGGGAGAGCCTGCTTCTCCCTCTCCCTCTGCCTGCCACACTGCCTGCTTGTGCTCGCTCTCTGTCGAATAAATAAATAAAATCTTAAAAAAAAAAAAAAAGAAAAAAGAAAAATTGACTTCTGGCTTTGTTCATCTCTTTTTTTAAATCTCCTTTTAATTAATTTTTCTTATCTTTATTTTTTCCTTCTGTTTACTTTTTTGGAGGATTATTTTGCTGTTCTTTTCAAACCTTTTGATACGGACACTTAGCGCATCAATTTTGAGCCTTTAACTTTTAAGCTTATTAATTTTTGAACCTCTTTTCTATGAGAAATATTTAAGATAATACATTTTTCTTTAAATACAGTATTCAGTGCATCTTACAAGTTATGCTATATAATATTTTCATATTTCCATCACCTTTGGTTATAAATGTTTTCTGAGACAGAGCAGGGACTGGACTGGGGTCCCCTCAATCCTGAGCAGGAAATCCAGTGTTCCTTGATAGCTGAGACCCTATGCCTTTTTTTTTTTTTTTTAAGATTTTATTTATTTATCAGAGAGAGAGACAGCCAGCGAGAGAGGGAACACAAGCAGCGGGAGTGGGAGAGAAAGAAGCAGGCTCCCAGTGGAGCAGGGAGCCCTATGCAGGGCTCGATCCCAGAACTCTGGGATCAGGCCCTGAGCCGAAGGCAGACGCTTAACCACTGAGCTACCCAGGCGCCCCTGAGACCCTACGCCTCTTGACTAGGGTATCTTGCAGGAATGCAGAAGCAGGATGCCTACCAAAGGAAGGGTTCCAGCTAGTCCGCGCGGCCTATCGCTGACCTTCCCCCTCATTATAATACTGCAAACCACACCCAGGGGTACAGATTTAACGTACTAATGAGACATACAAGGCATAAGGAAGCACGTCCTTCCCACTGTGTGCGCACACACGACTTCCTGTGTCTCCCTCCGCCCTGCATACTCAGACGTCACTCCTTTCCTGCCACAATCTCCTTAAAAACCTTCCCCTGCTTTTGTTTGGAGAGCTGGCATGAAGAACATTTTCCTTTGTGCTGTCTCCCTGGTGCTGAAGCACAAACCCCCATAAAAACCTTGCCTGGAACTTCCTTTTGGCCTCTAGTAAATTTCTGTTGCTCCGAGAACCCAAGGACCCTAGTTGGTAAAACTTCCATTGTAATTTCTTCTTTGACTAATGCTTTATGGTTGAAGAATTTAATTTTTTTGATCAAGACTATTTTTTATAGCAGTTTTATGTTCACTGCAAAATTGAGAGGACGGTTATAGAGATGTCCCATATATCCCCCCTCCCCCCACACGCGTAGCACCCCATTATCAACATCCCCCACTAGAGTGGGGGTATATTTGTTGTAACTGATGAACCCACCTTGACACATCATCACCCGAAGCCCACAGTTTACATCACAGTTCACTCTTGATGTTGAACATTCTATAGGTCTGAATAAATGTAGAATGACGTACCTACCATTATAGAATTGTAAAGAGCATGTTCACTGCCCTACAAATCCTCTGTGCATTGCCTATTCATCCCTCCCCCCCACCACCATTTTTGTAGACATTCCATGGGTGCTTGAAAACACCACGTATCCTCGTTACTGGATATAGAGTTCCACACATGTTCCTTAGGTCAAGTTTGTTCATTGTGTTGCTCACACCTTTAACAGCCTTAATAACTTTCCACTGCTTATTCTACAAATCACAGAAATGTGGGTTGAAATAGCTCATGTGGTAGTGAACTTGTCTAATTTTCCTTGTAATTTTGTCATTTTAGCTCATTTTTAAAGCTACGTCATTGTTTTTATATAAGTTTAGAATTATTGCACCTTACTGGAAAAATTGAACATTATATCATTATACAGTTATCTTTTTTAAATAAAGATTTATTTATTTATTTATTTATTTATTTATTTATTTATTTTAGAGAGAGAGCGCTCACATGGGGGGTGGGGGGAGAGGGAGGAAGAGAATCTCAAGCAGACTCCCCTCTGAGCGCCGAGCCCAGATACGGAGCTCGATCTCATGACGCTGAGATCATGACCTGAACTGAAATCAAGAGTTGGATGCGTAGCCGACTGAGCCACCCAGACGCCCCTCTACAGTTATCTTTTTATCTCTAATTTTTTGTCCCTAAAATATTTTCTCTGATATTAATATAGTTATATGAGTTTTCTTTTATGTAGCATTTACTAGTATATCATTTTAATATTTATTTGTTATTTTATTTTTTCTGTTGGAATCATTTTTAATATTTAAATACAAACATTGAGCACTTGTTTTCTGTTTTAGACACACACACACACAGGTCTCTAACAGCCAAAATGGGCAGAGAAAATGAGCTCCTGCACTGTCCTCCACAGTCCCCACCGGCTCTGTCCTCCACAGTCCCCACCCACTCTGTGGTTAAAACTGCCGCCAGCCCTCCCTCCTTTCCAGCACAGAAATTGACAGTGGCTGGTTTACAACAACAGCTGTAACGCATTTTGTATTTCATACTGTGTGCGTGGCCCTTCCCGACATCACCATGCTTAACAACACAAATGGCCGGGGGTACGTCCTTCCCAGTGGCGTCAGATCCAGTGCCACGAAGGCATAGCAAGGAGATCTTCCCGTCACGTCACGAGTTACTTGGTGAAAGAGGTGGGCTGGCCACAGCTGGAGTTCCCGTCTGCATTGCTGCGCTCTGCTATCAGCGTGAGGACAGAAGAGATGCGACAGCATGGAGAGTGCAGTTGCAAGTTGGGGGTCTCCATGAGACACTGGGGAGAATTCTCCACACTGGGTGTAGGCAGATTAATGTGCCAAAGGTTAAAAAAAAGAATCCAAATAATCAGCAGTTCCAACACTGCTGAATTTTCAAACTTGTCCCACCAAGACAAGTCCTAGAGTGGTAACAATCTAGATCTTTCCAGGAAGTGAAGGTGGAGCCCTGACACGCCCCCTGAGAGCCCTATGTCAGGGCCTGCAAAGTACCTGGCCTTGCTGCCACCACTGCTGCTCCATCTGCAACTTCTCAGGCTCACGGACAAGGGGGAGAACCGGGATCATGAAGGAGGTGGTCCCAATCCACAAGGAGGCCCTGGGAAATCTGCACAGTTTTTGAGCCACAAAGACGAGAGAGATCAAAAGCGGCTCCAGCCCCCGACGGGACCCTCTCTGGGAACATCTCTGTTAATCCCCCGAGTATCTCCAACAGGATCTCATCTAGTTCCTCGCCATCTTCCTCCTCTAGCTCCTCAGTCTCCTTGGCATCGCCTTTCAATGGCAATTCATCCGGGGACAGGGCGCCCCAGGGCTGCCAGCGGTGGCCAGTACTGTAACATTCAATACACTATGTTCTGTGCTTTCACGGTGTTATGATTCTGGGTGTGCATTTCTGTTTAGCATAATAGGGAACTTTTTTGGCTTCCTGACTATGTGGATAAGGGTCCTTTTCCATCTGTAGATAGTAATCTTCCATTATTTTTTTTAAATATTACCTCTTCTTTTTTATTTATTCTCCCTCTGGAAGTGTGATTAAATGTATGGTAGCCTTTGTTGGTCTGTCTTCTGTGTTAAAAACTCCTACTTTATATTTTCTACATCTTTATCTGGGCTATATCACAACTTCCTCTGTTGTATCCCACATGCCTAATCATCCGTTCAGCTGTATTTAACCAGCTATTAAACCTGTCTATTGAGGGTCGCCTGGGTGGCTCAGTTGGTTAAGCATCTGCCTTCGGCTCAAGTCATGTCATGATCCCAGGGTCCTGGGATGGAGCCCAGCGTTGGGCTCCCTGCTCAGTGGGGAGTCTGCTTCTCCCTCTCCCTCTGCTCCTCCCTCCCACTTGTGCACACTCACGCTCTCTCTCTTTTCTCGAATAAATAAATAAAATCTTTTTTAAAAAGCCTATTGAGTTTTACATTTCAATTTTATATTTTTCTTTCCTATGAGTTGTTCAGTTTTTCCCACATTTGTTGCTCTTTGGTCATATTTTCATATTTTATTTATTTGTTTGTTTGTTTATTATATTACATTAAGCATACTTATTTGATACACTAGGTCTGATCATCGCAACCTCTAAAGGTTTTTTAGGTCTGACACTGCTGTCTTGTTTCTGCTGGTTCTCACTCATCGTGCCCCGTTACTTCGATACTTACCAAATTATTTTATTTTATTTATCCTTGGACATAACGTGCGGGAATTACCTGAGGCCAGGAATGAAGGCAGATTTCCGAATGCCACTGAAAAGCATTTACACTCGCTCTGTCAGGTACCTGAGGGCATCAAAAGTCTGGGACCAATTCTGATCATAGTATTGGCTCCAGGTTTTTGTTTCTGTTTTCTTTTAGGGAAGGCGGTGCCTAACCATGTGAATTCAGGCTGAAAATCTGTATGAGGGCAGGCTCGTGGTTACAATCTCAGAAACAGAGATTCCCCCACCTGCACCCTGATTCGATTAGCCCCAGGAGCCAAGAAAGGCAGTTTTCCTTACAGGCCTTTGGGGACGGAATGGTTTATTTCTAGACCCCCTTTATATTGAGAATGCCGTCCTCTGGAGTCCCGGCTTTGAGAGTTTCTCCTGTTGGGCTTCTCTCTTGAGTGGGCTTCAGGATTTATTTATCTTCTGTCCTGCCAGTCCTGAGAGATCACAAAAGCCCATGCTCACATGCACTCGGTTTTGCAGATGTCCTTAGTCCAGATCTGGCTTCCAGGCTCTGCATACCTCTCTGGGCCCTTGGTCTGGTGCCTTGGCATTCCTAACCTTTGGTTCAGCTCACATATTACTATATTTATTATAATCGATTTTGTATAAATAATACAGAAGACTGCAAGAAAAACTGCCTGTCTTGGAATCTAATGCTAATCAGACTGGGGGGGGGCACAGGTTCTCTCCTGGGAATGTGCCACCACGAGCCTACCCTCAATATAGCTTTTCAGCCTGAATTCACATGACTAGGCACCACCTCCCCCACAAGAAAAAAACCCCAAAACCTGGGGCCAATAATGATTAGCAATAGTCCGAGACTTGGAATGCACATACAATAATACAGGATAGATTATATATGAATTGTTATTTCGTATTTATATGTAGAGAGAGAGGGGTTGGCATAAGAAATAACCGTGTTGAGAGGTAAGATGGGGACTGTGAAGAGCTAAGTTAGTTTAAACGGTGTCAAGTTATTTTCAGGGAAGTCATGCACTTAAGGGTCAGCCTTGGTCAGTGAATCTTGTGGTCATTATTTGAGGGAAAATAGGAAACGTAAGGGGACCGTGCTGTAATCACATCAGTGCTTTTTCAGGATGTGGCCCCAAACTACTATGGGGAATCTGGGTGTTTCCACAATTACTGAAGGTAGGTGGGATGGGGAGACACTATGACTAGGCCTCTGAAGCTGGTTCTAGAACTGCCAGCAGGCTGCCCCTCAGTGTATGAGAGGATGGGAGATCATGGGACCATTGGGATAATGACTTGAACATGAGGCCTAGGGAAAAAGCCAGCCCGTGGCCTTGCGGCCTACAACCGTATATGTCTGCTTCAAACCATCCCAGCCAAGCCCTCTCTTACGCAGCCCCTCTTGTTCCCACACTCCCTGCCCATGCCCATGCCATTGGCTGGGCTGCTCCATCTCGGGGGTGCCGCATGCAACCATGGAATTGAGTTTCGTCTCTATGAGGGCTGTTTCACAATTCAGTGAGGAGTTTTAGCGCATCTAATATACTTTTAAACAGGAAAGGAAACACACAATGTTTGCTTTATATGCTTCTGTCACTTAGCAAAATATCACGAGCGTCTTTCCATACACTACAAGCATCCCCTCCCACTAGCCACAGTCTCTCCGTCCGTTCCGTATCTCCTTGCTCACTCTGTTCCCTGCACCTGGCAACTTCCCTTCATTGTAAACATGTCTGATTCTCTACAATTCGTCGAAAAACAACCAGCCACAACTCTCTCTGAAGCTGACGTGCCCTCTACCCTGTATCCCTCTCTCCGCTGCCCTGCACTGGATCCCTTACACCATCCGCATTCACTGAATCTGCTCCTCGCGTCTTGTTGGCCCTTCTATCCGAGACAGTCTGGTTTTGCCCACCTCCACTGTGCTGACACAGCCCCCTCAAGGGCCTCCTTGCTCTTCTGGTTGTCAAACCCAGTGGCCACTTCAGGCCCCTACCTTGCATGCCATCTGACAACAGGGAGCCCTTCACGATTCCTATCACCTACAGTGCCTTCCCACAATAAAAGGCTGGGAAACAAAAAGCTACCTTTTGTAGATCCCCTTGAAGTTGGGTTATGCAAATTAGGTTTTAAGAATTGAGAAAGCAGGGGCGCCTGGGTGGCTCAGTCTGCCTTGGCTCAGGTCAAGTCCCACACTGGGTTCCCTGCTCAGCGGGGAATCTGCTTCTCCCTCTCCCTCTGCCCCTCCCCACCACTCATGCTCACTTGCTCGCTCTCTCTCTAATAAATAAATAAAATCTTAAAAAAAAAAAAAGAATTGGGAAAGCTGCTGTGAGTCAGGCTGTATTTCTGCAGCTGGCATTGTCTTCTCTGGGCAAACAAGGTCATGGAGACATGGAGTTTTTCCTGCAGCAGCTTTCCAGTGTCTGTCCCCAGCTTTGTGGGGACAGAGACGCAACTGCGGTTGGGGTGCTGTCCTGATTCTCAGCAACTAAATTTGACCGAGTTCCAAGGGAGCCTTTACACCTGCCCGATTGTCACACAACTCTAGTGAGTTACTTCTGGATGTTCAGAGAGCCTTCCCCGGAGGCCCCAACTGCAGCCCATTCTTCCAATGCACCTGATGATTTTTACTTCCTGTATAAATTCCTTTTGTGCTGGCTTCGATTTCCCACACTGAACTCTGGCCATGTGCTATCGGGGGTGGCTGTAGGCAACAAGCCCTCAAGGATGAGAATATTCCTTTGCTAAAAGAAAATAACTCTGCACTGGCAGCAGGGGACACCTGGGCCCTGCTTAGGCCTCCTGGGCAGCGGGAGCGCTGGGCCATGGCTCTGAGAAGTGCAGCCTCCCCTTGTGCTTGTCCCCGCAGCCTTCCAGAGCTTCTCAGTCAACCAGCTCTGCCACACCAGCAACACCATCCCGTACTCACCTGCTTTTCCATCTGGACCACACATCTCATTCTGCTTTCATCCAGTGCCTCCACATCAAAGGGCCCCTCGGCACCCTTCTTCTGGACCTTCTGGGCACCAGGCCCCAGCCCACAGTTGGGTCTACCCTGTGGGGAAAGGGAACAGTAGAAGGGTCCAGACACATGCTACCCTCTCTCCCACAAGAACATACATACATACATAATGGGGGGAAAAGAAAATGAAGAAAATAACTAGCAGTCTATCTTCCACATCCAAAAGTTTTTCTTAAGAATGAGGGTAAAACAAAGATATTTTCTGGCAAACCAAAACTGAAAGATCTTCACAAGCAGACCCTCAGAAAATTCTAAAGGATATATTATATATATAATTAGGCAAAAGGAAAAATGATGGTAGAGAGAAGGTCTGAGAGGGAAGCAGGAATAAGGAGCAGAGAGGTTGGTCATTAGATGGGAGAGATCTGGGATGTAGAAGCCAAGTGAAAGCCATCCTCCCTCCTGCTGTTTTCTTCTGACAAGTAAGGTCAAGGTGATGGGTAAGTTTTTTCCTTTCTTTCTTTTCTTTCCTTCCTTTCCTTCTTTTCTTTCTCTCCCTTTCTTTTCTTTCTTTCCTTCCTTCCTTCCTTCCATCTTTCCTTCCTTCCTCCCTCCCTCTCCCTTTCTCTTTCCTTTTCTTCCTTCTTCCCTTCCTCCCTTTCTTTCTCTTTCTTCTGTTCTTTCTCTTTCTTTCTTTCTTTCTTCTCTCTTTCCTTCCTTCCTTCCTTCCTTCCTTCCTTCCTTCCTTCCTTCCTTCCTTCCTTCCTTCCTTTTCTTTCTTTCATTTACCTGACAGACAGACAGAGGGAGCACAAGCAGGGGAGCGGCACAGGCAGAAGAGGGGAAGCAGACTCCCCTACCAAGCAGGGAGCCAAACTCAAGGCTCGATCCCAGGCCCCTGGGATCATGACCTGAGCTGCAGGCAGACGCTTAACTGACTGAGCCACCCAGGCTCCCCAGTGGGTAAGTTTCCTGACATAGTGTTCTATGTTAGTTCGCCAGCTCCTTGGGTGCTGGCAGGAGCTGCGGTGGTTTGGCCACGGCTGCCTGATCCTTGTGCCGCAAGCACAGCACTGTGCTCTTGAAGTCACTAGTTCCGGTGGTGCTGTCCTGTGTCGCCTCCCCCCATAGGGCCACAGAGGTAGTAGCGCGTACAGTGGGTCAGTTCCGCAGTGGTCTAGAAGTCACTTCTGGAGGCTGGCTAGACCCTGACCCTCCGGCACCTCCCAAGTTTTTAAGCAGCTGCTCCCCTATATGAAACCCTGTGGTGATGACAGTTCCTAATTGTTTGCACACAATATCGACGACAAAAACGCTGACTCAGACAGGCTCAAACAGTTCTTCAGATCATATGACAAGACCGCCAGAGCCCGGTGCTGATGGGGCTCCTTTGCTACTTCCCAGGGATCCTTACGATTCCAGCCCGTCTCTTTATGTGGACACCATCCTCGTGCTGGCAGCAGGACCATCAGTCTGGGCCATTCCGTCACACACGACGACACTGACAGGAAGAGTCTGGAGATTCTTTGTGTATCGCTTTTGTTGTTGCTTCTTTTTTTTTTTTTTTTAAAGATTTTATTTATTTATTCAACAGAGAGAGAGACAGCCAGGGAGAGAGGGAACACAAGCAGGGGGAGTGGGAGAGGAAGAAGCAGGCTCACAGCAGAGGAGCCTGATGTGGGGCTCGATCCCATAACGCCAGGATTACGCCCTGAGCCGAAGGCAGACGCTTAACGACTGTGCCACCCAGGTGCCCCTGTTGTTGCTTCTTTTGAAACAGTTTTACTGCGATGTAATTAACGCACAACTCACCCATTAAAAGTGTTTAATTCAGGGGCGCCTGGGTGGCTGGGTCAGTTAAGCCTCTGACTCTTGATTTTGGCTCAGGTCATGGTTTTAGGATCGTGGGATCCAGCCCCGCATTGGGCTCTGCGCTCAGCAGTCTGCTTGTGCCTCTCCTCTCTCTCTCAAATAAACACATAAATAAATGAATAAAATCTTTTTTAAAAAGTGTTCAATAGCTTTTAATATATTCACAGATATGTGCGACCATCGCCCCTGTCAATTTTACAACATTCTGGTGTTCTAAAGAAAACGCACCATTTACTTAATCGTCTCCCATCCCCCTGCCACCACCTCAGCCCTAAGCAACCACTATCTCCTGCTTTCTCTCCACAGATTTCCCTGTTCTGGACCTTCCCCTGAAGAGAATCATGCAGTATGTGGCCTTTCGTGGCTGGCTTCTCTCACTGAAAATAATGTTTTCCAAAGTCCACTCACGTTACAGCCTGTGTCAGAACCGTGACTGTGGCCAAATACAATTCCATCATATGGACGGAGCACATTCTGCGTATCCATTCATCTGCGGATGAACATTTGAGTTGTTTCCACCTTTTGGCTATTACGAATAATGCTCCTGTAAATATCTGTGTATAAGTTTTTGTGGGACATAACTTTTCCATTTTCCTGGGTATATACCGAAGAGTAGCATTGCTGGGCCATGTGGAACCCTACTACATTTAATTGTTTGAGGAGCTGCAAGACTGTTTTCCAAGTGGCTGTTCCTTTTTACGGTCACACCGGCAGTGTGTACAGGTTCTAAATTCCCCACATCCTGGCCAACATGTGATGTTATCTGGCTTTTTGATTCTAGTCAACCTAGTGAGTGTGAAGTGGTATCTCCTTGCGGTTTTGATCTTCACAGACACCTTTTTTTTTTTTTTAATCAAAGAAATCTTTTCCAGAAGTCCCTCAGTTGACTTTCCACCAAGTGCCATTGGCCAGAAAGGATCAAATACACTTCACAAACCAATCAGTGGCAAGGACAATGGGATTACCAATGGCGACCGACCTCCTGGTTTGGAGCTGGGGCTGAGGGCTACCTCCTCTGAGACGCACAGAATTCAGAGGGTGCTTACCCTACAGCATCAGGCTTGTTAGGGACGAGGAAGGAAGACAGAGGATCAGCTGTGCGGCTCCTACATGTGGCTTCCACAACACCAAGCTCTGGTGGCTTTCCTCCTGTTTCTCTAACCATTTATTTTCCAGCTGCTCTTCCTCTGTCTGCCCCTGAAATGTCAGTGCTCCTGGCCTTCAACTTCCACCCTTCTCAGCATCTACAGTCTTTTTGGGTCATCTCATTTCTTCTCATGGTTTCAATTTCCATTTGATGACTTCTGAAATTGCTACTTCTCTGAGCTTCGGATTTACTGATATTACATCATAACAACCATGATAATACCGTTGCCATTTTTCGATACTTACTATGTTCCAGACACTGTACATTGTCTCATTTTATACCAACCCTAAAATTCTATTACTGTTCCTATCTTACAGATGAATTAACAGGTTTAAAGAGATCAAGTTTTTTGCCCAACGTGACAGAACTAGTAGGTTGATGAATGTAGGCAATGGACCCAGTCTGTTTGGCTCCGGAGCCCTGAGCCACTGCCTGTTAGGCTTCTGCCCCCACCTCAAACACAGGGCAGCCAACCAGAACTCATCCCTTTCCCATGCACCGGCCCTGCCCCCACATCCCCTGCAGCAGGGGGAACGACAGTTTGTCCAATTATTCAGTCCAGAAATTCAGAGGTCATCTTCCTTCTTCACCCCTTCACTAAGTGATACTAACCTACTTTCCTCCCTCCCTCCTTTCCTTTCCTTCCATCTCCACACCCAAAGTGGGGCTCAAACTCACTGAACTCACGACCCGACAATCAAGAGTGGCATGCTTTACCAACTGGTAACAGTTGGCTTACAAGGCCCGCCAGTCCCCACCAGCCCCACTCTCACTCCTGTGCGAACAGAACTTGGCACTTCAGAAACATTACCTGTTTCTGTAGTCACCTCTTCTGTCCTGCCTTCTCACCCCAGTGTCTTTGCTCACATTGCTTCCTTTGCCGGATGTGCTTATAATATAAAGGTTAAAACCCTCTTTGGCATCCTAGGCCCAGTTTCAAATGCTTGCTGTCACTTGCTCATGGCGAAAGGGCACTCAATGTGTAAAATGAAGTTAACCACAGTACCTACCTCAGGGCTGTTGTGAAGACATGAAAAAACAAACACAGGGGTGCCTGGGTGGCTCAGTCGGTTAATCAGTTAATCGTCTGCGGCTCAGGTCATGATCCCAGGGTCCTGGGATTGAGTCCTGCATGGTGCTCCTTGCCTGGCAGTGAGCCGGCTTCTCTCTCTGCCTGCTGCTCCCCCTGCTTGTGCTCTCTCTCTGACAAATAAGTAAATAAAATCTTTTTTTAAAAAAGAGAAAAAACAAACATAACAGCTTCTTTCATTATTCATTTTGCTTCAACTGCTGAGATCCCCTAGAAGCCCTCCCCAATCTCATTTCCAGAGAACTCCATGTTTCCCGGTGCACCAACCCCTGGCGCCGTCTGGTTGCTTCTCAGCCCTGTCTGGTTGAGATTCCCCCAGGTCTGGGATCCGTTCTTACCTATCTCAGCCCCTCAAATCCACCTGATGGGTCTCCTGGGTGGCCAGGGTCAAGGACAGAGTTGGGGGTCCCCAGAGGAGGTGACAACATAACAGGGCACTGAACTTAACAGGTGCGGGAAGTTCTCCAGAAAGACCCGAGCGCGGCTCCCCTGCGACTCCCCAGGCAGAGGCGAGGCTGCAGGACCGGTCCCTGGGTCCCTGTGAGCTAGGGGGCGGAGCCAACACCACGGGGTGTGGCCACTACTCACCTAAACCCAATCAGGACACGAGGCTGCTCATGCCTGCACAGGAGCACACTAAGCTACCCGCGTGGAGAGCCAGTCCCGCGGCCACGGCTGGGTGGCCCTCTCCAGGACGGGGATGGAGGGAGGGTTGGGGGGATGGGGGGCGGGGTGACTGTCTCCAGGAGGGCAGTGGAGCGGCAGGTTCTAGAATAAAGGGACGGCGCCCAGAGCCACGGAGCTTTGTGCGGCGGGGGAGCGGGCGCGGATAACCACAGACAGGGGCATCCCAGCGCGGGTGCGGGGGTTGCGGGAAGGCAGGCAGCAGGGAGAGACCATCTCGGTGGCAGGGGTACTGCGAAGCGGAAACCACCGCGCCGGGCGCAGGGGGGAAGCCAGGGAAGAGATCGCTTCAAAGGGGCGAGAGGACGGGAAGGGAGGCCGCACGGCTCCCGCGAGCCGCGGCTGTGCGGAGACACTTGTCCTTCTCGCTAAGTCAGAGGGCGGAGCCGGCTCTCTGTGTCCTCCCCCCCCCCCCCGCAGGCGCCCACTGTGTGCGAGGCACCGTGTCGGCCCCGGGGACATAGCTGGGAGTCAGCGTGGTCCACAAAGGTAGCCATTGTATGGTGGCTTCTAACAAGGAGTGTCCCTACCTTCAAGCTCCCTCACAAAGCTCTGGGGCGCTGCTTTACGGGAGTGTGTGTGCGGGGGGGGGGGGGTGGTGGTGCAGGGGGTGATCCCACGGTTCGGCCCCTTCTGGGGTTCCAGCGTTTGGAACAGGTTTTAACGACAGCAGGGCGGCGAGCGTCAGAGGAGGCGGCCCCTGCGCAACAGCCAAAGGCACCTTCCGATGAGACGCACAAGGACCACGTTCCTCAAGGCCAAGATCTGGTTCCAAACTCTGAGGTCCATCCAGGGCCAGAGGGGAAGAGTGGCTCTCCTGAGCCCATTTGCCTTGGCGTCGAATTCATCCTCATACCGACCCTGATGGCCACAGTAAGCCGTGCAGGGCGCCCCACCCTGGAAGCACAGGAAGGCCTAACTCTGGCTTCTTCCTTCCCCCGTAGCCAAACATGCCCCTTCTCCTTTCGTGAACAGGGAATGCAACACACAGCCCTGAACACCTAAGGGAGGGTGGAAGACAGGTAGGTGTCTCCACTGTGTGGCATGTATCTATTAACTGTGACCGTGGGGCTCCCATCTGCAAAATGGGAACTCTGCTCTGTAGTGGGGACTAGGTGTTACTAATTCTGACAGCGGTTCCCAGTTTTATGAGGCGGAAGTGTGAGGGTGAAGAATGACGTTCAGAAGTAACGGGGAGGGATGTCCTCCTTGAGGACACTGCAACTATCTTTGTCATATTCTATGTTCACCATGCCCCTACCCCGCCAAGGTCCAGACTGCCACCAACCCGAGCAGTAGGTGCTCGCCCGCAGGGTTGCCTGCAGCATCCTGGACAAGCTTTTGCCCTTGTCCCTGCCCCCATGCGACTCCTGGGCAAGGAGCCCATCCTCCCAGTCTGTGAAACGGCAGGCATGACCTGAAGTGCACTCGGCAAGGCCGGAAGTGGAGATTCTTTTCCGCTGAATTAATGCAGATCTATCACAGACTTAGTGCTCAGCACTTTGCCGCGGCAGGGTTCGTCCTCACGGGGACCCTGGGAGGTAGCATGATATTCCCATTTTATAGATGAGGAAAGTGAGGCTCAGTAAAGTTGCAGAACCACCCAAGAACACCAGCTGGTACCGGGAGAGAATTCAAGCCTAGGCCTCTGCCTGGATCCAAAGCTAGCACTCTAAGAATACTCACGGCCTCTCGCCCCTTTCCTGAGAAAGCGTCACCGCAAGCCTCCTGTCTCCCCTAGGCTGGGGCAGGTCAGTGCTCAGAGCCCGCAGACCCGGGTCTGGGGGGAACTGCCCGCGGTAATGTGGGCTCCCCTGCCCGCCTCACCAGTCTCGAGCATCTGCCGGTCTCTTGGCAGCTAGCAAAATAGGAGGGGAAGCAGCTGCGCGTCCTCCCTGCCTTGCCCTCCTGCCTCCCAGACCCCCATCAACTCTTCTGGAGCTCTCGGGCCGACTCACCCGCGCGCGGCCTCTGGGCTGCACCTGCGGCGCTGGCGGCGTCCGCCCCGCCCCTAGGGCCTGCACTGGGGGTGGGCCCCGAGCCGCCTCGACCAGAGGGCGCGAGGGGTGCGGTGTGTCCTCAACGCAGCCGCCGCTCTGCGGGGCCGGGAACTAGGCGCTCCACGCAGTGCGCCAGGCGGGGCGGAGAGGGCTGGAGACGAGTGCGCCGGCGGGCGGGGCCGCCCAAGTGCGTCCCGAGGTCCCGGGGTGGGCTGTGGCCACGGGGGAAGGTGATTACGGAGGGTCCAGGTGTCCCCGGGGCCTTGGCACGCCGGGAAGTGATTGAGCTCTCCCCTCCCCGCATTCCGGCTCATTCCCCTAGCAGCCCCCTACTTGGCGCGCCACGCCTGGGGAGCTTTTTTTAGCACGAGGGACAGTGAAACACAACATCTCTAGGCCACACTTCTTTTGTCCTTCAAAATGACAATTTGTGTGTTCTGTGTCGGTGGGGATTTGCTAAGGCTGCTTGAGAAGAAGGTGCGGGAGGAAAGAGGCGCCGCCGCCTCTTCTGCGGGCCTTGTCGCAGAAGCGGCGCCAGAGAGGCAGGGTCGGTTTCAGCCGGGACGCAGCTCGGTCCCGGCAGCCGCGCGCTGCGGCGCCTTCCACCCTGGAAGCAGTCCCGCGGCGGGCGCCGCTTCCCCCTCCTCCCCTCCTGCATTCCGCCAGTCGAGGCCAGAGGGCTGGCTCCACGTTGCCCGACAGCCAGGGCTGGAGGGGGGGGTCATCGTGTGCCCGGGAACCCAGGCTCCTCTCTCGGACGCCAGGCCCCCGGAGCTGGCCGAGCAGAGCTTGCAGGTTCGGGTGCGGGACTGCAAGCCGGCGGTTGGGCCGCAGCGGGGCTGGGCGGAGGGCGTGGGGCCGCACCGCGCAGGCCCCGTCCGCGCTGGACGCGCCGCGGGCACCACCTCTACCGGCCCCCGCGGGGGAGAGCACCTCCCACCCGCGGGCTGCGGGGCGGAGCTCGGCGCGTCCTGGGGGTCTCACCGCCTCCCGGCCACTGCGGACGCCGGCGGGGGGGAGGGGGAGGGCTGTAAACGCGCGGTGGTGGCTGGCTGGCTGCGACACTGCCCCCTAGCGGGCGGAATGTTTCACTAACCCTCCCGGTTGAGGCCGGCGGGGCAAAGAAGAGAGCCTCCCTCCTTTTCCAAATCAAATGCTTTTGGGAAGGTCTTTAGCAGAATCCCTTCACCTGCGTGCTCCTTAATGCTTCACAGCAGCTCTCTCGTTAAAAAACAAAACAAAAACCCTACTTTGAGATATCGTTTACATACAGTAAATACCAGAAATTTTACATACTGTATACAGTTCTATAACTTTTGACAGATGAAAACAGCAGGCTAACCACTCTCCCAGTTCAAGATATAGCACGTTTCCATTACCCAGAAAGTTCCCTTCTGCCCCATTGCAGCCAATCCTTTACCGTCTCTTCCCTGGCCTCAGACAACCACGCATCTGATTTCTATCTCTATACTTTCTTTAACCTGGAATTTCATAGAAATTGAACCATACAGGATGTGGTCTTTTGTGCCTGGCTTCTTCTCACTCAGCACAATGCTTCTGAGACTCACCCACGTGGTTGTGTGTATCGGTAGTTCCCTCCTTTCATGGGAGAGTAGTACCCAATTGGGTGCATATACCACAAGCTGCTTATCCATTTGGACAATGGTGGGTGGATTGGGGAGGCCCAGCTGGGCTGGTGGGGAGGTATCCTCTGACGATGCTAAAGGACATTTGGGTTATTGCTGGACATCTGGACTGTTTCTGGTTTTGAGATTTAGTGAATAAAACTGCCTTAAAAATTCCTATGAAAATCTTTTTGTGGGGGCGCTTGGGTGGCACGGTCAGCTGGGTGTCCCATGTTGGACTCTGCACCCAGTGGGGAGTCTGCTTCTCTTCCTCTTCCTCTGTTTCTTCCCCTGCTCGCGCATGCTCTCTCTCTCTCAAATAAATAAATAAATCTTTTGAACAAAAGTCCTTGTGTGGACTTACGGGTAAACACCTGCAGTGGCTGGGATGGCTTGGTCGTACAGCGTCGTTAACTTTCGAGGAAGCTGTGTGTCATGAGCACACTACGAAGGCACACACAGGAGTTGTGTGTTTCCACAATGTCAGCTTTTTTCAATCATAAAGCAAGGTTAACAATTATAAAGCAGGTTCAGGATTCCAAGCTCAATGACATTTCACCATGTGATTAAACCTGGCTTCTCACACAGCACACAGAGCAGAGCACAGGACAAGCCACACAACAAGCAAGATAACAGAAGGGGGTAGGAAGTAAACAAACCAACCGGGAAGTCCGTCTGTGCGCGCGCAGTTGAGATAAGGCCTGGGGCTGGTCTGGGCCAGCTCTCCGCACTTACTGCTTCTGATGTTCCAGCAGTGATGGATCTCAGTTCCGAAGGGAGATCAATCGGGGAGAGGCTTGGGCAGGAGCTGCCTTTTTTAAGTGATCAGACATAGAAGTCAGGTCTGAAGAGTCTGACAGTTTGCTGCTAAAATCCTTCCCCTTTCAAAGGGATTTCATGTGCCGGGCTCCTGCAGACTTCCTCTGCTTCCGCTCGTTATCTGTTCTGGGGCCTCAGGTGTTGCTGGTCTCAGCAACACCTCCTAGCTGCAATACCCTTAATGGCTTGCGTCATTGCTTGACACAGGCCCTTGCTTGACATGAGTGACCCCATCTCGCTCTCTATACTGCCAAACTGTTTTTCAAAGTGGGTATACTATTTCATTTTAGAGAGAGAGTGCATGTGAGGCTGGTGGGGGTGGGGAGAGGGAGAGGATCCCAAAAAGGCTCCATGCCCAGCGGGGACCTCAACCCAGGGCCGGCTCCAACTCACGACCCTGAGATCACGACTTGAGCCAAAATCAAGATTCGGCGCTTAACCGACTGAGCTACCCAGGAGCCCCAGTTATACTATTGTAATATTACCACCAGCAACGCATGAAAGTCCATTGTAGTCCATTTCTGCATTTTCTTAAAGGTAAAAAGCCAGTTTCTAATTATGACTGTGTCCAATTTATCAAAAATTTTTCTTGGTGGTTTATGTTGTTTTGCCCTGGGAAATCTTTGCCTACCTTAAGATGAGGTCACAAAGATATTCTCCTAGAATTGTATAGTTTTAGCTTTTTACTTAGGTCTATAATACATTCAAATTAATTTTAATTTTCATATACGATGGGAGGTAAGGATTAAGGTTCGTTTTTACCACCCACCCCCCACGTGGATATCCAGCTTCTCAGGCACCATTGAGGACCACTGGTCCAGGATGATGGTAGGTCTTGGAGACTTAGGCAACTGGTGAATGAAGGTTCTAGTCTCTAGATAGGGAATACAGGAGGTGGAGCAGATTTAGGGGGAAGATTTTAATAAGTTTGTTTTTGGCTACCTGGCACTTGGGAGATTTCCAGGAAGGTGTGCGGAAGGTAGTTGAACGTTAGAAGCTCAGAAAAAAAAGTTCGGAATTGGAAAAACGGTCTGGTTGTCCATCAGCACGGGGAACAGTGGTTTCTAACTTGAGGCCTCTGAACCCAGGAAATTATATAGGGAGTTTCGTGTGTATGCATGTATCGGTATTATTTTTCCTGGGGCACAGAATGGTTTCTAGTTTCAAAAGGGTCCCGGGCCTGGTCTTTTGGAGCACAACGCTTCTGTAAGTGGAGAGCTTACTCCTTATTATAGTTGAGAAATTCTATAATTAGTCCTTGCAGAGTTTTAAACCACGTGGAAATAACCACACAATTTATAAATGGAATGTTACAGCTGAAATGCACCCAAGAAAACTCCTATTTTTTTTTTAAAGATTTTATTTATTTATTCGACAGAGAGAGAGACAGCCAGCAAGAGAGGGAACACAAGCAGGGGGAGTGGGAGAGGAAGAAGCAGGCTCACAGCGGAGGAGCCTGATGTGGGGCTTGATCCCACAACACCGGGATCACGCCCTGAGCCGAAGGCAGATGCTTAACCGCTGTGCCACCCAGGCGCCCCAGAAAACCCCTTTTTGAACCCCTCATTTTCAGATGAGGAAACTGAGCTCCAGGAGGTAAAGGCAGTTTCTCCAAAGGTGGAGCCAAATTAGTCAGGGGAGGCTAAATGCCGTAACAAACAACCCCCGAATCTCAGTGCCTTACCATAATAAAGGTTTATTTCTCCCTGGTTGTCACAGTCCGCTGTGGGTCAGTGGGCGAGGGGGGAAGGGCTCTAATATACCAAAAACTATTACATTGCACACTTTAAATGGGTGAACTCTATGTTATGTAAATTATATCTTAATAAATCTGCTTTAAAAAAACACAAAAAAACAAAACCAAAAACCCCAAAAGGGCCCGGGACCCTCAAAGGCTAAGAACCACTGGAAGACAGTGGTGGATCCATGGGAACACTGTCAGGGCAAGACGAGACCTGGGTTCATGTCTCCCGCTGTGGTCCAGCAGCTGGAAGGTACTGTCTGCCGCGGGGATGTTTGGCTCTCTAGCTGCCAGGGTAATGCTTTGTCATCCTTCAGTTTCTTTGCGTCTCATTGAAGTCTTTCCTGCTTTACTGTACGTTTTTAATCAAAGTAATATACATGTACAGTTTACGAAGTTCAGATGGACACCAAAAGCTTACATGAGAAACAGCAGCCGGTATGAGAGCCTTTCCTAAGCCCGAAGATGTAATGGAGTAAGGCTGAAGCCCTCTCTTCTCTGGGTCAGGGCTCCGCCTCCCATCTTCCTGTTCTCCAGTCCCCTGCCTCTTCCTTTGTCCGCCCTCGTCTTCCATCTCCCTCCTCCTCCGTGCCTCCATCTTGAAACAGGACTAGATTCTGTGGGAAACTAGAAGGCTGGCGTAGCACCTGTGCCGAAACTATCTTCGTTTCCTCTGTTCTTGGTCCGCATGGGGTGGGACCAAAGTTCTCAGGTTGTGCAGGCTCAGGAATAGCTGAGGTCTTGGCGCAGGTTCTCCTTGGTTTTCCTGACTCGAAAGTGGCAGGTCAGCTGTGTTGCAGTGCTCCCCAGGTCATCGAGGGGCCGGAGTCGGTGCCTGGGGAATGAGCTGGCTCCGGTGCCAGCGAGGTGTGTGACCCTGAGCAGGCTGATGATTCCTCTCTCTGGCTGTCCCGGCGTCCTGCTGACTCTTGCACCCAGCTCGCAAGCCTTCAGCGATGGCGGATGTCCTGTGTCCTCTGCCATGTCCTCAGCTACCTAACAAAGCAGCTCATTCTCCTGCGCCCACGCGTCTCACAGGATGGGAGGAAGCAGCCCCGGCATCGGGGGAAGGAATGTTTGGATCTTGCCATTTGGATATACCGTTTGGTCCAGAGGACATTCTTATCCCCAGTGAAGATTTGAATCAACACATTTAATCTGAATTACACAAATACTGGTTAATGTTTGGACAGAGAATTTTCCAAAGCAAACTTCACTAAGCTGACAATTACTTGATCAATGTTCTTTTTAGCATACAGTTTTCTTTTTTAATGAACTACTCTTTTTTAAAGTTTCCTTTTTTAAAAGATTTTATTTATTTATTTGAGAGAGAGAGAGAGAGCACATGAGTGGTGGGGCGGGGCAGCAGGAGTGGGAAAAGCAGACTCCCCAGGCAGGATCTTGGATCGTGACCTGAGCCAAAATCAGCAGCGGAATGCTCAACGCCTTGAGCCACCCAGAAGCCCCTTAATGAACTATTTTTAATACGGTTTTTAAAAACTACTAATTAACGGCCTGTCTTGGTTCTATTAACATCTTCTGTTCCTGTGTGATACAAAGTACTCAGACATTCGGGAGTGTGTACGTGGAACAGCCCAAGCTGGGACCTCCGACGATTTGTATCTCCAGCGCGGGAGCCTCATCTTCTCTCTAAAATAGGAAGGGAAACCGCCGAATGTGAAGCGCGTGACTCCAAGTCAAGACTCAGCTCAAACCTGGGTGATCAGCTGTGCGATCTTGCTTTACTCACTTCAGTCCCCTGGGCCTCATTTTCCCCACCTCTACAATGGGGATAAATACCTATCGCCCACTACAGAAGAGCTCTTTGTAGCATATCAAAATAAGTAATTATTGCCATAAACCGTAGTAGCGTTGCATAATCACTCGTGTAAAGCTCCTGATCGCAGCATGTAGTGAGAGCCCCCGGAACGTTACCCTGTAGTCCTGCAGTTAACCATCATCGTTCAGGAAACGGGTTCTGTTTATCCGCTCTGACCACTGGGTGGCACCACAGATTTGAGTCTGTGACTATTTCCTTCTCCAAGGCAGCTTTTGGGTTTGAACCACAGTTTTTTTTGTAGGTCAAAACCAACCAATTATCAGCCGTTTCATATAGTTCTACCTTAAGCTTGCAATGCGTTTTGCCCTAGGCTGTTTCGTTTTGGCTTTTTTTTTTTTAAGATTTTATTTATTTATTTATTTATTTATTTATTTATTTATTTATTTATTTGAGAACGAGAGAGAGTACGTGAAAGAGAGAGAGATCATGAGCAATGGGGAGGGACAGAGGGAGAAGCAGACTTCCCGCTGAGCAGGGAGCTGGATGTGGACTCGATCCCGGCACCCTGGGATCATGACCTGAGCCCAAGACAGATGCTTAACTGACTGAGCCACCCAGGCACCCCTCATTTAGGTTTTGTCTCAGCTATACCCTGAGCCTTTTTAGGAACTCGCCCCCTGAAGCTTTTAGGAAAATTGGGCTGTGTCCCTGTTTGAGCCTGTGGAGAACTCGCTGCCAGCTAGGAATTGCTGCTAGACTCTTCGGGGGTCAAAGGACCCATCCAAACTGGAAAGAGAGAGCCAGAAAGAGAGCGTCAGAGTTAAGGACAGAGCCAGACACACAGAGAAGTCATAGGCTGGTGATCACGGGATCTCATTTGCAGAAGCAGAGGTCCCCCATTCTACATTCTACACACCATGCCCAGATGACCCTGACCTCTGTTCCTTGCTTCCCGTTCCCTCTCTCTCTCACGAGGGATGCCGGCCTTGTACCCCCCAGCATTGTTAAAGAAGTTGAGAAACAGAAAGATCTCAGATCATTAACAGAATTGACTGGTGAACCTAAGACGTGGGAGTGGCTCACCTGAAGGCTGGGTGAGGCTCCTGGCTCCATACTTCTGGACCGGGGTGGGGGGTGCAAGTCCTCAGGCAAAAGAGCCCATCCTATCTGACCTAAAGCTAAGCAAGGCTCCATATTTGTATGTGTGGGGGGGAGGTCCTTTGGGCCATCTGTCCGTGGCTCTCCAGCCAAAGGGACCCCGGGTTTTTCATCTATAGATGAACTTGGATCTGTTGAAGGAATAGGAGCACTTGATGACTAGCTTTTCCATATTTGTGCATTTAACATTGTTTTTTCAGAGACAAGAGTTCAGATGAAAAAGTTTGTGTGTGAAGAACTCAAGTGGATTTCTTAAAAAGTGGCTATCTTCGGGAAATATAAAAATGGTTTCATATTAGGAAATCTATGCATATAATTTACCATACTAATAGATCTAAAGAGAAAAATCATGATCACCGCCCTAACTGCTGACATTTCAACAGTTTCATCTTGGTGAACACCCTTCATACAGTAGGAATGGGTGTATACTTCAGTAACATGATAACGGATCTTTATTTTGGTATCAAAGGCAGCATTGTCCTTAATGGGACACACTAGAAGCTCGCCCCAACTTGAAGTCAGGAACAAGAGAGATATGTCCCTTTTTACAGCTGTTATTTAACATTTTTATGGATGTAATAACCCAATATGATTTGATACGAGTAGAACATAGAGCTACAGAAATCAGAGAGGAGGAGGAACCATTATTGTTATTTGCAGATGGCATAATTTTATACCTGGAAAACCCGAAAGATCTGACTCAAAACGTATTAAACACCAAATGCTGGCGAGGATGTAAGGCGGCAGGAAATCTCATTCATTGCTGGTGGGAATGCAAAATGGAACGGCCACTCTGGAGGACAGTCTGGTGGTTCCTTACAAAACTAAACAAAGTCTTACGGTACAATCCAGCAGTTGTGCCCCTTGGTATTTACCCAAACGAGTTAAAATGTACCACATAAAAAGCTGCACGTGGACGTTCATAGCAGCTTTGTTTGTCATTGCCAACACTTGGAAACAGCCAAGATATCCTTCACTAGGTGGACGGGTCCGCAAACTGTGGCATACCCAGACAACGGAATGTTATCCAGAGCTAAAAAGAAATGAGCTCTCGAGCCATGAAAAGACACAGAGGGAGCTGAAATGCGTATTGCAAAGTGAAGGAAGCCAACCTGAGAAGGCAACTGTATAGCGTTCTCAGAAAGGCCAAACTACAGGAATAGTGAAACGATCAGTGTTTCCTAGGGCTGCTGGGGAGGGAGGGAGGGATGAATAGGTATTTATAGGATTTTTAGGGCAGGGAAACTGTTCCGTATGATATTATAAGATAGATACATGTCATCATACATCTGTCAAAACCCAGAGAATATACAACACACAGAGTGACCCCCTAATGTAAACTATGGGCCTTGGTTGATAGCATGTCAATGTTGGTTCATCACTTACAAAAAATGAACCATTCTGATGTAAGAGATTGATGGTGAGAGAGGCTGGGTGTGCTGGGGGAGGGGAGGAGCAGAGGGTTTGTGGGGACTCTATACATTCCATTCAGTTTTCCTGTGAACCTAAAATCGCTCTAAAAAAAAAATCTATGAATTAAGAAGAAAGTATTACATACAGCAAAATGGTTCAGTAAGACGTTGGATTTAAAATTAGTATTCAGTGGGGTGTCTGGCTGGCTTGATCGGTAGAGCGTGCAACTCTCAATCTTGGGGTTGAGTTGGGGCCCCACATTGGGTATAGCGATTACTTAAAAATAAAATCTTTAGGGGCACGTGGGTGACTCAGTTGATTGAGCGTCCAACTCTTGGTTTGGGCTCAGGTCATGATCTCAGGGTGGTGGGATCCACCCCGTGTTGGGCTCCACGCTCAGCATGGAGTCTGCTTATCCCTCTCCCTCCCCCTCTGTCTCTCTGCACACTCTCTCTCTCTCTAAACGAATAAATAAAATATTTAAAAAATAAATAAAATAAAATCTTTTAAAAATAATCAGAAACTATAGATTTCACATTTACAAACAACTAGTTTAAAAACTAATGGAAGAAAATAATCTACATATACTAACAAAAACAATAACAGAAACAAACAATAACACCCCCAAAATGAAACAGCTGGGAATAAACCTAATGAGATTTATGCAGTACATTTATGAATAAAATTTTAAAATTCTACTAAGGGATACAAAAGATGATCTGAACAAATGGAAAGACAGCTCATTTTTAGAAAGTCCATTTATTCTAGGTTGTATAATTTTAAGGAGTCCCATAAAAATAGCAACAGGAGCTTTTCTTGGTAACCAAACAACTAAGACTATCCAGGACCAGATTTATTAGAGATTAAAATGTCTTATCTTATCGAGCTAAAATAATTAAACTAGTGTGATGCTGGGCCAGCAATAGACAGATCAGTGGAACAGAAGAGAAAGTACAGGAATAGAATTCGAATACAAGGGAATTCAGGATATGACAAAGTTTCAAATCAGTGGAGGGAAACTATTCAATACGAAACTGCTGGGCAAACAGGACGGTCATCTGAAAAGCAGGGTTCTATCCATGCCCTCTACGTCCCAGCAAAATAATTCCGAGACCGACCAAATATGTAATTGTTAAAAGATGAAACCACAAAATACTGAAGCAGCAATGGGAGAATGAAAAAATAACTTTGGGCATGGGAACACTTCTCAGTATGGCACAGCACCTGTAAGCCTTGAGAGAAAAGGAGAGAACAGCGCTACATACAAGAAAAGAAATTCACTATGCAAAACACAACATAGTCACAGGCAAAGTCAAAAAACGAGGAAGGAATCATGGACATAGCAACAGATTCATACTAAGAGAAATGTAAATTAGAACTCACTGAGGTACCATTTTTACGTATTTGTTTAGGAAAAATCATAAAGTCTGGCAATAGGTTGTCAGAGAGAGGAGGAAATGAGTATTTTCCTATGTTGTTGGTGGTTTTCTCAATCAGGGCAATCTCTGAGGAGCGCAATTCCCTAATTTCCATAACAATGACTATTCTTATTATTTTTAAAGACAAGGTTTGGTTTTATATATATTATTTCCATGCGTTTACTCATCGTTCCCTCCTTTATCTTCTGTCTTACACTGCTCTTCTGAGATCATGTTTCCCCTGCAGTGCAGGTCTCTTGATGGTAAATTCTCAATTTTTACCACCCTCAAACTTGGAAGATAGGCTCTCAGAGTTCATAATGCTACATTGACAGTTACTTTGTATCTCTATTCTCAAGATTGTATTCACCACCTTCTGACTTCTGCTGTTGAGAAGTTGGCTGTCTTCCTGATTGTTCTTTGCAGGTGACCTGTTTTTTCTGGCTGTCTTTACCATCGTATCCTTCTCTTTTTGTTTTCAGTTTTCGGTTTTACTGAGCTGTGTATGGATTTATTTTCATTTATCCTACTAAGTATATCCTGTTTTCCTTCCTAGATCTCTGATATAATGTTTTCTACCAGTTCTAAGGATCTCAACGCCATTTGCTCTTTAAATACTTTTTCCCCTTCATTCTCACTATTCTCCATTCTTGAGGTTCTGGTTAGGCACATAGAATTTATTAGAGCATTGTCCTCTCACCTTCCTGTCTCTTACTCAGTGCCTTCTTTATGTTTCCCCTCTGCTTGTCTCCATGTTGCTTTTTGTTAGTTTATTTACTCCCAGGTCCCCTGTTCTTTCTTTGTGCCTGATTGGTATTTTATTATGAGAATTAGATGTTCATTTCAAAAATATTTTAAAAATCTGTTCATGTCTGATAAACTCTGACTACTTCATTATCTCACCTCTGTGATTGCTTTAAACTTTTCATATATGGTTGTAGTCTGAAACTTTTATTTAGAAATAACTTCACATTCGCAGAAGAATTGTAGACAGAACAGGTACACAGCGACCCTTCGGGCTAACATCTTACGTGACCACGGCGTAGTTACCAAAACTAAGAAATTAACGTCAGTGCAACACTCTTCACTAAACCGCAGATTTTATTCAGATTTCACTCACTATCTGTTCCAGGATCCCATCAGGATACTGTGATGTACTGAGTCTTCGTGACTCTTCAGATTCCTACACCTGAGATTGTATCTCAGTTTTTCCTTGTTTTTCATGATCTTGACTTTTGCAGAATACTGGTCAAGGATTTGGTTTTTTTAAAAGATTTATTTATTTGAGAGAGAGAGGGAGAGTGGGGGAGGGGCAGAGGGAGAGAATCTTCAAGCAGACTCCCCGCTGAGTGCAGAGCCCAACACCGATACTTGGAGTCTATGCAAATATCCTGCTTCTCCTTAGAGTTTGGCTCACTAACACGAGCCTTTATTTGTGGGTCTTACCTGCAGGAATTATTACTAGTATACTAATGGTGATGTTCTATTTCACTCATTCCTTCTACATCTATTATTTGAAATTCTTCTGTAAGGAAGATTTGTCCCTTTCCTCCCATTTATTTATTCAGTCACTCACAGGTGTGTATTTTACATGGTTATAAAAAAAGGCTTTCAAATCAGCAGGAAAAAAATTGGACTATTTAATCGAAGGGAGGAAAGGAAAAACCAACAATAAAATGTATGGTAAATAGAATATACAAAATAAGATAGAAATAAGTCCTGGGGGCGCCTGGGTGGCTCAGGGCGTGATCCCGGCGTTCTGGGATCGAGCCCTGCATCAGGCTCCTCCGCTGGCAGCCTGCTTCTTCCTCTCCCACTCCCCCTGCTTGTGTTCCCTCTCTCGCTGGCTGTCCCTCTCTCGCTGGCTGTCCCTCTCTGTCAAATAAATAAATAAAATCTTAAAAAAAAAAAAAAAGAAAGAAGTCCTAATATAGCAGCATTAACAATAATTACAAATACAATGTCACTAATTATAATATACATAAAGGCCGTAGATATCTAGACAGAAACTCTTAGTGTTGATACCTTGACTGCAAGGGACACACTTAAAACAAAAAGAAAAATTGAAAAGAGACTGAGAGAAACAGAGATACATCAGGTAAATACAAACCAAAGAAAGTTGGAGTAACAATATTAATACCTAACAAGATATAATTCAAGGTAAAAACCATCATATTACCAAAGAGGGATATAACACACAGCAAAATGGCCCCAGACATATGCATCGAACAATAGTTTTAAAATATATGAAGGAGCAACTGACGGAGTTATAAGAAGAAACAGCTCAACAATTGCAGTTGGATTTTTTGAAAAAGATTTCGTTATTTTAGGGGCACCTGGGTGGCTCAGTCGGTTAAGCGTATGCCTTTGATGCAGGTCATGATCCCAGAGTCCCTGCTCAGCAGGGAACCCAATGCGGGGCTCCATCCCAGGACCCTGGGATCATGACCTGCACTGAAGGCAGATGCTTAACCAACTGAGCCACCCAGGTGCCCCTAAAATAAATAAAATCTTTTGAAAAAGGATGTATTTTAGAGAGAGAGAGCACAAGTGCTTGGGGTGGGTGGTGGGGAGGGGCAGAGAGAGAGGGAGAAGGAGAGAATCTTAAGCAGACGCCCCGCTGAGCGCAGAGCCAAACACGAGGCTCGATCCCACGACCCTGGGATCATGACCTGAGCTGAAATCGAGTGCTGCACACTTAACCAGCTGGGCTGCCCAGGTGCCCCATAGTTGGATTATAATGAAGCCACCTCCTCAGGAAGAGATGTATGGAAGCAAAGATACAGATGATTTGATTGACTCAGTTAATAATCTTGAAAGTGAAGGTGTATCAAGAGATGGAGGCACCGGTCTCCCTCTCCTGGAGGCGAAAGGCAGGATGGAATCCTCTGACATCGAAACACACAATGGATATGGATTGATTTTTAAAACAGTGTTAAATGAAAGATCAAGTGAGTAGGAGAATGAGATTTATTTGTCGGGGACAAGGTTGGTTAGTTAAAGTTACATGCATATGAAAACATGCCTGCTTTACAAAGATGCAAGGATACCCCTCAAACATATCAGAACGGATGCCCATGGTGGGGTTGGGGAGGGGTCCCCTGGGAACTGGGCCAAGGGATAAAGGGAGGTGATAAATAAGTAAAAGAGGAGAAGGCCTTGGGGCTGATGGTGTTCAACTCCGAGCTGAGGCCCATGATAAGCTCAGCCCTGTCCTTTCTGCACACAAACCTGATTGCAAATCTTGCCTATCAGCAGAAAGGTTCGTGCCTGTGTAAATGATTCTAGTGATCATGTGGCCTGCGGACAGGAAATTCTCCCCACAAAATCGTAAGTAACTGGGGCCCCGAAGGCAGCTCAAGAGGTGGGCACTGCCCATTCCTGGCACCAGGCACCGGGTCAGCTGCCCTCCCAGCCCAGGCAAAGTCCCTTCAAACTGCATCTGTCTGTCTTGGGGGAGCCCCACCTGCTAAGCTGGAGCCTTCCAGAACCTGACTCCAGCTCAACATGAGCCTCCGGATTTTGTAAGCAGTAAGTGTGAAATCCTCCAGGCCAGCTACCCAGGTGGGTGAGGGTTCTTCCTGCGGCTCCCTCTCCCCCTCACCTCCTGTTCCCACAGGAAGGTATGGGAGGGGAGCAGGTCCAGCAAGAAACCTCAGAGAGAAATGGTCCCAAATGGCAACTTGGCAAACTCCATCAAAAAACGGAGTTTTTTGCAAATGTAAAATTGCCAAAGGACTTGAATAGACATTTTTCCAAAGAAGATATACAAATGGCCAGTAAGCACAGGAAAAGAGGCTCAACACCCCATCAGGGAGATGCAAATCCAACCACAATGAGACAGCACTTCACACCCACTGGGATGGCTCTTCCAAAAAAGAAAAAGAGAGGAAAAAAAGTAACAAGTGTTGGAGAAGATGTGGAGAAATTAGAACCATTGTGCATGACTGGTGGCAATGCGGACTGATGGCAGCCGCTGTGGAAACAGTGGGGTGATTTCTCAAAAACTTAAACATAGAATTGCCATATGATCCAGCCATTCCACTTCTGGGTCCACACCCAAAATAGTTGAAAGCAGGGTCTCGAAGAGAGATTTGCACACCCGTGTTCACAGCGGCATTATTCACGATGACTAAAAGGTGGAAACAACCCAAGGACCCACCGACAGCTGAATGGACAGGCAAACTGTATTATCTACATACGATGCAATATTATTTACCCTTAGAATGGAAGGAAATTCTGCAACATGCTCCCGTATGCATGAACCTTGAATGCTGCACGCTGGTCACAGAAGGACAAACACTGTATGGTTCCACTTACAGACGGTGACGAGAGTAGTCAAATTCACAGAGGCAGGAGGTCGCATGGCGGTTCCCAGAGGCTGGGGGGAGAGGGAAATGGACAGTTAGTGTGTAATGTTCATGGAGTTTCAGTTGGGAAGATGGCAAAGTTCTGGACACGGATGGTGGTGATGGTTGCTGAGCAATGTGAACGTGATCACTGCCACAGAACTGCACACTTAAAAATGGTTGAAATGGCAAGTTTTTATGTGTATATTTTACTGTAATAAAAAAATACAAAGGTGACTAAGAGGCGACTGTGCAAAGCAGATGCATTTCCATCAACCACCGCCACCCCGCCCCTTGGGGGTCCTTCTCAGCCTTGGAGGACATCGGAGGTCGGGGCAGGAATCAAGGAAGCCTGGCTTTTAAAAGGTGGTTTAGGGGCGCCTGGGTGGCTCAGCTGGTCACATGGCCAACTCTTGATTTCGGCTGAGGTCATGATCTCAGGGTCCTGGGATCAAGCCCCGTGTCAGGCTCTGTGCTCATCGAGGAGTCTGCTCAAGAATTCTCTCTCAAGTAAATAAATAAATCTTGAAAAAAAATAAATAAAAGGTTGTTTGGCCTCTGATGGAAATGGGAATAGGGAGAAGAGTGAGAGCTTCAAAAGTTGTGGTCTTGGGTGAGGACGTTTCTTGTCGTCCTCTGCTGGGCAGGACCCCGCTCCTCTGTCCTGCTGCAGGAGGAAGGCTGGAAACAGGTGTCTGTGACGTGCATCTGTAACGTATGCACGGGTGCTCGCGCACGCACTCATTCAGAGCTGGCGTCTTACTGGAAGAAATCAGCTTAAACTGCCCTCTGGGTCTTAGGAGCTGGGGCGAGGATCAGCCTGGAGCCATCTCCACTCTCCGCCGTGGGGCCAGAGACGCCCCAGCCAGGAGGGCTGATGGCAGAGCAGATCTGCAGGCAGAAGCTGCTCTCGGCTCTTGGGACCCCCTGCAAGGGGAGGAAGGGACCTTATGCCCTGAGTGGAGCTCCGCTGAGCATCCAGCAGCCTGAAAAAGCTTTGCTTCGGAATTCCTACCTCTCCGAGATAAGCCCCATCCTCCACCCGTCTCTAACCTCAGCTGGGCCAGCACTTCTGTTATCAGTGGCGAGTGCAGGCTCTGACAAGCGCTGACCCCGGCCTCCTGCTCTGGGTCAGGGGCCCACCTGACCAGGGCCCTGAGGAGATGAAGGAGATCTGGAGCACGGGAGATAAGGGTGATTGCACCCGGACTTTGGCCGGGCTGTCCTGCAGGCTGCAGGCAGGCCGCCCAGGCAGCACGGGGGTGGGGGTGGGGGGGCAGCTTCACTCGGAGTGTGGTCTGACCCTTGCGGACTTGCCCCCATGTGCTCTTCGGCTGGCTGGGCCTGCGTTCACATCCCACTGAGCCCCTTGATTCTCAAAGCCTCCCCCTGCCTGTCCCGTAGAATGGAGGCAATACTAATAGCTCCCCTGCGAGGGAGAAGACGAGATGCTGAGGAACATTGGTGACTGATCGTCAGGACAGGGGTGGACACTGGCCAGCCCCCAATGCCAACAGTAACCCTTTCTTTCTCAGCGCCACAGTCTGGGGGTTGCCAGGGAGGACCAGGCCACTGAGCACTCCTGGAGCTCCCCTGGGAGCATCCGCCTTCCAGAATGCAAAATTAACATCTTATCTCATTCACTCATTCCCCCAGCAAATCCCTTATTGGATCCCAGCTATATTCTAGGTGAAGCTTGGCCCTGGGCATGCACTGGGCAGAGGGCAGCCTCAGTCTCTGCCGTAAAGAGCTGTTTGGGGAGGCAGACCCTTCCCAAAGAGAGACAGGTCAGCGGGCGGTGCGGGGAAGAGCCAGGCTTGCTCCTGCTGTGCAGCTGCGGGCTCTGGACACGAGGCTCTGGGTTCCACCCACCCGCACAGGGCGGACTCACACTGCTCTGAGGAATGTGGGGTAGCCGGCTGTCAAAGGCTAACTTCTGTTGGGGCTGGCGGTGTTTGCACTGCGTATTATAATCGTTTTTCTTCGGCAGCCTTCTCAAAGAGACCCGGTGGGGCAATACAGGGGTGATGATAGGAACGATCCTCTGTTTACAGCTCAGGACACCGAGGTGCCTAGAGTCTAGGCAGGGCTCTGCGGAGATCCTGGGGCTGAAGCCCTAGCTTCCTGGCTGGCGCTCCTCTACGGGCT
The DNA here is from genome assembly GCF_024610735.1 of Ursus americanus. NCBI lineage: Eukaryota > Metazoa > Chordata > Mammalia > Carnivora > Ursidae > Ursus > Ursus americanus. The sequence goes on along the minus strand of NC_142130.1, from coordinate 31,214,714 downwards.
CTCCGCAGACCTGGGCTATGAGCTGGGCTCCTCCAGCCCGGGTGCGCTCCCTGAGCCTGGGGGACCGTGAGGGCTTAGAGCAGGGAGGCTGTGGGGCAGCACAGCCCCCAGGCAGGCTCAGCCTCCTCCGTGGGCTGTCTGCACACCAGTGGACGGCTTGTGGAGGTCAAGGTTCACCATGCTCTCCTCTCCGAAAAAACACTAAAAAAAATGCCTGTTATCTACAAGCCCCTGGGCAAGGCACAAGGGTCCAGTTTGTCACTGTGGCCTTATCATGTAGTGGCTCTGGGATCAAACTGCCTGGGCTCAAATCCCCGCTTATCAGCTGAATGACCATGAGCAAGTTACTTATCATTTCCGAGGCTGGGTTTCTTTGTCTGTCAACTATGGCTCTGCTTCTGAGGGTTGGGAGGTAGACCGTGTAACTTACAGATGGTGTCCAGTACAATGTCCAGCACAGTAAACACACCCGTAAGTGTTCGCCATTCACATGATTATTGGGATTAAACCGTGGGCTTTGGCCATCTGGATTCGAATTCGTTCCATCCTTTACTCCATGAGATCTTGGGCACATCGCTTCCCTTCTGTGTCGTGCCCCCTCTCCCTGAACCTGCATCCGCTGGGTGGTTGAGGTAGGGGTATAAACGGCACTCGGCACTCGTGCCTCCCTGCAGGATCGGCTGGGGTCTCCCCTGCTACTGCGTTGCATTTCCACTCCTCTCGGCCCATTCCAGATTCGCGGTCCCTGCTGGAAAGCACTCTCCGATAGACTTGCACCCACATCTCTGTCCCAGAGTGTGTTTTCTGGGGAACTCAACCTATGACAGTGGTCAGTGGTGCCGGGAAGATCCGAGGAATGGCCTCCAAAATAGGGTTTTGGTGCCGGTCTCCTGGGGTGAGCTGGCAGTGAGGAGCCCAGGTACACACTCTCCCAGGGGTGGACTGGGTGGGGTGCTTGCGGCAGGGGATGCACTGGTGGGTGCAGGTCGCTGTCCATGGCGTCCTGTGAGCCAGAGCCGGGAGCCAGACTCTGAGCTTGAGCCTAGAGCCAAGCCCCCATCAGGAGGAAGCCGTGTCTCCTGCAGGCCTTGGTCCCGAAACAGCAGGGCATGGGACAAACGGACTGGACAAGCTGACTCACTGAGGTCCTTCCCATTCCAGCATCCGACATCAGCCCTGAGCTTCGGATGGGTTTGGGTGGGATGGGAGTTCCTTGGAGCCAAGAGTGTGAATAATCGAGGGTGGTGGGTGGAGGGAGGGGCTCGAGGAGATTTTCTGCAGCCCACCTTGCCTAAGGCAGCCTGCTTGATCCGGGGCCCAGGCCCCCTGGTTCAGCCTCACCCCTGCCCCTCAGCCCTTCTCCTCGCCGGTGCGTTCTGATGCCAGGGCACCTGCAGCTGGCCCCGCTGAGCTTGGATTTTCATCTACGTCCTTCAGGATGACCTTGGCCTCACAGACTTCCCTTTCTTCCCTCCATGCCTATCCACAGCCTGGCAGGAAGCTGTGGGCTCAGGGTCACACGCAGTTGCAGCCATTGGAAAGGTCAAAACTACGGTGCACACTTCAATCCCAACAATCATACGAATGTCTGATGCTTAAGGCTTCTGTTTCTGGTCGGTGAGGCCTTGGGTTTGAGTTCCTGGGTTGGCCAGGGCCGGCAGGGGCCTCACTCTGTCCTGTCCAGAAGACCATGTGGGCTCTTGACCTGCCTCTTAGGCACGGCTCCCCACCAGCCCAAGAAGAGACTCTCCTGGAGGAAGTGGAGGCTCTGAACGGTTAAGTGGCTTCTTGGAGGTCTCACGGCTCGTGGTAGAGCCACATCCAGGTCTGCGTGGCTCCAAGCCTGGCTCCCTCGGCAGCCCTGCGCGGCCTCCTGGTGGGGCCACCTCACAGCTGTATGCACGCGATGAGGAGACAGGAAGCCTCAGGACTGTGATCGAGACAGGGGAAGGTTTTATCTTGTTTTTTGTTTGCTTGTTACGTATTCATTCCCAAGTGAAAATGATTAGTTATCTTGAATGCTTTAAATGTAAAATACAGAGTTTAAAGAAGTAAAAATTACCTTAAATTCCACCAACTGGAGATACTGTTAACAGTTTGGTGAACAGATTTCCAGACGGCTCTGTGTGTGTGTGTGTGTGTGTGTGTACGTGTGGTTTTATAATGGGATCATATACTGTTTCATAACCTGCTCTTTTTACTCAACAATATGTCATGGGAATCTTTCCACATCAGTAAATATAGCTCTATCCCTTATTTAATGGCTGCAGACTATCCATTGTATTTCCTTGCAAATAAAAGCACGTACCATCTTTTATTGATCCAACCCAATCCGGCAGGGCATTTAGATTGTTTCCACTATTTTGCTAGCACAAAAACTCTAGGTCGAATGCTATTACAGGTCCACCGACCGTCTTCGGGCACATCCTAGCTTGCCGATCTTACAGAAAATTTCCCACAGCCCTGGCCGTTACTTTGCTGCCTCATTCCAGTAGCACATTCTTGTTTTCCAGGAGCTTCTCCCTGGGGGCCAGGGGCCTTCCCCCGGTGCTCCTCCTGCAGGTCAGCAGACACATGGGCTCGGGAATGCCCCTTTACCGTTGCACAGCCCCGGGGAAGAGGCAGGGATGCGCCCTTGCTTCCTGAGCTGCGAAATTCCAAGTCCAACTCTAAGGACACGGCCAGTCTACAAGAATCAGTGCTGCCAGAGCCTGGTGGGGCTTCTGATGGCCTGCAACTCCGAGGGGCTTAGATCTGCCCTCAGGGAGGCAAATGGGCCAGGCAGGGGCTGAGGAAACTCGGGTGAGGCCTGCCAGGGGAACAGCGGAGCGCCTGCCAGGAGGGAGGTCTGGGCTCGGTTCTCCGTGGATTCATGCTGTTACTCGTTCTTGTCCACAGCACTAGGGCCGGGACGTGGGATCGAAGAGGACAAGGCTCACAGATGGTAGGGGAGAGATCACAGAGAACCAGAGGGTGACAGACAATTCTCATGGGCTTGGCGGGAGGAAGCAGGGCTGGAGGGCTGTTGGGGGTACTTACTCCATGAACAGACTTTCACCTAAATCTTAGTCGGTCAAGGCCAGTTTTTTAAATCTATTTTTTTTAAGACTTATTATTTGAGAAAGAGAGAGATGCCTCGAGTTGAATCCCACCTGAGTCACCCACGTGCCCCAGAGAGAGAGAATCTTAAGCAGGTTCCATGCCCAGCACCGGGCCGACTCGGGCAGGGGTCAATCTCATGACCTTGAGATCATGACCCGACCTCAAGAGTCAGATGCTTAACCAACTGAGACACCAGGTGCCCCTTATTCTTTTAGTATCTCCCTTTGGCTGGCCACCCATAAGACCCCAGAATGTCACCATTCCCAAGGTGACTTCCTGCCCTGTCACTGGAGTCTCGACCTTATGCCCAGACCTTTCACCTAGAAGAGGCTCTGGGTCTTGATTCTGAGCCCCAGAACATAAAGAGACCCTGAAGACTGCGTGATCCATCCCCACAGATGAAGAAACAGGGGCGCAGAGAGGGCCCATGACTTTCCCTGAGTCACACAGTTTGTTCCAAAGCCAGGACAAGTCCCAGGGGCCCATCTTGTGGACTTTCCACACTTACCATGGCTATCAGTCAGGAATACTTTCAGCCAAAACAACAGAACCCTGGATTAGCAGTCAGGGAACTGGATTAGGCCAGTCTAGGCCTGGGTGTCACCGCTTGACCCTAGGGTTTCGGTCTTTCTCCTTTGCTCTGCTCACCGCTCCTTCCTCTGTTTGCTTGCTGCCTCACATGGCAAGATGGCTGCTCCGTTTTCCGGCCTTCGCCTCTGCTTTCTGGGCAGGAAGGGGCAAAGCCTGTGCTAGCCCTGTTCCTTTTAAAATGCCTTCCTGAAATCCCTACCCTGGAACTTGCGCTGAGGCTTCACCAGCCAGAACTGGGTGGCGTCACCCGCAGTGAATCTTTGTGGCTGGGCACATTGCCGTCCTGAGCCAAACTGCCAGGAAGGAAGTGGGGAGAAGGACGTGGGGTGGCCACAGGCAGTTTGCCATGAAGCTGCTTGGATTGGGATTTTGCCCAGTACGTCCCCAGGCCCTTGTCTTCGTCCCCCAGGGTCCCAAAGGTCGGCTACAGTAGAGAATATAAAGTTGGAGGTTTCTGGGGCCATTAGCAGCTGGGAAGAAGGAGGAGGGGTATTCTGACCCCACGGCGTCCTTACGCTAATCTTGCAGTCTCCTCTTCCGGAGAGCCCTCCCCAGAGATGGCGGGGGCGGGAGAGTGAAGACAGAATGCTGCCCCAGACCCTTAGCTGCCTAGCTGGGACCCCTGGGCAAGGTGTGTAGGGGTCATCCTGCACATCCCACCTCTCCCCATGTCACATGGGCCCGCTCCTTCCTCCAGGGTGGGCCCAGCTTCCTCCGTGAGGACCTCCCCACCACTCACCGTTCCCACCCAAATCCTCAACTTCCCTGGGCAGGGACTTCTTACGTTCTCGTGGGGTGCGAGCTCACGCTGTCCTTAACCGTGGTCTTCCAAGAGAGGTGGCCTGATCAGCAGCACCAGCACTGCCTGGGAATTTGCCAGAAACGCACGTTCCCAGCCCTTGGAATCAGGGACTGGGGCGGTGGGGGGGGGGGGAGCACTCTGTGTTTTAACTAGGCCTCCAGGTGATTCCAATGCAGTCAAGCTGGAGAACCATGGGCACATCATGACTCTCAGCCCGTGAAACAGTTCTGGGCTGTTAGTGGCAACCCAAAGGCAGCTGGGAAAGGCAGAGGTAAGGGAACAGCTCTCCTGGCCCCTCTGTGCTTCCACACAGACCAGGAGATAATCCTGCGAAGACGGGGACGTTGAGTCTAAGAACTGTGGGAGCTCAGAACCACTGAGGGGCCGTCCAGGACTTTCCAGGGCGCGGATTTGGGAGCTGAGGTCGAGGCAGGAGAAAGTATTTGTGAATAGCAAGGGCGGAACTAGAAGGCAAGTTTCTTGAACCCTAGGTAAGTGATCCATTCTTTTTTTCAAATTGAAATATCTTTTAAAAAAAAAAAGCATGGCATTTATACTTAATGCACGTACCTTTTACAAGAACGTGGTCCTAAGGAATCCATCCCCATCATAAACATGTGAAGAAAGCCCTGGAGAGGAGTCTGAAGGTGGAGGTGATGATTTATCTGTGATATGCGGGCCAGGAGGACTTGCCTGTCCATGTGGCGGGGCGGGGGGTCACTCACCTTGTCTCCATCCTTGTTTCCACCACACCAGCCCAGTGGCCTCTCCAAATGAGACCAAAGGCAGGGACAGTGGCCCTTAGCACCCACGGTCCTGTTCTCAGCACTCTGGAAGGTTGACAGCAGGCCGGCCTACCCCAAGCATTTGTTGGGCCCAGGACCAGAGTACCAGTGGAGGCTCGCCTCCCATGTGGCTACAAATTAAGGAGTTACAAATCAAGCTAAAACATTTAAATAAAACGTGTCCTGTCCTTCTACTTTGGCCAAGAAACCTTTATAAAGACTTGGTGGGCTGGACTCTGAGGTGCAGAGAGAACAGGCTCCCGTTCCATCGCTTCCCTGCTTCTCTTCTCATCCAGGCTCCACCCCATACTTTGAGGACCTCGTGCACAGACCCGTGGATGCTGAGGTCCGTCCATCAAGCTCATTCTACACCTCCTCAGCCAGCAGCCTCCTGACCACCCTCTGGAGGCAGGACCTGAAGAAGTCCAAACCTGGAAGTTGGCCCAGGGCTCGCTGGAATGAGAATTCTGAAAGCATGGTCTAAACGATGGGTTATGGGCTCTGGGTGGACACAGCCCTTTTCCCTGGGACTCTTCCCACTGTGGGTGGAGTGTGGTCAGAGGAGGGCGTCAGCAGGGGCCTCTGCAGGCTTGTTTCTCGGAATGTGGTCCCCGGGGCAGCTGTGTGGGCCCCACGCGAGCGCTGGTTAGAGCTGCGGCCTCACTCCACGCGAACGGAATCACAACCTGTTTCTAACAAGATCCCGTGGAGATCCATGGGCACAGCACGGTTTAGAAAGCACTGCTCTAAAGCTCAAAACCCAGGGCCAGGGTCCCTCTTGCCCCCGTCTGGCGGTACTAACAGTAGATATTAATCAGCAGGTGCTCAACAAATGCCAGCTATCGCCTAAAGCAGGCCTGGTAGCTACCAGGTGGGGATGCTGCGTGGCTCACAGTGATTCCATTTCCTCTTGCTGCAGAGCCTCGGTGGCCCGTTGCTGCTGAAGGACCTGATGCTGGCCCGAGCTGAGTGGTCCAGAAGACACCTGACCCACATTGGGCCAATCAGGCGATTCTCCCAGGAATTTGACCCTTCAGCCCCGCCACCAGCTCTCGGAGTAGTAGTAATAGCAGTAGTTATGGTGGCCAGCTTTCCTGCACCTGCGATGCGCCAAGCGCGGTGCGGAGTGTTTTACATACTGTCGAATCCCATCTGCGATCTGGGCAGCAACCTCGCAGGTGCGTGCGAGCCATCCAGCTCCTGTTTCAGATGCGGGGATGGGTCTCGGATGCCGGGTGACTCCCCCGAAGCTTCAGAGCCGGCATGGCAGTGCCCGGAGAGCCATATGGCGGAGACCATGTGGACAATTTCTGAGGCCCAGGTCCCGACCCAGCTTTGTGAGATAGGGCAGACCACCCAGTTACAGGGCTGAGGGCAGTGGGAGTGAGACCCAGCGTTGTGAGAGGGCTGAAGGGATGGAGGGAGGGGGTCCGGGGCAGGGGGGAGCGCAGAGAACCTCCAGGTCCCCAGCCAGCGCAGGGTGCGCGGGACCAAGCCCAGCCCCACCACACACTTAGGACAGGCGAGAGGGAGGAACGGAGGAGATCGGACTTCCCTCCCCTTCCCCCCTTGGGTGAGTTAGCCAACTTGCCAAAGCAAAGGTGTGGGCCGCTTATTTTGGGGACACATGGCAGGGGTGGGGGCAGAAGTCTGCAGCCTCCTCTGTATCTGGTCCCCAGGACTGCTGATCCCCAAGAAGGTATGGAGGCAGCTGAGATGTGCTGGGGGCTGGTTCAGAGTGGAGTAGGGAGGTGGGGGCCCCACTGGCTGGAGGCCCGGGCTGGTCCCCGACTCTGGCTCTCAGGGCACGGGGCTCTGAGTGGAAAGGGCCATTCTGGGCAGGAGAGTGGTGTGGGGCACGTAGGCCTCTGACCACCTAAGGAGACAAATCAATCCGCAGCAAAAAGTTTCTATCAGATTCCAAGCCTCAGCTGGTACAGGGTTGTTTGGCTTTATTTAAAAAACAAACCAATATCTTTTATTAGCACTAACACAGAGGTGCCCCCAGGCCGTCACCTGAAAATCCCACGTCACAGAGCATTCACACAGGTCACACAGTGGCTTATAGTTACTGGTGTCACTCTAGCCCAGGGCAGCCAAACAAATACACTCTTACTGCACAAATCGCCCTTTAAACAAACAAACAATCATCAGGTCAGACAATCATTCACTCCCCTCTGTGAAGAGGGTACAAAGCTTGGCAGCGGGGGCTGCTCCCTCCGGCCCCTTGCAGTGGCCGCGGTCTCCCTCCTCAGGATGGCGGATGGCAGGTCTGTGGCCAGGAGGCTGCCAGGGGCCTCCTTCGCGGCTGGGAGATGGAAGGTATCCACCCCCATGGATGGGGGCGAAGCACCAGGAACCAGCCTGTCATCGGCGTCCCCGAGGCCCCCGCAGATCGAGCCACAAATAGCTCCAGACCCACGCAGCTCCCAGTCTGCTGAGAGGGTGGCTTGCTCCTGTTTCTTCTCTTTTTTCTTTTCTCAGGGAGCAAAATTCAGAGGAAGAGAGCTGGCAGTTCCGGAAACTTTTTTGGCCCCCAGACAACCGTGGCAAAAATGGAGTAGAGGAGACCCTCAGCGGGCTCCCTTCTCTGACTCACAGGGGATGGGAAGGAGCCCCCCGGCACAGGCCTGGGTGAGGAGACCCCCTGCTCACACTGAGGAGGTGGTGTCCCCACAGGTGCCTGACCCGGGCCGTGGCCCCTCTGACAAAGAGAACGGCACCTCCCCGTTCCCGGCTCCTCACAGGGCTCTTGGGGCCTCAGAGGCCTGGGCCGCCTCCTGCTCCGGCCGCGAGCTCTCTGGGCGTCCTCAAGGCTGAGCCCTGCGAGAAGTACAGGGGTGCTGAGGAGCGGTGGGCGTCGCATGGGGGGAGGAGGAGAATGTGAGATGGAAACTCAGCGGCGGGGGGGGGGGACACTTACTGAGGAGCATTTCCTGTGCCTGAGGACCCCGTGAGGGTTTCACCCCTGGGGTCGGCCCGGCACAGTCAGGTGGCCAGTGGCCTGGGCCATGCCAAGCCCCAGAAGACAAGGACAAAGGCTGTGTCCGGCAGCTTCACCTCCTTGGCAGGCCTGACTGTAGCCTCATCTGGTGGATGCCCCCCTCCCTTCCGGGACAGACCCGTGTCCTAAGGAGGGAGGCCGGTAGAGGAAGTCTAGAGCCCAGAGCCGGGGCTGACAGGAGGTACCGGGGCCTGTCCATTCCCCGAGGGGACGTGGGAACCAGCAGGGGAGGGGCCCCCTGGGTGCCGGGGCAGGGCCGGCTCCGCAGGGAGGGCCGAGTGGGAAGCCGGGCTCAGCCTGTTGCCTTGGTAACTGGCCTTCCCGCATCCCGAGAGGGCTGAGGCTGGGGTGGGGGAGCCTGTCGGCGCAGGGAGGCGGCTGCCAGCCCGTGGGTGGGGCGTGACTGGGAGGCCGGCCAGCGGGCCGCCTCAGGTGGCAGGGGGACAGGTGGTGCCGGGGAGGCAGAGGCTGGGTTCACGCAGGAGCGCTGCTCACGTCCAACTCAGCTGGAGGTGGGGGCACTTTCCGTTCGCTTGCATCTTTATTCCGGTTTGAGGCAATCACAGCAGCTTCTCTTCGGTGTCAGAATCGCAGCCCGAGGAGCTCCGGGCTTTCTCACGCTTCCTCTCCCAGCACACGTGTCCCTGCGAGCAGCCCGCCGGCCTCACCCAGGAGAACAGCCTATTCATAGAGATTTCCCAGTAGGTTTCCATTCCGAGGGAGGCCTGGCTTGCCCGGGCGGCTTCAGAGGCTGGGCTGGAGGAGGCCGGCCGGGAGGCACAGCAGGAGCGGCAGCAGCAGCTGGGACAGCCCGGGGGCCGGGGCCGCTGAGGGAGCAAACACAGGCAGTTAGGGCTTCCGAACGCCTGGAACAGCGTTTGCGGGCAGCTGGCACGGGCACTCAGGACGGGACCCAGGGCGTGTTTCTCTGCTCTCGACTCACCCAGGCTCCCTCCTTCTGCCCTATTAGAATTCTTTCCCCTGCTTTCTTTCCATAGTCATTCCTTTCAAAAGGAGACTTCACGTATATGTACGTAGCTGCCTCAGTCCTCTCTGGGCCATCACTTGCAGCATTCATATCCTTCATCCAGGTCTGTCTGGGTGACACGGCCAGGTCTGCAGCCTTCCCGTTCAGACCACCCTCCCACCCCCCACCTTACCTGGATCGTCTGGAACCAGCCAGAGCATCCCTCAGTGCACTCAAGGATTGGGGGTGAAAGGCTGGGAGGGATGCTGGGGGAGGGGGTGTGGCAGGACACCTGCTCTTGCTCTGTGAGGTGTGAACCTGCCTGCCCAGCGGGCCAAGCCCTACCTGCGCCCGAGCACTGCTGAGACAGCATCCCTTCGAGAGCAGCCACGTAGTCGGGGCCCAGCCAGTCTCGGTACGTGGTTTTCTCGCCGACAGGCACCACCCGGATCGTGGCATCCTTGAAAAGCAGGTCTTGGCCATGATAGTTGGAGGAGTCGAACATTTTGAAGCCATTCTTATTGTGGTCGTCTCCAAACAGGTCCTGAAAGCACCCACCGTCACCCAGCTGCTTTTATACATTCGTGGCTTTTATACGGCGAACCAAAGAGCAAGGAGTTTCACGGCACCAAGACTGACTTGACATCGTAAGCCCCACAACTCATCAAGCTGTCATCAAAGGGGCTCTGGAGTAAAGCTATGATGACAAAGTGGGGCGCCTGGGGGGCTCAGTCGGTTAAGCGGCTGCCTTCGGCTCAGGTCATGATCCCAGGGTCCTGGGATCGAGTCCCCCGTTGGGCTCCTTGCTCAGTGGGGAGCCTGCTTCTCCCTCTCCCCCTGATTGTACTATCTTTCTCTCTGTGTCAAATAAAATCTTAAAAAAAAAGGATCAAAGTGGCCACCAATCTTTGGATCTGAGGGCAGGTCAGCCTTCTCTCCAGGAAAATGCTCACTGCCACAGGGTTCTTCCCCATATCACTTCTGAGGGGAGAAGGGGGGATGAGGAGGTGGGGGGGGTGGGTGGTGGTTGGGAACCAAGGGCCCTGTTGTCAGACAGTCTGGGTTCCTTCCAGATGTCTACTGAAAGCACAGCTAACATGACTTGCGGAGGGGCTAGATGTAGAATACGAGAGAAAGAGTAGTCCGAGATGACTCCTGAGGAAATGGGAAGCCTGCAGTTGCCGTTCAGAGCCCTGGGGGAGTCTGAGTGAAGCGGGGCAGGCCAGCTGTGGGCTTGTTCAGGCCGAGGAGCCTGTTAGAAATCCTAGTCAAAATGTCAAGCAGGCAGTTGTTCGAGATGGAAGGGTGGGCTGAAGGCAGGGCTGAAGGTGTGTTTGGAAGCTGTCAGTGAATAGATGGCTGTCAGGTGATGTCAACAGGAGTGTAGGGGCAGGTGAAGAGGGTTTAGAATGGAGCCCGGGGGCTCTCCGTGCTTACAAGCCAGGAGGAAGGAGTGGCCACCGAGCCTGGGAGGAAAGCCAGACAGGTGTGGACCCAGGAGCCAAGGGGAGAATCTCCTCCAGCAGGCTGGAGCTGTGGCCAGTGCTGCTAAAGGGTCAGGAGATGTGGGCTGAGAAGCAGCCACTGGACTTGGCACCACGGGCCACTGCGATCTTGCTCAGGTTCAAGGCCCTGCTAGGGGCCCGTCCAGAGCAGAGAGACCAGAAGGAGAGGAGTTGGTGACTCGAGTAGAGATGACTCTTTGAAGGAATTTTGCTCTAAGAGGGTGGGATTAGGGCTACAACAGGATGTGGAACCAAGAGGGGGCTCGTCTTTTAAAGGTGATGGAAACAGCAGCAGGTTTGTACGTTGGTGACAACGGGCTGGCTGAGAAGGAAACATTAACAATGCAAACACAGAAGGGACAGCTGGAGGAATGGCTTGACTAAGTGAACATCTCCGAACTTTCCCTCAGCCTTCCTCGGTTTGCTCCAGGTAGACTGAGGCACCCGGGGCCCTGGCTCACCTCGTTGCTCATCCCCCCAGTGCCGACGCCCCCGCCCTGGCTCACCTGGGCCTTGTCTAGCAGTCCATACACGGTGAAGATGTTGGTGTCCGGCCGGACCATGACGGCGTGGGACGGTATCTGCGCCAGATTGCAGGCTGCGAACTGGGACACCTCGGCCCGGGCCCCATTGGGACACAGCAGCTCATAATCCTCCGACCTTAGCTCAGCGGCCCAGGGCTCAGAATTATGGCCTGAGGGGAAGCAGCAGAGGGACAGAGGAAGAGAGAGGCTGCTCTCCTCCTGGGTCCCCAAATCCTTGACCGGGGCGGGGGGTGGAGAGGTGGCCACGTCTGGCCAGCTTCCCAACTCCATTCCCCAGTCGCTCTGCCAACCCTGGTCGCAGCCTTGGAGGGTGGGGAGAAGGGAGCGCCGAGAACGGGGCAGGCATTTCACAGGCACCTGTTCCAGCCTCAAGACAGCAACGCCAGTGAGTGTGATCGCCCCCATTGCACAAGTGGAAAAACTGAGGCTCTTGATCACTCCCAAGGAGCCCCATCTGTGTGTTTCAGGTCTCGGGCCTGAGTTGGGGATGGGCTTCTGAAGGTGGTGGTTGACATTTTCCCCTAACGGCTGAAGTTCTCAAACCTGACCAGGTATAACATCATGTGTTGATCTGCGGGGGGCAGTTTCAAAGGTACGGCTGGGGTGGGGCCCAGGAATCTGTGTTTTAAACCAACAACCCACTGAGGCTGAAGCAGGGCTTCCGCAGGGCTTGAAGTTGGCCCAAGGGCTTCCTGAGAAACACTGCTCCTGGGAATTTCATTATCTTTATGCCTTCAGGTATTTACTTAGTATCCACCCTCTTCTCATTTCCAGAAGGAATTCCAGGTGGGCCCGCAAGTAGAGATAAAAATAAAGGGAATGGAGCAGCCCTGGGAGGTGAGGGCCCCGCTGCAGGTGAATCTTGAAAGGGCCCCTCCATGAGCCGCCCTTCCCTAACCCTATCCCAGGACTACAGAGGGCCGGGGCCAGACAGGGCTCACTGGCTCCTCACAGCTTCCTCCCCCGGGGGATGATCCCAACTGTTCTTCTTGATGGGAGCTGGGCAGGGGTGAGGGGCTGTGGCAACAGGGCCTAGGAGCCCTCCCAGCCGTGGTGACCTTCCCAGGCATGGTGGGATCTGAGTTTTGAAATCCTAACTGATGTTTTTTCCCTGCGCATCTTGCTGCTTCTCCTCCAGTCTCCATCTCCCCTTCGGACCACATTATGCCTTTCTGCACTGAGTTTTTGGGAAGAATTTCTGAATGGAGAAGACTGAGCCTCCAGCATTTGGGGTTTCAAAGCCTGGGTGGAGGCAGCGTATAGAGAAAGAACAAACAGTAGGTGTTGGAGGCAAAATGGAATAGGAGCGGGGAGGGAAGTGAGGCAGGCTAAAGGGCCCTGCACCCTGACAGGACCCAGGTGTGGGCTTAGGGGAGTCTGGGGCATAGAGGTTCAGAGATCTTTTTCCCAGGCGGGGCCCAGGAAAGTGACTGCAGAGAAAAAGCCACCCATGTGATGTGAATGGGGGTGTGCCCTGCCTCTCATGGCTTAGGGGTTGCAGACCGATTTCCCCGCACGAGGCGTTGCCCAGCTCAGGACCAAAGCCCAGATGCCCACGGGAACCGATGATGCTGCCACGCCCTGCACCACGCACCTCGGTGCTACGTAAACGCCCCAGAAGGAATCTCTCCAAACTGACTGAGGTGGAGTTTCTAGCCCAGTAAAGACTGTCATGTGTCCTCTGCACCTGGACGTGTGGCCTGGGGTCTGATCTTACTGAGAGGACCTTGGAGCCTCTGGGGTCTCCCAGGGGGCACAGCCTTCTAGCCTCTGTCCTTCCCAGCTGCTGCTCCGCCCCAATCCCAGCAACACCCAGGGCCTGGACCATGTTGGAGATGGGGAACCCCGCCCCCCCACCCCGAGAATCTGGCCCCAGCCCCTCCTCATGTACCATTTGTGTTTTCAAAGACAGTCGTGTGCTTGACGAAGGCCACGTCCCCTGCATTCTCAGCCAGGCACCTGCCACGAGAGAGGCCGAGGCCGGTGTTGGCAGGAGGGCGCACCCTCCGCGCTGGCCCCGGGCCTACCCGCCAGGCCAGCCGAGTACCTGAAGGCGCCGCTGTAGCCGAAGTACCTCTCCTGGCTGTTGCCCACACACTTGTTTCGGCCCCGCTCGTCCCCCACACAGAGCGCGCACAGCGAGGCTGGGTAGTTCTTGGCGTTGTTCACGGGCACACAGCTGGCGCTGAAGAACTCGCTCACGGCTGGGGCAGGGGGGCAGGGCCGTGTCAAGGGGCTGGCAGGAGCAAGACGGGAGGGCCGCCCTATCCCCACAGGTCTGCCCACTCTGCCTGGCCCTGCGGCTCTACTGCCCACCCAGCTCACAGGGCACATCTCCTCCTGTGAGAATTGCGGGGATGAGGGGAACACAGAGGCTGTCCAGATACAGGAACCCCATGGACGACCTCTGGTTAGTAGTCACGCAGCCTTCCCTTGGACTCCCTCAGGGATGGGGAACTCACTACCTCATAAGCTATTCTGTTCCAGTCAGGGCACTGCCCCTGTGTAGGAGTGGGAGCAGCCAACTCTAACACTCTCTGTGTGCTTGTGGAGGTGGTTAGAGAAAAATGTGGTTTCTTCCTGAGGTGCCAGACGGGACAGAGGTGTGTGTGCAGTCAGCCCGGGATCTTGCCAGCTTCCTCCCGCCTTCCTTTCACCATGACTGCGTGTGATCTAACACGTGGGGAGGGCCCTGGGTATGGCATATGGCAGCTGCTCGGTAACCGTGTCTTCTTCAGCAATACACAGATGGCGGCCACTTTCCATAAAGGTCCCCCAGACGTCCCGTGGCTGCTGGGATGTGGGGACAGCCCCATGACTGGACGGTGATCCGGCCGGGCCCAGAGCCCATGCACGCCCCCTGCTCCTCATGCCACTGGAGCCAGTTACACTCTGGGTAAGTGGGTAAGTGCCTGGTAAGTGGGTAGGGGGCACCACGGCATCCTCCACAGAACCACCAGACAGACCCCCCCCAGACTGTTACAAGTGTGGCCAAGACTATTTCCCAACCTTCTCAGGAGAACAGGGTACATCAAGGAGGACGAGGAAATCTCTCTGGGCTGCTCTGTGGGATCCTGCTGGGGGACAGCTCCCTGACCCTCAGATAACTCCCCCCCCAATGCAGCAGACCCTCCCCCCCCATAAGAGCTTGCACGTCTGTGTCCCTGCAAGGGTGGTACCTGTGAGGACATCACAGTCCTTGGGCCGGAGGAAGCCCCTCTGCACCAGGGCGCCCACGGGGATGTCCCAGCCCGCGGGGCTGCGGAAGCCGGAGTGGCAGGAGCGCTTGCCCCGAAGCTCGTCCAGGGTGAAGGCGTAGGAGCTGTTCCGCTTCACCACGGCCACCACGAAGTATGAGTTGCTACTGTCCTCCGCTGCGGGCGGGGGACGCCCGTGAGGCCCCTCGCCTGTGCTTGCCTGGCCAGGCCAGAGCCTGGGGCAAGTCCCCTCGTGCCCTCAACCCATTCCCTCAGGCGGCTCCTGCGTCAGAGCTGTGGTCCCACCCCGAGCGCCTCTCCCCACTTAGTGTCCTGGCCCCAGCCACACATCCAGCAGTGGGACCCCTGCTTGACCCCCCAAGGCTGAGAAGCAGCCCTTGGCTCTGCTTTTCAGAGTTCTGTCTCCCCCAACCTATCCCCCATCATTCCTCACCCAAAGGGATTTTTCTTTTCTTATACCCAGGTGGTATTTTTCTCACATCCTGGGAGAAAGGTGGAGGCACAGCTGAGGACTGCAGACGCCATTTTTCCTAAGCCCAGAGATTTTTCACATCCAAGTGGAAAGACCTGAGGTCACCACTTAGGAGGACAGAGCACCAAGGCCCCAGCCCAGGCCACTGGAATGAGAGTCCCCAGGGCCACCTTCTAGGAGCCACAACGGGTAGGCGGGAAGAGCAGAGGAGGCCCTCTCTTTGAGGGGGTGGCAAATAGCCTGTTTTTGTACGACCTGGCTTAGAAGCATAAAATGGTTTTTATATTTTTAAAGGGTAGTAAAACAAAAAACAAAAAACCTAACAAGGAACATGTGGCCTGCAAAGCCTAAAGTGTTTACTCCCTGACCTTTTACAGCAAGTTTGCCCACACCTGCCAGACTTTTAATGACTCGATGGGAGAACTGAGGCCTGAGGCAGGAGGGCTTGCCTGTGACAGAGAGCAACCAGCCCCGGGAGAGAGACCGTGATGGGGAGCTGTGGAAAAGGGCCCGGGGGGAAACTGATACCGAGAACCTATCAGCTGCCTCCTCGCAGCAGCCAGGGCCCAGCCCCACACTCACAGGCATAGTGTTCCCCTGCTGCTGGGACCAGGCCGTATTTCTTTCCTGCTGTGTAGATGTCTTCGCCATTCAGGGTCACAGCATCGATTTGTCCAGCCTGAAGGGGGACAGAAAGGGTCATCGGGCAGGGGGGTGTCGGAACCTGACAGAGGTGCCAGGGTAGGGTCTTTAGGGTGCTTTGGCCTCTGGCTCTCTTCCCTGGGGAACCCCCACCCTTGTGGGCCAGAGAGCTGCTTGCAGGACCCGAGGCCTGAGATATCCGGCGCTCGCACTCCATCCGTGGGGGTCTGCTGCTCCTGTTGCCGGGCCCTGTTCTGGGCAGAACGGTGCCCTACCCCTGCCCGCCCAGGGACTGCCAGCCCACAGAGGCCCGGGGCACCGTGCTGTCCCCCCCACCCCCGGCCAAGGGCTGGCCCACCGCACAAATGCGATATGTATTTGTTGAATGTGTCTGTGAATGTATGAACGAGCCCGGCCTCTAAAGATGACAGTTTCATGGTTAAAGCTCTGCCCCAGGAGGCTCCCTTCTCTTGACCCTCCTGAAGTACCCCAGGTCTCCCCTGCTCCCCCCCATCTTGTCCATTCTGAAGCCTCTGGGCAGGCGGCCCCTTGGACCCGAACAGGGGTTACCTAACAATCAAGACACAGTAGTGTGACAAGGAAAGGGGGTGGGGTGGGGGAGAGAGGGGACACCCGCCCCCTGGGAAGGTGTCCCCCCGCCGATCAGGCCCAGAGGCATGGAGTTGTGATGCTGGAATAACAGGCAGGTGGTACTGAGTTTTGAGCCTGGAGCGTCCATCTCTGGGGGCCCTCTCCCTCCCACCCAGACCTCCTAGCCACTGTGAGGGCCAGGCAGAACCCAGTCCGGCTGACACCCCCTTCCCTGGGCCACTGCGGCTGGGAAGGAGACAGGGGTCAGAGTTCCACTGGACACCATCCCCCAAAGCCTGAGAACTAAGCATCTCTGAGCCTTTGCTGGGGTTTTTGAGGAACCCCCAAGTCTGCTCCTCTTCTGCTGGGGAGCCCCTGGGCCCTGTTTGAGTTTGGACAGTGACAAGCTCTTGCCTGTAGGGAGCTGAACCCTCCCTCCTGCATCTCTCCCTGTTCTGTAGCCCGTGGACCCAGCCACCCGCACAGGACAGCCTGCCCTCTACCTCCAGTCTCTCCTTCCTCCATTCCAGCCGAGCGCCCCTTCCCTTAGCACTGCCTCCTTGGGTCCCTGGGGCGAGGGGCTGCCCCACCCTGAGCTGGGTGACTCTGGGCAGGTTGCTTCTCCAGCCTCTCCCAACTTCGGTTTCCTGACAATGATCACACCCACCCCGGAGTGCTGCTGTGGGGGTTGAGTGAAGGTGTCCACCAGAAGTCTTAGCACCTCGTGCAGCACATGGCACTCACACGCTTGTGAGCCTGTCCTCTATCGTGATCCTGGCCTCCTGTTATTCCTGCCCACTCTCCTCTTCCTGGCCTTTAAGTCAGCGTGGTTGCCTGGCTGGGGCAGGGCGGACCCTCCTGAGAGGCAGTGGTCCGGCTTGCACTCAGGGATTGCCCTGATAAGGGCTCCTAACCATAGGCCCTACCTACTTGCTCTTAAGAAAGAGGAGGGAGGGGGCACCTGGGTGGCACAGTCTGTTCAGTGTCCCACTCCTGGTTTCAGCTCAGGTCATGTTCTCAGGGTCGTGAGACCTAGCCCCGTGTGGGGCTTAGCACAGAGTCTGCTTGAGATCCTCTCCCTCTCCCTCTGCCCTTTCCCCTGTTCTCTCTCTCTCTCTCTCAAATAGAGTCTTAAAAAAAACAAAAGAGGAGGGAGGAGTCCAGGAACCCAGGGGCTGCTGGGACATCTGTGACCAGGCTGGCACCCTTGCCTGCAGGGCCCCGGGGCCACCTCCAAGCTCTGGCCTCAGTCTCCAGTCAGAGAAGCTAAGCAGGGCAGGGCCCTTCACTGCAGCGGTGACCAGGTTAGTGGATGCCAAAGCAATATATGGGGCCATGATGAGCTTAGAAACAAAGACCAGGACAGAATACAATGGAAAATATCAGGGGATGTTGTACTTAGGGGGCCAACACTGTTTCATGCCCCTCTACTGAAGGCTACAGGACAACCAGTGCCTAGCCGGGCCGGCCTCCCGATGTTCCTTCTGCTCTCAGCTCACCCACTCGGCGAGGAAGGGTTCCTGGGTTCCCTGAAAGGAAACAGCCCCCCCTCCAGCCCCGTCCCCTGGGGTGGGGTGGCTGGTCCTTGCCGGTCCTTCCTCCTCCCTTTTCTCTGTGAGGTTATCACAGGAGACTGCCGCCCCCGGCTGCCTTGTAGGCTTCAGACCAGGTGGCTCAGGGGGAGGGCTGGCAAGGACCATCCCGGGCACGGCCACCGCCTGCCCACCTGGCCAACTCCGCTCCTCTGGGTGCGGCCCCACCTGGATCCACTCCATGCAGTGCTGGGGAGACTCGGCCGACACACACTGGATCTCTGGCTTGAGCCTCTGCCGGCTGAAGGCCACAGCCATGTCTCCACACTTCTGGATCTCAGGAGTGGACAGCACACACCAGCGTAGGTAGTGAGGCAGCCCTGTGTGTGTGCGAGCTTGTGGTCACCACCACACTCACCTGCTTCGGGGGCTGGCCCCGAGCATGGCCTGTGGGGTGGGGTCATGGGGGCTACTACCTCAGTAGGAAGAGCTTGGAGTCAGACCCAAGGGAAATTCTGGTTCTTTCCCTCATTAGCTACGAGAAGTCATTTAACCCTCTGATCCTGTTTCCTCTCACAGAAAGGGGATAACTGTGCCTCTTTCATGGGGCTGTGAGGAGGCTTGAGGCAGATCATGGCTGTCGTGTGTGCAACTGAGTGGCGCACCGTCTCCCTGGCTGTAGGGGGCAGGAGGCAGGAAGCCCATCTGTAGACTGCTGCAATGGTCCAGCCAACACACAACGCCTGAGCCAGGGCCCTGGCTGTGGGGTGGGGAGGAGGAAGAGTAAGGCACTGAGGAGAGAGCATGCTGGGACTTGATGACTTCTGTGTGGAGGGGCAAGGGGACTCTTCCCAAGACCGAGCCTGATGGTCTAGATCCCACCCCTTGGAGCAGATGGGGCAGCCAGGGTACAGTGGGCCATGCAACTCTGGAGAAGCTTCCTCCCCAAACCCCCTGAGGCAGGGAGGTGGAAGAAACTGTTTCTCATGGTGGCCGAAGGGCACCGCTCTTGGGGTGAGCGTCCTTTCCCAGCTGCCTGTCCAGAACGCACTGTCACGCCTGTGGTCAGGCTGGGCTGGAGCCCCTGGACAAGAGACGGGCGGACTTACGGTTGGGATCGCAGAGGAGACCCTTCATGGCATGCAGGTACTCGCCGCCCAGCCAGGCCTCATAGGTCTGTGCGGCGATGGGCACCAGCTCGGACGTGGAGTCTTTGAAGAGCAAGTTCTTCTCGCCATAGGCCTCGGAGCTGAACATCTGGAAGCTGCTGCTCTCATGGCTGAAGAGACGCTGTGTGGCAAGGGATGGGGGTGGGGGCCGGTGAGGTGCTGCCGGCGGGGCGGGGGAGCACATCCCTTCCTCCCGGATCAGCCAGCAGCACCTTCTTCCTGTGCCCTCTGGCCAGGCGCCCACTCTGAGGAGGGGTGAAGCACCACCGCCGTCCGTCCTCTGTGCTCCGCCTTGTCACTCTCACAGCCCAGGCGTGGAACGGGACTGAGGACACGTGATGGGGCTGGCCGTGGTGGCACGGATGGGGCAAACCTAGCTAAAGCTGGGGTGTCCAGTCAGAAATGTGTTGTTCTTGTAAATAGTGACGTCAGCACATCATTCACATTTAACTAACGGCGTACTTTGAAATTGGCTTTGTCACATTGTTTATTTGCTCATATAGTCTGGTTTTACTTTTAAGCAGCTTTCTCTGAGGGGTGTCCGCATTCCCGGTCTCGCTCTCTGGCTGGCCCTCTTCGCTTCCTGAGGCCTCGGTCTCCCCTCTCTGGCTGCCAGCTCACACAGTTGGTCCCTCCTTCACACTGAGGTTGGACACCACGGAGACCTCCCCAGCTGTGGTCTAGCCCAGGGGAGGGTCTCTCAGTCCTGCCCCTCTTGGCCTGGCTGGCCCAGCCCCATGATGGCTCTAGCCTGAGCTCCTACCCTCGCGAGAGACAAGGTTTGGTACCATCTGGGAACCTGTGCGGCGGGGGTGGGGGGGTGCCTTGAACTCACCTGGCCTTCATTGAGCAGTCGGAACATGAGGCCCCCGTCTGTGTCGGCCCGGACCACCACCGCGTGAGCAGGCACCCGGGCCAGGTGGCATCGCCTCCATTCGGTGACATCAGCCCGGCTGCCATCCCGGCACAGCAGCTCGAAGTCCTGGGACAGCAGTGCCTGGCCCCAGGAGGGAAGAGTTTTCCCTGGGAAGATGGAAAGCCTGTAGTGAGCCTCAGGGGTATGGGGAGGACCTCAGGAAGGCCCAGGAAACGGAGCTGGGCAGAGGCTAGGATGGAGAGGGCCAGAGACTCAAGGTGAAAAGAAACTCTTCCAGGAGGTGACGACCCAGAGCTGGGAATGACAAGGAGCTTGGGGGCTGCACTCCACATGACCAGGTATCTCAAGGGACTCTTTATTTACTTACATTTCCGACCTCTCACCAATTTCTCTAAAGAACATGGCTTGGAGGTATCTGACAATAGTATAGCACATATAAACATTTAACTGTTCATAAATATTAAAAAGAGTAAGAGAATCAGGGGAGCTCAAGGAGAGAGAAAGGTACCAGGAGGTCCCTGCTGCCCTTGGGCACTCAATTTGGCTCTGAGCAGCAGGCAGGGGCCACGGTGGGAACACAGTCAGACGGAAAGGACCAAGAACGGTAGCCCAAGAGAAAAGGGTAGCTCTCCAAAGCTTTGCCCATGCACTAATCCAATATTACTCTATTCATGTTTTGGGATATTTCCTCCAAGTTGTTTCTTCTATTTTCTAACCATTTGTAACATGGTTAAGGACATACCTGATAGGCAATCCCACATCCTACTTTCTTTTTCTTAAGATTTATTTATTTACTTGAGAGAGAGAGAGAGAATCCCAAGCGGACTCCCCGCTGAGCATGGAGCCGAATACAGGGCTCTGTCCTACGACCCACGAGATCATCATCTGAGCCAAAATCACGAGTCAGACGCTCAACTGATGGAGCCACCCAGGCGCCCCACTACTTAAAAAAAAAAATTATTTAAGTAATCTCTACACACGGTATGGGGCTTGAACTCATGACCCGAAGATCAAGAGTCACAGGCTCCACCGACTGAGGCAGCCAGGCGCCCCTCGCATCTTCTTCTTTTTTTTCCCACTTGTCATTTTAAAGTATTTTCCCCACCCTTTTGGAAATTTTCCATAAAACTCATAATAGAAAGCCAGATTTATCTGAAAGAGTGAATATCGACACCAACAGGAATATTAAGAAGACTAATTCTAAAATTGTAACGCAACAGATGGTCTTATATAACAATATTTTTATGACTTTTAAAATTTTCAATTGAGGAGGACAAGCTTCTGCTAGGAAATAGGAGGGGTAAAAATAATCTGTGGGGTCATGAAAGCTCTTCACTCCAAAGCTATTTCAAAACGAAACCCCAAAACTGAGAGTCACAGTGTGGAAACCTGCAGGAAGGTCAGGCTTCACGACCGTGGGATGGTTTACAGTGCTCTCAACAACCACACTGTGCCATGCTCGCCTCCTCCCCCGCTCTCGACTTCTCATCTGCTGCGAAGCCTTGTGTAGACTCCGGGAGGTCATCTCGCCTTCCCCGAGACACAAACGCACCGGTTAGGTGTTCAGTCTGCCTCTCCTGGTCTTCGTTGGCGAGGGACAGTCAGAGCCTCCTCACCACTTTAGACATTTCTGTCAATTCCCGTTTTTGCTCTTACCAATATTTTGCATGAAGACAGTCTTTAAAAAATTACATCCTTAGACTTCCTTAGATTGCCAGCAACATTTTATTCTACTTAATTAATTTTTTAAAAAGATCTTATTTATTTGTTAGAGAGAGAGAGAGCACAAGCAGGAGGAATGGCAGGCAGAGGGAGAAGCAGGCTCCCCACTGAGCATGGAGCCCGATACAGGACGCGATCCCAGGCCCCTGGGATCATGACCTGAGCTGAAATCAAGAGTTGGACGCTTAACCGACTAAGCCACCCAGGCGTCCCTACCATCAACATTCTAAAAGAGTCAATTTTAGGGGCAGTTGGGTGTCGCAGTTGGCTAAGCATCCGACTCTTGATTTCAGCTCAGGTCATGATCTTGGGGGCCTGGGATCGAGCCCTGAGTTGGGCTCCACACTCAGGGGAAGTCTGCTTGAGATTCTTTCTCTCCCTCTCTTAAAATAAATAAATAAACAGCTGATTTTAACCAACACATCCCTATTCTTTCTCCACCTTTAACATTTTCCTCTGCTTGGTCTTGAGGCCCAAGTCCCAGCTGCCCATTTTCACAGGATCATCTTGCTCTGGAGATAATCCTATGTGCTTCCTCCTTACTCAAATCAGTTTTTTTTTTTCTTTTTCAAATCTGGTTCATATTGTTTGCCTTTTTGAATGTCAGATCACATGATGGACCTTCGGCTTTTAAAGGTAAAGGTTGTGATAAAAAAGAGATTATGATAAAAAAAAAAGAAAATGATCAGACATTATTGAACAGGCAAAACTACAGAGACAAACATGATTGGTGAATGCCAGAAAGGGGCATCAAGGAACTTGTGGGGTCAAAGGTCAGTCACAATCGCTACCTTGATTGCGGTGGTCATGGTTATACAACTCACAGAACTGTACTTCAAACAGGGTGCATTTTGCTGCGTGTAAATTATACCTCACCTTCAAGAAACAAACAATCCTTACGCAAATCCGAATTAGGGGATGTTCTAGAAAATAACTGGCCTGACTCTTCCAACATGTCAGTGCCACAAAAATAAGGAAAGTTGGAGACACTGCTTAGCAGTTAAAGGAAACTAAAGAGACCTAACAACTAAATACCACGTCTGATCGCAGATGAGGTCCTGGGCCTGAAAAAAATTGCTACAAAGGATAGAATTGGGACAATTAGGGAATCTGGAATACGTGCTGTGGATTAGATAACGGTGTTGTGTCAGTGTCATAGTTCCTGAATCTGATAACTGTACTGAGGCTAGGTACACGCTAAAATATTAAAGGGTGTGATGCAGGCAAGTGTATTCTAAAGAAAGAATACATACAGGTATAGAAAGAATGATAAATCCAATGTGGCAAATGCTAATAGTTGGAATCTGGGTAAAAAAATAAATGGAGGAGGTGCTGGGGTGGCTCAGTTGGTTAAGCATCCAACTCTTGATTTCTGTTCGGGTCACGATCTCAGGGTCAAGAGATCGAGCCCCGAGTCGGGCTCTGGGCTCAGCGGAGAGTTTGCTTGAGATTCTCTCTGCCCCCTCTAAAATAAATAAATAAATCTTTTGGGGAAAAAAAAAAGGGGAGTTCCTTGAATTATCCTTGCAACTTTCCTAAAGTTCAATTATTGCAAAATAAAAAAAAAATGTTAAATGACAATGATATAAGGGACCTACACCTAACACTAACCCATTTTACTAAGACCTCATTCAGGGATCGGGAATGGCTCCTACAGATAACAGGAGAAGGAAGGGCAGATGTGCGTTCGGGCAGACTTGCGAACGTTCTGCACAATCAGAACCCAATCTTACAGTGGAAGGCAGCACCAGACACAAACCAGAGCAGGGCAGACGTGTTCAGCAGCCCCCCTCACCCCACAGAGCTGTTTGAACACTGCTCATAAGACCCATCTCTTCCTTCCAGGGGCAGTTACAGGGCCTGAGACCCCGCTCCCGGCGGCCAGCCCCTGCCACGCACCGTCCGTGTTCTCCAGCACCGTGCTGTGCTTCACAAAGGCCACGTCTCCTGCCCCCTCCGCCAGGCACCTGCAGAGGAGAAACCAGTGAGCCTGGGCAGGGGTCGGTCATGGTGGGCACAGATTTCACGGTCAGGCTGTCCCAGGGTTGAGCTCCCTGGTTTGTGTCCTGTGTGGCTTCGCCAAGTTGTGGAGTCTTCCTAGGGCTCTATCACCTGTCCAGTGGGGCTGAGAAAGTAGCTCTCCATGGGGAGAGACGCTTTATGGTCAGTACAGATCCTGTATGGACGAGCTGGGGGCCTGACGGTACAGGTGCTCCCAGGACAGATGCTATGATCAACAGCTTTAATGCTTGGGGTGTTTGGAAGAGGAGTCTGCCCCGAGGCAGGGGATTAGACAAGACCTTCTCATATCACACCAAACACCCCTGAGGGGAAGGGACCAGGACTTCTCTGGATCCTTTATAGGTCACTGCCAGTGAGGGAGGCAGGCCAGGGCCTACTGGGCAAAGGGCTGCCTGGGTCCCCACAGGCAGCAGAGAAGCAAGGCCTGGACTGGGCGAACACCAGGAGAGTGGGGTGGGCCAAAGTCTCTGGTTTGGAGGACCGAGGACTGTGCTTCTCTCTGTGCCCCAAACTGCATTTACCCAGATCCCACTCTGAGGCATGGGGCCGCAGCCGGCTCCCCGCTTCCAGGTGGAAACGCTAAGGCCAAGGCGGTTAGAGGGGCTCCGGGGGCTTCCATTCCAGGCCCTGCTGAGCGTGTTCCCTCATCTGTGGACAGAGGCAGCTGTCCCACAGCTGCTGGAGACTCTTCTGGCTCTGCGGAGGGCTTACCCAAAGTGCCAGCCCTTGTCAGGTGCAGAGTTGATGCCAGCTTTGAGTGTCGAGACTTCGGGGTTCCTGCCACACCCCCCCCCCCACTGGTCTGAGACACCAGAATGGGGACCTAAAAGTGGCAAAACACTGTTTTTGTCATTTTCTTCTCTCTAAGCCCTCACCTCTCTAAATATACTAAACATGTTGACTTTGTGAGCAAACCCAGTCTGGCATGTTCCAGTTGGACGGTTGTAAACTAACCAGGCACACGAACTATATAAAGGGAGCTTTGATGAGGTGCAGCTAATATGCCACTCCCGTAGGGGCCCTCTCAGTGCCCTGCTGTTTTCCACCCGCTCCGTGGCCTCAAAGTCCCCAGACTTGGCTCCTCCCGCCCCCACCCTCTCACCGGAAGGCGCCGCTGTAGTCATAGTATCTCTCCAGGGGGCTCTTGTCACACACACCCTCCCCAGCAGTGTCGCCCCTGCACAGGCGGCACAGGGACTCCGAGTAGCTGGTCTCTCCTGCCCCGGGGACGCAGCTGCCCCCAAAATAGTCGCTGACAGCTGCGGGAAGGAGGAGGGAGAGGGCGGTCGGTCAGCCACACGGCAGGCCCCCAGGCGCCCAGCCACACGCAATCCAGCCGGGCTGGGCCCCCCAGGGACACGCTGGACCCTCCAAGCTGCAGACTGAGCAAAACAGGGGAACTGGACCTGGTCACTGATTCCCAGACTGGGGCCACAAAAGCCCCGTGGGGGGGTGGGAGTGATGTTGTTATTTTAAAATGGCTCAAGGGAAGAAAACGTTTATTCCCAAACGGCCACATATGACAACTATCAAATACATACTGTTCTCATCGTGGGTTTCCCTTCGAATCAGTTATATGTAATCAATGCAAGTGGAGAAAGAAAGAAATTATTACGTTATGCCTATAATTTCATAGACAACGCTTTTCAAAACACAGCAGAGGCCAGGGGAACGGGGAGGAAGGCCTCATCGGGGAAGTGGTAGGGATCTGCATGGCTCTGGGGCCCCTGCCAGCACCGTGGCCCAGCGTCCACCCTGCTGGCAAATATTTATCCTGCGCTAAGGTCACCTTCGTGCCACACAGGGTTGAGCGGGATGCTGGCGCATCACCCAGCTAGACCAAGCTCTTCCAGAGTGGGCTCCCTTTCCTGGTCTTCTTTTTTGCATTCTCCCAGGGGAGTAGAAATTTAATCAATGTGCTGACTGACGGTCAGACCACGCGTATCTGGCCACCATCCGAAAGCACCTGGCTTCCAAGCTCCTGGGGGTCGTGCTGGTTTACACGGAAGCTGCGGCTGTAGGCGGCAGTGTAGGACTGTGCATGCGTGCATGTGTGCACATGCGCACAGAGAGGTTCGCATGTGTGTGCGTGCACGTGTCCACCCGCAACAGCAAGGTGCCCCCGCGAGGCTGAGCTCATAGCAATAACGGCTCCACGCGGTGAGGCCATACTCCGTGCCACGCGTAGAGATGTCCTGTGAACTATCTCAGCGCTTCATTGTCCCATTTTACAGACGGGGAACTGAAGTTCAATGAGGCAGAGCCGCGTACTTGACGGCAGACCATGCTGAGCCAGGGTTGAAAGGTACCGCTCTCTGACAGCAAAGACCGGGCTTTCAAAGACCATTATGTTCTCCCGAGGGCTCTCCCACCGGCCCCCACCCCCCGAAGTACTGGTCACCTGGGGGACAAACCAGGAGGCAGCACACTCACGGAAAACTGTTGGGGGGGGGTGATCCCAGGAGGGCAGTTTACAAATGTGGTGTCAAAGGTCACGGGCCACATCATAGTCCTGAGCTCACTGTGGGCAGACTGTCACAGCGGGGTGGCCAGGAAAAGAAGCCCAAAGCATGAGAAGCAGGACTTCTGGCCAGGCCACCAGAATGAGTGCTGGGGGCTCCAGCCGGGCACGCAGAGCTTCACCTCACTCCCTCCGCACGTGTTCTATTCTCAACAACCCCTCTCGGATCACTCTCAACTCCCTTCCACGGGGGAACATTCTATTTGCAGGACATCCCTCTTCTCACTATAAATGAATCAACCGGGGAGCCGTAGGTCTCTACCCACTTGTGAGCTTTCTGGGTGCAAGCCAGCAGCTTGTTCGGGGTTCTGAAAAAATCGTTTCTCATCTGTCAAGCTGAGGACACGTGTCTGGAAATAGGGACCTACGCAGGTGACAGCTGCTCCCTGGGCATCATCGCCTCCCAACTGTGGGTGGGTCTTGTGCTTGGCTGTGTTCTGGGGTACCATGCGGAGCGAGCGAGGGTCATGCGTCAAGTGCCCTGGAGGGGCCCATCCCCCAGAACTTACATGGTAGCAGCACCAGGCCGGCCGGCACCAGCAAGGAAGGGCTGATACCACGAACCAGGAAGGCCCTGGAGGAGCTGCGCCGGCGCTGCTCCTTAATTACGGGAGGCTCAAGGTGAGCCCGAGGGAGGTCACCCGTTGGGGGAAGGCAGGGCAGTGGAAAGGAAGGGAACCCAGCGCTCCTGCAGGAGAAGTTCCTGCCTGGCCTGAAGCCCTTACCCTTGAGCACGTCGCAGCCCATCACGGACAGACGGCCGCTCTCCACCAGGTAGCCCACTGGCACGTTCCAGCCCACTGTCCTGTTGATGCCCGTGTGACAGGACTTCACACCTTTCAGGGTGTTGATGGTCACGGGGGAGTTCCTCTTGACCACAGCGACGGCATAATAGGAGGTACCGACCTCTAGGAGAAGGGACAGGAGAAGAGTGAGGGTGGCAGGGGAGAAGCCATGAGAGGCTGGAACCCTGCCTAGGAAGGCTGTGGGACCCGGGGGTGTGTGGGTGCATGCATGCGCATGTGAGTGTGTGCGTACAGGTACCTGGGCACGCATGCACACGTATGTGTGAGTGCACGCGTGTACACGTGCATGTGTACACGGTCTACCTAGTTGCCGAGAGAGCAAGTGGGAACAATCCACATGCCTTAGCACGAGACCCTGGCCCCCTCCAGTCACATGGTAGGTGTCATCCCGAGGGGCTCATTTCTCTCTTTTCCTTCTCAAGTCAGCTGGCACTTAGCTGAGTCGATGCTGGTGCCTGTCAGGGGAGCTCCGCAGCTACACTGAGAGCGGAAGTGGCCTGCAAGTCTTGTGCTTTCCAAAATCCAGGCCCTCTGGGGGGAACGGAGAGGGACTGAGGGGATGGTACCATGGTTATGGGGAGAAGAGTGGTGGGAGGAGCAGGAGACGTAGACAGGATTTCACCCAGATTAGGTGCTGAGAAGGTAGGAAGAGTGAGGGAAGGAGTGAGAGGAGGGGAAGGGGGGAGAGAGAGAGAGAGAGAGAGAGAGGGAGAAAGAATGTATGAAACTAGTAACGTCCCAAATCACTCAAAAACGTCAATGGGATGCATGTGAGTGGGCAGCCTTGCCTGGGCCAAATGGGGCCTACAAGGGGCCATTCAGACAAGACAGGGATGACTTTATCTATGGGGACTGATGACCAGAAGGCATCACATCCCCCTACCCACCCCCACATTCACCTCCCCCTCGCCCCCACCCCGACTGCCCTGTAGTGGTGGGATGCCCACGGTCAGAATGAAGTTGAGTTCTAGCAAACAGAGCCAGTGTTATTTCTTGCACACCTGAGCTAGGCCCTGACAACCTAAGCAGCCAGGCCTGGCCCCACCCTCTGATTTACCCCCGTGCCCTTTCTCTCTGGTTCCTTGAATACCAAATTCTTTCCCACCTGGGACCCTTGCCAGGGTTCAGCTTCAAGGTCACCTCCTCAGAGAAGCCTTCCTGTCTGCTCTATTTCAGAAGGGCCCCCACATTTCTTCTCTTCTTCCTGAGGCATTTACTTCCTCCACAGCCCCTACTGCAGTGCTAACTACACTTCTTTGTGTGTGTTTGTTCACTATCTGACTCCGGCTCTCTGAGGGAGGAACTGGCTCTCTTTTGCTTCCGACTCTGTGCTCATGACTGGCACGCCAGCAGGTGCTTGGTAAGTGTGCTGAATTAATCAAAGAGGGCCAATGAGGCAGGGCAGTTTCTGGCCTTCGAGTGGAAAGGCTGGTGGGGTTGCAGGGTTAGGCTCTGTCCTGTGTCATCTGATGGTCATCAGTTCACCAGGTAGCCACGTGAGGCCCTGTGCTGGGTACCAGGTACCTGGGGCTTTACAGAGATGAGGACCTGGCCCTCTTCAAGGGACTCACTGTGGTGAGGACAAAGACAACAAGACAGAAGAGGACAGGATCTTAATAGAGTGAGTCAGAGCTCCGGGAAAGCAGGAAAGAGAAGCCCTTTCAGGGATGGGAGGGGCCAGGGGAGCTCTTGGAGGTGACAGCTGAGCTGGGCTGTGACAGGGGCTAGCCCTTTGGACAAGTAGAGGTGGTGGGGGAGCTCCCAAGGCTTGGCTGAGTTAGAGGCATGTCTGGCATGAGGTGCAGGGACTGGGGCGAAGGAACTCACATTTCTAAGCACACACCACGTGTCAGGTGTGCCATGCTGACTCATTTAGTCTGTGTGACAGGATGAGGGTCATTACCCCCATTTTACAGTCAGGAAGGAAGGTTGTTCAAGGCCACAGAGGCTCGCAGGAAGGCTATGGCAGAACTGGGACGTGTTCTTGCTTTGTTGGGCTCTGCGGGTCCTGGTCAACTCTCTGGCCCGACCCCATTCCTCCTCCCTGCTGCCTCTGACAGGGGCCCACTGAACTTAGGCCTAACAACACTACGGCAGACATGGGGCAGCCCCTCAGTAAGAGTTTGTGGGTGCAAGTTACAGGGGTGATGGGCTCCCCACAAGGAAGAACAGACTCCAGTCAGCCGTCTGAGGGTCTGGCGCCCCTGCTCGGAGGGGCGTGTCAGGAGAGACTTACGGGCCGGGGCCTCTGTAGGTTTGTCTGGCCTGGACCCCAGGACTATTGTGGGGACGGGGCTCCTGACCAGCTTGAGGGCTGTAGGGTGTGGCCAGGCCCAGCAAGGACACACTGCAGAGTGACATCCTTTTCTCCTCCCGCCCCTCCATCCCGCTCAGCCCTCTGACCTTGATCATATACTTCGCCCACCACGGGCTTCAGACCGTGCTCCTTCCCTGCCTCATAAATGGCTCCTCCATCCAGGGTGATGGCGTCAGCCTCCCGGGCCTGCTGGGAACATGTGGCCCATTCAGCCCCGAGCTCAGGGACATCCAATAGTTGGCCTAGAGCCCCTTGAAAAGCCACAGAGCTCCATACTGGTCCTCTCTGTCTGGCCCGGGAACCCTGCCCTGGCTCGGCCTTGTACCACCAAGGCCTAGAGGGTACCCTTTATCAGGTCCTAGGGGACAGCTCTCCTAGGCCAAGGGCTTGCCTTGTTTTTCTAATTATGTTATTTAAAAATTATTAATTTTCTAGGGCTTCTATTGGCTTTACATGGTAAAAAAAAAATCATACTGTACAAAATGGCACGTAGTAGAAAGTGAGTCTCCCTCATTTCCCTATTTCTCAGCGCCCTGACTCCACTGTTAACCTGTTTCTTGGGTTTTCTAGGATGCAGATGGAGTCCCATAAGTGCCCTCTTCATTTTTTCCCTTTTTATTTTCAAATGCACATGGCAGTATGCTCTCAGTGTCCTGAGGTGCGTGATAAAGTTCTAGTTCAGTATGGTTTCTTTCCTCACCATGGAGCCTGACTTAAACCCACAGACCATGTGGGACTTGGATTAGGTCTGGGGAGAAATCAAGGGCTGCGCTGAAATTTCCCATTCTGGAAAATCGCCACTGAGGGGTCTGCTGTCTGGGCTCCCGTTGACGGGGTGGGTAATGTCCCTGCTCTAGCAGGGGCCTTGTGGAAGGAAAACTCTGCCTCTTTGATACCCTTCCCTACCGGCGCGCATCTGAGCCGGGGCCCTCCCTGCGGCCTCCCAGTGCCTGGCCTGGGCCCTGGCAGGAAACAAGCCGGCCGTTGTTGCCGGGGAAACTCAGGAGCTCCTGGGCCTGGTCCTGGCGGGGGAAGCCAGCACCCTTCTCCGTGAATGACGCTGTTGTGCACTCCCTCCTGAGTCAGAGCCCTCCGGTCTGGCAGGCGGCAGTGGCAGAGAGAGGGGAGAGGACTCACCGCGATGAGCTGGACGCAGTGGTCGGCGGAGGTGCCCTGGATACACAGGACGGACGGCTGGATACCGGCTTCCTGGAAGGCTTTGCTCATGTCACCGCATTTCTGCTGCTCGGGGTCCGAGGTGGTGCACCACCGCACCTCCAGCCCGCTGAGCGCTGGGGGCGGGCGACAGTGAGGCCCAGGGGCCCCGGCGTCCCCTGCCCTCCCCGCCCCCCACGGAGGGTGGCTCCAGAAGCCCTGTGGGACCCCAGGAACATGCAGAGCCAGTCCTGTGCAACAGCCCTGCCCTCCCACTCGGAGGAACGGAGGCAAAGAGAGGTGTCCCAGACCAGAAAGGGGCCGGGCTCATAGGCAAAGCTGTGTGTGGGGACATGCATATGGCCGCACTTGGGGCAGACGTGCAGCTCAGAGCCTGGCACTTTACAGAGGCCAAGGTTGGGGGCGTCTCCTAGGGTAGCACTCAGCTAGCCCCAGCCCTGCTCACTGGCAGAGAGCAGCCTGCTGGGGGGAAGAACGCTGGCTGGGGAGTGCTGCCTGGTTCTGTGAGGAGGCAAGTTCCTGCCCCTCTGGGGCCTCTGTGTCTCCAACCAGAAGGTGATAAGTTCTCTCCCTCGGTGTCCCTGAGCCCTCCTCATGAACGGGGAACTGAGACTGGGAAGGGGCTGTGGCTGCCCTTGAGGAGCCTTGCGCCCTCTTGGAGCGTCTGTGATTACAGATGTGCAGACACGAGGAGACCGGGCAGGGCCCCATCCTCCTCCCCGCACCTTGGAGGGCGCCCTGGGGCCGGCTCCCCGTCGCATCTCGCGCCCCTCCCCTCCAGTCCCTGAGAATCTTCTCCCGCGAGGGCTTGGGAGAAACAGAGGCGCTCTGGCCCCCAAACCCTCCTGGAGCTTCCAGGCCTGTCAAGAGCGTTCACCCTCCCAGCTCTCCTGACCCTCTAAGGCTCTCCCCTCCGCGCCTCCTCCTGCCGCTCTCCTTGGCCTGTCAGAAGGCCCGCTTTTCCAAGGCCCAGCTCAATGCCGTTTCCTCCAGGAAGCCCTCCAGACGTCCCGGTCAGCTGGGGTCAGTGTTAGTTCCCTCCGTCGCCTTCAGCGGCGCTTGGCGCATTTCTCCGCCTCCCCCCTTTCCGGGGAGATACGGCAAGACTTCCCAGCTGCCTGAGACCCTGCACCTCCCCAGCTCCTTCCAAGGCCGGGCGGCCGGGCCTCACCTGTGCGCAGAGCGAGGAAGAGCCACAGAGCCACTCTCGGGCCCTGCATGGCGCGGTCTAGAGCTAGCGGGGGCCGGGTTGGGTGCGGGTGGGTCAGCAGCAGCCGAACTTTCCCCCTCACCTCCCCAGAGCGGGCCTGCGGCTACTTAAGTGCGACCGGGGCGTGCCTTGGCGTGTCCACGCCCCTCGGGCGCACCCTCCCACCCCGGGCTGGACACCTGGGCTGACCACGCGGGGCTTAGCCTTCTCTCTGGCGCCCTCTGCTGGAACCTCGGCCGCCCTGACCGAGTCGAGCCGCCAGCTCTCAGGGTCTCAGGTGCTCCTAGCCTCTGGGCACACGCGCTTATCTGTCCCTGAATGTCAGGTACCCATTGTCTGGGGTCTGATGACCCCAGCTCACAGGCTGTTCTAGAGGTCTCTCCCCTCAACTATCGGCCCCTCCCCTTGTTCTAGAAAGATCCTAAATATCACGTGGAATTGAAGAGGGAAAAGCTCAGACTTGGAAGGAAGAAGTCAGAATCCAGGAGTCTGAGCTGCAAGGAAGCTGAAAGGCCAGCGAATTCATTCACCAGCCTCTCTCCGCAAGTACATATTGCACAAAGTGTCTGGGGATACAGGGATGAGCCCAGGGAGATGTGGTCCTGGCTTGGGAGGGGCTGGGAGGGTGGGGTTTCTCTCCTTGGGCCTATGCTGGGAAAATGATTTCACCCTATGTTCACACATTTAGTCAGTAACAGATCTGGAACTAGAACCCGGATCCCTGGCAGACTGGCTCATTCCATCCTGTTTTGAAAGATGGGAAGAAGACCAAAAAGAGGGAGGAGGAAGAAGCAGAAAAGGACAGAGAGGGACATGAAAGGAGAGAGAGAATGAAGAAGGTGAGGGAGGAAAGGCTGGGTTGTCTATTTTTCTAGGCCTCAGGGTCTCAAAGTGTGTCCCCAGACCCCACAGCATGGGCACCCACGGGAACGTGTTAGATATGCACATTTTCAGGCCCGCCTCTGAGGCGCTAGATCAAAGCTCTGGGGGGAGGGCCAGCAGCATATGCTTTTGATTCTAGTGCACAACGCCGTCTGAGAAGCACCGTTCCAGGTAGACCAGAAGTGCAGTTCTCCACGTGTGCTGGGAATGTGGGGAGTGGACCGCCGGGATTCTTACTAACTTCTCTGCTTCCGTTGGTGTCCTTATTTTTTTGTCCTCGCCCTCTCACGAGTACCCAGGAATGAGAGCTGTCTTGGGTAGAGGACACATGTAATAAAAACACTGAGTGCTAGAGAAGGGATCCCTGCGTCTGAATCTGTCAGTCCTCGAGCCTGCTCTGGTCTGTGGGGAAGGGAGCCCTGGCTCCTCTGAACGGGCCAGGAAGCTGCTGCTTATCACACCCTGAGATGATCTGTGGCAATTCCACCAGCCGGACTGCAGGAGACCTGAGCTATATACTTTCGTTATCACTGGCTCACTGTGTGGCCTTGGGCAGGTTCATTCTTCTCTCTCTGGGTTTCAGTTTCTCCATATGTAAAAGGTTATGATGGCTCTGATATGTCATTTTTCTTCTCCCAAAAGATGTCTGGAGAATCGGAGGGGGACATATATGGTAGAAGCTGTTTTTCCATTTTGAGCTGGGTCCATCAGGAAGGGGCACCTCCTTCTGATTCATACAAACCGACTAGCAGGTGGCCCTGGCAGAGGGGCTATGGCCTGTCCTAAGAGGATGAAATAAATAGAAGCATCCTTAGCAAGTCTCACCCTCCTGACCACGAGGATGAAAAGGCTCATTCTGTTACACTCCTGAAGCAACCAGAAAGTACTGGCAAGATTTGTGTTCATTAAGTTATTCCTCTAGCAGAACTCCAGGTGACACTGATAAGGTGTCAGACAGCTACAACCTAAGAGCTTGGGTGAGCAATTTCACAATGAGGTCCTTTCCCTATCTCTGGGGAGTCATTCCCCAACTGTGACTCATCATTGAACTTGCTGTCTCTGGGCTCCAGAGGCTTCTGTGTCTGACTCATTTGCTCGGCCTTAGCATGGACATAGCTTTGGCCATGGACATTACACACATAGATATCCATATGTAATGGGGAGCTCTTGATTTGGGTTGAGGCTGGATCCTGCCATTTCTGAGGTATCAGAGGAATGGGTGGGATGCAATGAGAGAATAATGAGCCAGTAATCTCACCTAGAAACAGCCATATAGAGGAGCAGAAGCGCTGAGGATGGTTTGGTCCCTATTCTGGATCATACTGAGGAGAGGAAGAGTGCCTTTGAGCTTCCTTCTAGAAACAAGAACTAGTTTCACTAAGACTCTATAAGATGTTGGGACCTAAACAACACTGTTTTGGGACCCCCCCCCCCCGCCCCCGACTCTATTCCATAATACGAAATACAAAGAGCTCTTCTCCACTCTGCCAAAGACCCAGTTCTGGCTCTCCAAGGATTCAGGGTGCCCCCCCCACACATGGAGCTTGCTTGCCAGGGAACTGAGGAACGGTAGCAAGTGCTATGGGATGGAACACGTTAAAGATAGTCTCTGGGGACTCAGAAAGAAGAGGGGGCCTTTGATGACAGGGGATAGAGAACCTGTTTGGCTCATGAGCCAGCAAAATATGGATGCCCAATTCTTTTACCCAGAATCTTAGGAAAATTCATTTTTTTTCATCTCAACAAACCATGGTTTGTATTTTTCTATTTCTATGAGCCATAATATCTTTGACTAATTAAGAACAAGCCCAAACAATTTTTAACTGGGGAACACTTGGAAGGACTGGTATGCACAGAGAATATTAGCAGTGGTGAACATTTGCAGCAGTACATGTGCTATCAAAGGCTTTACATTCTTACTCTTGACCTCATCCACCATGTACTTGCTAACTGGTTAATACATCTGAATTGGTTTATTGAGATCAATGGTAGATATATTGAGCAAGTTTTGTTAATACAAGCTTTTGCCTCTTTCAAAGTGTTTTCCCTATGAAGCTTCACTTAGGGAAGCCCTGTTCACTTGGGCTGCACGATACTCTGTGTGTAAGCTTTTCAAAGGCAGATTTTATGCTTGTGCTTCTCTGTACTCGTCACAGGCCTTGAGCATGGAGGACAATTTCTATTATGTTTTAGGATGTTATTAATTGCTGTTCAAGTGACTGATGCTGCTGAGGGGGAAGGACTGAGAAGAGCCACAGAATTTGGGGAGTAGGAGGTCCACAGACAGCTTTGAGCAGTTCCAGTGGCATGGCAAGGGCTGAGGCTTGGCCAGGAGGCTGAGCTTCACGAGGGCAGGGTGGTGTCTTGTCTGCCATCATTCCCGATGTCTACCTTCCTGTCTAAAATGCAGCAGGCATTCAACAAATTATTATTACAAATGAATGGAAAACGGACAGAGTGTCTTTTCAAAGATATTTGGCTTAAGAAAGGCAGAGGAGGGAGGTTGCTTCAAAGGGATTAGGAGTCAACAGAAAGTTTTTATAGGATAGGAGAGATTTGATCATATAATCAGAGCACAAGTAGCCCATGCAGGAAGGAGACTAAAGATACAGGAAAACGGGGAGCGGTAATTGAAGAGGATGTAAGAAATCAGATCAGGAGGATAAGCAGAGAGGGTAATCTTAAAGGAAAAGGAACAATGCTTCCTCCTTGGAGATGGGAAAGAAGAGGGGTGGAAAAAACTCTGAGTCAAACCTGCATTCAAATGCAAGTCCAGCATCCCAGAGCTTGGTTTATTATTTTAATATCAAACCAAGAAATATTTTTTTTCCTCCTGAAAACTTTCCTTGCAACCCAGAATTTAAACTGTAAAGGATTAGAAGGCTCCAAGATTAGTCCTGGAGAGAGAGTCTTAAAGCCATTAATAAATCTCCATCTGTTTCACTTAATATAAGATTAAATGAGTGGGAACCAGTATAAAAGGAGCTACAGAATAAAGAAATAAAATCAAGAGTACTGTGTTTGGCCCTGTCACTAAGACTTTACAGAGAAATTATTCCTACCCCAGCTACTTCCAAGGAGGGTTTCAGATGACTTATCATGAAAACATATTCACAAGGAAGACAAAATTGACACAAAGAGAAAAATCACAAAGCATTTTCAGGAAGGAAGATTACTGTACCAGGGACCAGAAAGAAAAGGACTATAATTAAATTAAAAAATTGGCTGACTTAGAGATCTGTAGTCAGACTGTTTTACTCACTCCCATCCACTCTTCCATCCCAACTCTATCGATTTGCAAATGAAGTCACCGCTAACACTTACACAATGAAGTTTTCAGGTCATGAGAAGCCAAGACCGTGAAGACAGTCTTGCTGTACGAGAGGCCTGCAAGCTGTGTGCTCTCTGATCACCTGCCATAGGTGCCTTACTGGGGCAGACGAATACAAGACCACCCAATGGGAGACAAACCAAACACCTAGAGGTAAAAGCACCAGGGAGAACATGCTCGGTGTTAAGTGGACACGCAGTGTATACTGCAGGCGTTCAGTCTTCACGGGCTGTAACTGGGGAGTCTTCTGCAGGAGGAGGGACTGAGGGTAGGCCTTGAGGAAAGGTAGGGCTTTGCATGACCAACAGCCACAGACAAGAACTGCTGAGGTATGGCTGGTGAGGTAGGTGTGGGAGATGACTGACTGACCTCATACTATGTTCCAGAACTATACTAGACATGTAAGTTAATTGGTTTGGATTTAGGACCCATGAAGGTCACTGCGGAGAAACACAATCCAAGCTGCATTTTAGGAAAAGTCATCTGGTGATGGCTGGGTCAGCAGGGGGGTAAATTAGAGGCTGAGAGATGAATTAAGAGGCCACCTCAGTAATCCAGGCCTGGGGTTGAGGGTGGGTTAAGGATTAGAGCGATGACAGTGGAAATAATAGCAAGTAAAATGACATTAAGGAATAACCAATAGTATTTGGTGACTGAATATTTGGGGAAGAGAAATGTCAAGAAACATTAAGGTTAAAACGTGGGTGATGGAGAGAATATTCTATTAAGTACAACCATTATTAGCTACTGGTAGAAAGATAGTTAAAAGGTTAGTAAAGTTTTTTCCTAGTAAGAGTAGGTAAGGAACGTCAGATAAACTAGACCCGAAGCAAGCACTGAACTTTCAGAGAGAAAGAAAGGGGTCTGTTATTAAGACATATCTTTTCTAGTCTTAAATACCACCAGGGAAGTAGATATTTTTGATCAAATGACTGTCACAAGATTTAGAAAACCTTTCGTAGAGATTCATAGTGTGAAACATACAGGACTTTCGTCGTCTTTAACCCTCCCATCTGTGAGGTGAATGAACCTGATTTTAGACGTCCGAAGAAAGATGACATCACTTGTTCTAATCTTTCCTTCCGTCAGAGAATTCACCATGTCTTGTTTCACATGCTGATTGTTTTGTGCATGGACTTCTATATGGTTTTTAAAAAAATCTTTCTACTGTGGGTAAAAACTGTCCAAATGATATTGGTCGTTAACAGTTGATTTGCAGAAACAGGGAAGAATAAATGCTCAATTTGAGTAGCTTATTCCCATTTTGGGTAACACCAGTAGCTCCTAAGATTTAGTTAGCGCCAATTAAGAATGACCTGTTGTTGTTGTTGTTTTTGAAAACACACACGAGAAATCGAGTCATATTATGATATGAATGGAAAACACGGACGAGGCCAATTGTGCTATCGGCATGCAATTAATGAAGGGGATGGGCAGCTCTGGTTCAAGGATTCCTTAAATATGCTGCATTGGAGTTAGCTTGCTGTTAATCTCAGAATATTAGTAATTCTTAAGATACACAGACATTACCAGCTAAAGGAAACTGGTAGTCATTAATTTAAAAAAACAAGCTACAATCCTTTTGGTGTTCAACAAACTAGATTTTCTTGAAAGATTAGGACTGTCTTCATGGACTGTTTTCTAAATTGTAAGGCTGTTAGTCTCACGTTTAACAAATGGCTGTTTTCATTGGTTGCTCAGACTATTTTCTTCTCATTTACTACTTACTGTCCTAAGTAGACTACATTTATTTCCCTTTGGACACTAGCAATGAGAATCTGGCACGGGTCACTAGCACATCCAGCTTTTGGACCATCTATTATTCCTGAGAATTTGAAATTCTAAAAATTTGAAATTGTTTGTTCTCGTACTCTCCTACTTTAGACATAATTTTGTTCTGTAAAGAGTCTCTTAGGATATATTTTTCTGCATTTAAAGTTTGTTTTGGGATAATAAGCTCCTGTACAACTGCCCAAATGTGTGAATGCTCACAGTAGAGAGGGAGGTGGAGTGGGGGAGGGCCTGTCACAGCTGTCAGATCAGAAACCCATTTCTGGTTTGATCCTTGCTCCTGCAGATCTAAAGTTGCAAAGAAGCACAAAAATATAGTGGAAAAGACTGAAAACAACCCAAAAGTCCTCCAGTGAAGGGATAAATGAATTATACATCCAAAAAATGGACTACTACTTAGCAATGAAAATAACCAACTTGATTCCTGCAGCAACATGGATGAAGCCCAGGTGCATTTTGCGAAGTCCAAGAAGCCACACCCCAAATGCTATATAGGATATGGTTCCATTGATAGGACATTCTGGGAAAGGCAAAACTATAGGCACTGAGAAAATATCAGTGGTTATCAGAGGTTGGGGGTAGGAGGAGGTATGGACTAGAAGTTTTGGGGGCAATTCCATGCTATATACATGGGCCCAAACTCACAGAATTGGACACCATAGAGAATTTTACTGTACATAAATTAAAAAGATATAAAAGAAAATTAGGGGGGCACCTGTATTGCTCAATCGGTTAAACATGGGACTCTTGATTTTGGCTCAGGTCATGATCTCAGGGTTGTGAGATCAAGCCCTGCGTGGGGCTCCATATTCATCAGGGAGCCTGTTTTTCTCCCTCTCCCCACTCTCTCTCTTTCTCTAAAATAAATAAATAAATAAATCTTAAAAAAAAAAAGAGGATAGTGGCTTCCCTTGGAGTAGGAGTAATGACTGGGAGGGAGATGAGGTGGGGTACCTGGGCTGCTGGTCACGTTGTTCGAGCTTCATGCTTATAGTTACAATGGGTGTTCATTTATAAAAATTCATTGAGGTGTATGTACACTTATGATATTCATATTTTACATATGTATACGTCAATAACAAGTAACAACAACAAATGACAGTAGGAGAGAATTCCAGCCTTCACCGTCTTCTAGTCTCCTCTGGCTCATCTTCTCCCATCTGTATACTCTACTATACATAATAGAAACTGCTAGAAAAATTATTAGTGTGAAACTCTCCCTGGTCAGGTTTGGTACCTGTTCCTAAAAGTTTCAAACATCAGTTTACCTACCAATTCCGTTCACAATGCTGTTTGGCAGACCAGGATTTGTTTTGCCAACTCTCAGGTAACCATATTTGGGGGTGGAATGAAGAAAGAGCTGGTAGCGGAAAGTCACTGAGAAAGCAATCACGGGTAAGTAATGACTATTCTAAGTCAAACTGAATAAAAGAAAATGTATCTTACCTGGGTGATTTAAGTAATCTTTTTCAGGCCTGTTTCTAGACTCTCAATAGAGAGAGAACTGCTAGGGACTGTTGTATCTAGCACTGCACAGCTGTGAGGATGGCTTGTGAAATCTTGATGTCTTCCAGTTCCGTGTTTAAGACTGAGGTAGAGTAGGCAAAAGTCACATCTCTAACAGAGTAGGGATGCTTGGAAGAGACGTACACATGATTCTAGGGACTGAAATGTAAATAATGTCTTCACTGAAAGTCCATCAGAGAAAATTTCTCTGTAGTTGACGAAGAATGGTGGACCATATTATTCTGTTTTCTGCTACCAATCATAAACACACTCCAGAGCAAGGTAGTAAGAGTCAAGTATCAAAGGCTGTGATCAGTGTTTTGTACATATTACTTTATTTAACCCTTAAAACAATCCTGCAAGATAGTCATAGTCAAATTCCATTTGAAATGAAGACTCAAGGTAATCTGTACAAAGTGAGATGCAACAATTCCAGGCTTCTGATTCCAAAGGAAAAGGAAATTAACTTTTGGAATGTACTATGTGCTAAGCTCCTTTATGATCTTCTCCATTTTATTTTTTTCAACGATTTTGTGTATGTGCGAGTGTGTGTGTGTGTGTGAGAGAGAGAGAGAGAGAGAGAGACAGACATCACACGAGCAGGGGGAGCGGAAGAGGGAGAGGAGCAGACTTCCCACTGAACACAGAGCCTGATGCGGGCTCAACCCCACAACCCCAAGGTCATGACCTGAGCTGAAACCAAGACTTGGGACACTTAGCTGACTGAGCCACCCAGGTGCCCCCAAATATCTCCATTTGAGAGATAAGTAAACAGAAAGAGGGATGGCATGACTTGTCCAAGGTTAGTTACATAACCAGAACCAGTGAGTGGTGGAGCTGGCACTGAGTCAAGCTCTGATTCCATAGCCTATATTCTTCACATTACAGTACTCCACTGCCAAAGCCAATGGGAGCTATACTGCGCAATTCTGGAGGGAGATAAATGGAATCTTTGACATTGGACCAAAACACCAGATAATCTACACTTAGGTCAGAAAAGTGACATTCCTGTTTTTCCCTATCTTTCAAATTGAAGCACCTCAATAAAATCTCTTAAGTTTATGGATATTTATTTTCTTTTAATCAGTAATTCAAATCTTGAGGGACTGAATAATCCACTAAATTCAGCTTACAGCATGGGAAGAAAAGGAAACTGGATGGTAGAAAAACCACTGTCCCAGGAACCAGAAATCAAATGTTCTAATCCTGGCTCTGTTCCTGATTTGCAGTGTAACGTTGATAAAGCCATGGGGATCTCTGGGCTTGTTTTACCCCATGTAAAATAGGAGTATTCAAGATAGAATTTTGGAAGGTAAATTGTTTAATACTTTAGAAAACAAATTTTTCTCACAAGTCCCAAATTGCCATCTTTGGAATTTAAATGCTATGTAGTGGGTTACCAGGTGTTTGTGAGTCTGTTCTGCAAGCTTGCTTCCATCATTTTTGAAGAGCCCAGAAATGTGTAGTCACATAAGAGGCATTTTAATTTTTGCCAACTTAAAAATATTAAGAAGTGTATTAAAAATATGGAATATCTCATAAA
Source organism: Ursus americanus (assembly GCF_024610735.1). Lineage (NCBI taxonomy): Eukaryota > Metazoa > Chordata > Mammalia > Carnivora > Ursidae > Ursus > Ursus americanus. Next base: position 31,174,085 of record NC_142130.1, on the reverse strand, counting down.
AGATTTGAAATATTATTCCCTCTGTATCAGACTAATGGACTTTTCTAATGAACACTGTTCCATTTTTGTTTTTTTTAATCCCCACCTCCCCCCATTTCTGGTTCCAAAGAAGGTTTTTGTATGTCACTGTGATGGTGCTAGGCTGATTTATTTCCCAGAAACATTTCTTTCAGCTGTGATAAAAAGTGACTTGTTCTATGGGTCTATCCTTATTTATTGTGTGACTCGGCAAGGACCTTCTTCTACGTTTGTCTCTGTAAAGGGGCAGTAACATAACATAATTTAAGTCATAATGCCTTACATAGTAGGGGCTGAGAAAAACAAGGCAGCACATATTAGAACTTGGGGCAGAAAGACTTGGATACAAATACCAAGCGCTGCCGCTTACTAGCTAAGTCATCTTGGGCAAGTGATTTCATTTAAGCCTTATAGTGGGGCTAGGAACTCTTAAATTCTTGTCTTTTAACATTAAATGATAATATACTAAAGTGGCTGTTACACAGTACTACTAAGCAATTAGTACTTTTATTAATAATTCTATACAATCTAGAAAGCTGCACAAAAGTATTTTCTTACAAAAACATCACTTAACAAGGACATCCAAAAGCAATGTAATACACATTGTAACAGATAAATGGCATCGTTTTTATAAGCTCTTGATATTTTAGAACATGTAACCAGTAAATACTTCAAAATGGCTTATGCTGGGGTCTTGCTGTAGAGTGATTTCTGGGACTTTTGAGATCATTTTACAATAATTTTCTTCTAGTTGTTTTATGTTTGGTAACAACCTACTATAATTATTGTCATAGCCATAGTATATATTTCAATGTGTTAACATATTCGATTTCAAAACCTACAGAAGAAAATTTGATTAGGTTCCCTAATGGCCCATGAATCCAGTTTATAAATCACATGATGCTCCAAGTTGTTTCAAGAAAATGTTCGCTTGTAAACAGTATTTTCTTTCAGAATTCAAGACACATTTAACATATGGATTTTACAACAAAGTTTATTAGCTGTTCTCCTCTTTCTTATAAATGGAATGGATAATGTTGATAATCCTTTACAAACCAGTACTCATTTAAGAAACTGTAATGAGGAGGCTGTCAAAAACACATGTTTAATAAACAACTCCAAAAAAGCAAAGGGAAGCCAAACAATATTATTAAAAGACCAGAGAAGTTGATTTCTGAATCATATCTACCTTTCACTAAAATTTCTTAAAATTGCTCACCACGAAGACCTGTGCAACTCTAGTGCAGAGCAGCTACGAGAGGTGAAAGTGTGCAGTCTGAGGGGGAAACACACACACACACGAGGCTTTTGCTTATTTGCCTATTAGTGAAAGGAGAACTGGAAGGAGAGGCAGAAGACCAAATCCAAACCCAATGACAAGAACAACAGTAACAAAAAAAACAAAAACAAAACCAGGAACCATTTGAAAACTTTTGTAGAAAAGAGGAGAACACGCCTATGCTTCTGTATGTAATCTAATTTCCCTAAAGGTTTCTTTCCACAACCACCATACCCCCATTTTCAGTTCACATGATTAAGGAAGATAAAGTCTAATCAATTAATATTTAATTTAAAAACCAAACAAAAAGTTAAGAGTAGGTGGCAAAAGAAAAAATATATTTTAAATATATATATATGTTTGCGTGTGTGTGCAACTATGTAAAGAAAATAATTCCCATAGTTACAGAGTTTAAAGAAAGTTTTATATATATTTATATATATATATATTTTATTATAACAAAATAGGCAGTTACTGTGGGTAAAATATTCATTAAAATCTGATCCCTAAGAATACATTTAAAGTTTTAGACTATGAATTGGACTCCTTTTCCATTGCCATAATGATTACTACATCACCACTATAATGTCTCTTCTGTCTGTATTTATGTCTATGAAATTTTCTCAGCCTTATGTGTAAAAAGGTGAGATCCCCTAGCACCTAAACATGGCCTCAATTCAGAAAATGTGATCATTATGTATGAACGACTTTTGTAAAACACTATAAATAGTGCTGCACAAGTAGATTAAAAACATTTATAACACTGCTATTCCTAGCAAATGTATTGAGAAAAAACCCTCAAACAATAAAAGACATGAAGAACTCTTATGAAAAATGAATATCCTTTGTGAAACCATGAAGTTAATGCAGACATTAATTTTGAAATTAAAAAACATATTTTCCTTATTTGTCTATAATGAAATATTTGCTTTGATAACACAAGTCAATTGAGAAAAGGACTTGAGAGTTAGTATATTGGCCAAACCATGCTATTAAAGTTAAGCGTGCACTGTTGCTCAAAGTTTACTAAATCACTGATTAACACCACTTTTCTTTCATTTATACTGAAATTTGAAAAGAATGTATATAAAGCTTTTCTGAAAATCTCTTAAAGTTACTTTCCCTTAAACATTAAGGAATTTTACCACAATTTCCCAGTCTCCCCAAATCCTTAATAGCTGGTCAGGCCATTCCATCTTCAGTTCTGAAAAATGGCCACAAACCAATAGTGACATAAAATAATACAGATGCTACAACTTGAAGGAGACCCTAGATGTCAAAACTAAGCACAACTGCAGACCATGATGAGTGGGATATGATTCAACGTGGAAGGAGCATTGTAGACAGACTCCAAAAGGAAAGGGCAAAGAAGTGTCAGAGAAAATAAGATTGTGGAAAAGAGAAACAGAGAAACATCAGTCCTCATAACTTTTCTTTAGCTGGAACCCAGATGAAAGGACCAGACTGTTCTTCTATGATCTGCTTCACTTGGTTATAAATGTCTTCCAGCGTATCTCCCTGTACAATAGCTGTAATAATAGAAGCAAAATTAGAAACCTCCATTAATTGTCTCCCTTTACCATAACAATTATTGGTGAAATACAAGCTAAATCTTAGAACTAGTTAATCATCCAGCAAGAGACCATTTACATATTGTTTGCTTAGTAATAGCTGCTCATTTCATTAATTTTCCTACTTGAAAAATATAAGGATTCTTATTTTAAATATGGATCAAAAAGTGAGATTTGGTGATTTTTACTTAGTTTTGTGTATTTGGTAGATACACTGAAGTACTTAGAAGCAAAAGGGCATCTGCCTGCAACTTACTCTTAAATGTTTCAGAAAAAAATGAAATGTGGTAAAACGTTAACATTTAGAAAATATGGGTGAGAAATGTATGAGAATTGCTGGTACTTTTCTTGTGAATATTCTGTAAGTCTGAAATTATTAAAAAAAAAAAAGAAAACAGCACATGGGTTACAACACCATGGCATTTGACGTAGTGTGACCACCTGAAGAATAATTTAAAGGACAAAATGAATGAGAGATTGTTTGGGAATTGCTACCCACTCTTTTTTTTTTTTTTTTTAAACAAACAATATCTTAAAATGGATCGAAATTTATAAAGCATAAGATCAGAAGTCATTTTCACAGAAGAAATCAAGTCTGAATCTATTCTTCTCCAGTTTAGTATGTCTTACTGAACCACTTAAGAAACACTTTTAGGATTCCTCATCACCACTACTTAGGTTAGATAAATTATTCTGAAAACCACAGTATTAATAACATAGTATTAATACATAGTATTGACCATAGTGATTAATTACTGGTAGATGTGGGCATAGTTCAAAGTTCAGTGGGTCAGTTCATATGGCTCCAAATCAAAATTCTGTCAGGGCACTGACACTCATGATGCCAACCTGTGAAATGTTCAGTAAATTCTTGTTCCAGTTTCATGGCTCTCTCAAATGTCTTTCTGGCTTGTTCTTCTGTTAGACGCTTATTCATTTCCCTATGCAAATAAATTTAGAAATTAACTATCAGTACGTTTTAAAAAAAAGATGACAAAAGAGACACATAAAACATAAAATCACGAAAAGTTGAGCTCTGTTGAGAATACGTCATTAAAAATTAGATTCAGTCACTAAATACATCAAGCTTTATGCTTGGACTGACAGAGGGTTTCAACAGATTATTGCATTGGCTCAAGGCAAAAACCCCCTAAGCATTAATTTGATGTTTTTCACTTTGATGAAAATTTCAAATTAGATATAGCTTAGAGGTCTACCTACCAGTATATGGATAACAAAGATAACACCATAACATATCAAACAACATCATGAGAAGGCAATCAGCAAAATATAGTCTGGGGAGAACTCTGTAGAAGAATGACGTGGTTTCTTTAACAAATAAATTGGCAAAAAAAAAAAAAGATATGGAGGGATATTCTACAGATTAAAACAATTAACCAATTGTCACAAATAGATCTTATTGGGAACCTGATTTAAGCAAATAAATTGAAAAAAATATGCAAAACTGATGAGACAATCAGGAAAATTTGCACTATCTGATATAAAAAATCATTTTAAGTGTGACATCAGATGTTTTCTAATAACATAATTCTTATCTTTCAAATATATACTGAAATATATGGATGAAATCATATAATGTCTGGGGTTTGTTTCAAAATAATCTGGTGTGGATGGGTAGGGGGCAGGGGTGATAGATGAAACAAGATGGGTCATAGCTGATAATTATTGCTGCAGCTGGATGATGGGTATATGAGAGTCTGTTTCCAACTTAAAGGGAAAGCTTCCAATATTTCTTCATTAAATATGACATTTGCTTTGATATTTTATAAGTGACCTCTATCAGATTAAGGAAATTCCCTCCTATTCATAGTTTGCAAAATGTTTTTTGTCATGGATGGATGTTTATTAAATGCTTTCTCTTCATTTATTAAAACGATCATATACTTTTACTCCTACAATCTCTTGATGTGGCACACTTACATGGATTTTAAAAGATTCATTAAAAATTGTGGAAAAAATGTATATAACATATAAGTTACTATTTTAACCATTTTTAAGTATACAGTTCACTGGCATTAATATCTTCATGCTGTTGTGCAACTATTACCACCATCCAACCCTACAACTGTTTTCGTTTTGTAGAACGAAAATTCTATTCCTATTAAGAATAGAACTCCCCGTTGTCATCTCTCCTCAGCCCCCGCTAACCACCATCATACTTTCTGTCTCTATGATTTTGACCACTCTGAGTACCTCAAAAAGGTGGAATCATACAGCATTTGTCTTTTTGTGACTGGTTCATTCCACTGAGCATAATGCCTGCAAGGATCATCAATGAACAAACTGCAGAATTTCCTTGCTTTGTATGTATGTATCATATTTTGCTTATCCATGCATTCCACTGATGGACACTTAGGTTTCTTCCACATTTTAGTTACTGGGAATAATGCTACCATAAACATGAATGTACAAGTATCTCTTCAGAACAGCAGCATATACCTAGAAGTGGAATTGCTGGATCATATAGTAACTCTATGCATCTTTTCATGTGCTTATTGGCTGTATCTTCTTTGGAGAAATGTCTATTCAAGTCCTTTTCCCATTTTTGAATTGAGTTGTCTTCTTGTTGTTTTAGGGGTTCTCTAAATATTCTGCATATGAATCCCTTATTAGATATATGACTTGCAAATACTTTCTCCCATTCTGTAGATTGCCTTTTTACTCTGTAGACAGTGTCTTTTGATATACAAAATTTTATTATTTTTAAAGATTTTAAGTAATCTCTACACCCAATGGGGGCTTCAACTCAGAACCCCGAGATCAAAAGTCACAGGCTCCACCAACTGAGTCACTCAGGGGCCCCTGCTATACAAAACTTTAAAATATGGGGCTCCTGGGTGGCTCAGTCAGTTAAGCATCTGCCTTCATCTCAGGTCATGATCCCACGGTCGTGGGATCAAGTACCACATCAGGCTCCCTGCTCAGCTGGGAGTCAGCTTCTCCCTCTTCCTGCTTGTGCTCTGTCTCTCAAATAAATAATTGAAATCTTAAAAAAAATATTCATGGAATTTTTGTTGCTGTTACCTCTGTCTTTGATGTCATATCCAAAAAACCAATACCAAATCCAATGTTGTAAAGCTTTTGTCCTATTTTCTTCTAAGACTTTTGTTGTCTTACATTTAGGTCCTTGATCCATTTTGTGTTAATTTCTGCATATGATGTTAAGTAAGGGTCCAACTTAATTCTTTTACATGTAGATATCCAGTTTTCCCAGCACCATTTGTTGAAATGACTGCCCTTTCCCCCACTGAATGGTTTTGTATCCTTGTTAAAAATAAAAAATCATATATGTAACAGTTTATTTCTGACCTCTCTATTCTACTCCATTGGTCTTTTAAATTTTTTTCATGAAAATGTACTGTTTAATCCCCATCCCCTATTTCCTCCATCCCACTACCCACCTCCCCTCTGATAACCATCAGTTTGTTCTCTGTAGTTAAGTCTGTTTCTTGGTTTGTCTCTTTTTCTTTTACTTGTTTGTTTCTTAAATTCCATATGAGTGAGATTATATGGTCTTTGTCTTTCTCTGACTGACTTATTTTGCTCAGCTCTATCCATGTTGTTGCAAATGAAGAGATCTTCTTTTTTACTGCTGAATTGTATATACATTCCATTGTATATACATGCCACCTCCTCTTTACCCATTCATCTGTCAGTGGACACTTGGGCTGCTTCCATAGTTTGGTTACCGTAAATAATGCTGCAATAAATATAGGGGTGCATGTATCCCTCTGAGTTAGTGTTTTGTAAGATTTTATTTGTGAGAGAGAGAGAGTGAGTGAGCACACAAGCAGGGGGAGCTGCAGGAAGAGGGAGAAGCAGGCTCCTTGTTGAGCAAGCAGCCCGATGTGGGACTCGATCCCAGGACACTGGGATCATGACCTGAACCGAAGGCAGACGCTTAACTGACTGAGACACCCAGGTGTCCCTGAGTTAGTGTTTTCGTATTTTTGGATAAATACCCACGTAGCGGTGATTCCTGAATCATAGGGTAGTTCCGTTTTTAAATTTTTTGAGGAACCTCCACCAAACTGTTTTCAAAAATGGCTGTACCAATCTGCATTCCCACCAATAACGCATGATGGTTCCTTTCTCTCCATATCTCTGGCAACACCTGTCTTTTGTTTTAGCCATTCTGTCAGGTGTGAGATGATATCTCATTATAGTTTTGTATTCCACTGGTCTTATATATCTGTCTTTACGACAATACTACAGTTTTGGTTATTGTAGCTTTGTAGTGAATTATGAAATTAGGAACCCTGAGTCTTCCAGTTTTTTTTTTCTTTTAAAATATTGTTTTTGGCTATTTGGGGGTCCTCTGAGATTCCATATTCTGAGATTCCATATTCTAGTATTTCCAGTACTTGTGTTGAATAGAAGTGGTAAAAGCAGGTATCCTTGCCCTGTTCCTGATCTTAGAGAAACAGCCTTCAGTCTTTTACCATGGAGTATAATGTTTGCTCTGTGTTTTTCATATGTGGCTTTATCATACTGAAGTAGCTTCCTTCTATTCCTATTTTATTAAGTATTTTTAATCATGAAAGGGTGCTGTCAAATGCCTTTTTAAAAAAGGTAATCTCTATGTCCAATGTGGGGCTCAAACCCATGACCCTGAGATCAAGAGTCACATGCTCTACCGGACTGAGCCATTCAGGTGCCCCTGTAAAATGCTTTTTCTGCACTGAGATGATTTGTGTTTTTTCCTTCACTTTCCTTTATTTTGTTGATACAGTATATTATGTTGATTAATTTATATATGTCAAACCATCCTTGTATTCCAGGAATAAAACCACCTGGTCATGGTGTGTACTCCTCCTAATATGTTGGTGAGTTCTGTTAGAATTTTGTTGAGGATTTTTGCATCAATGTTCATAAGAGATACTGGTCTGTAGTTTTCTTGCAGTGTCTTTGTATGGCCTTTGTACGTTGGTAATGCTGGCCTCATAAAAGGAGTTAGGAAGTGTTTCCTTCTCTTCATTTTTTTTTGAAAAGTTTGAGAAGGACTGGCATTAGTTCTTTAAACGCTTGGTAAAATATACCGGTGAAACCACCAACTCCAAGGCTTTTCTTTGTTAGGAGGTTTTGATTACTGATTCAATCTCCTTAGTCATTATAGATCTATTTACATTTTCTCTTTCTTTTTGATTTAGTTTTGGTAGCTTTGTGTTTCTAGGAGCTTGTCCATCTATGTTATACAATTTTTTGGTGCACATTTGGTCATAGTACTCTTATAATCCTTTTTACTTCTGTAGAATCTGTAGTAATGTCCCCACTTTCATTTCAGATTTTAGTAATTTAAATCTCTTTTCTTAGTCCATCTAGCTAAAGGTTTGTCTTTTTTATTCCAAGAATCAGCTTTTGGTTTCATTGATTTTCTCTATCACTTTCTATTCTGTCTTTTGTTTGATCTCTGCTCTAATTTTTATTGTTTCCTTCCTTTTGTTACTTTTGGGTGTAGATTGTTTTTCTTTTTCTAGGGGTAGGGACTTGCAACAATGACAATGGCTACCTGCCTCTGTGTCTGCACCTCCACAACCAAAAGAAGCAATCAGCTGTTAGAGCACAGTTGTCTGAAATTTGGAGAACCAAACCTTATTGCCCACCTTGGCCCCCACAAACCGCTCAAGAAAGGCATGCATGGCTGCCTGCTATGGGCTGAAAGTGGGGAGATAAGTAACTGCTACCAGGCTAAATGCTGAAATTAACCAAAATTAACCACTCAAACCTTCCCCTAGAAGCTGCAAGCCTTCAACAGACTCCTGAGTTCCAAAGTAGTTACTTCTGACAGATTCTGTTAAGTCCAAGTGTGTCTAGGTGGGGAAATGGACTCCTGGTGCTTCCTACTCTATCTTCTCTCTAGCTCTACCACTGATTAATTTTTAAATGTTTAACTACTCTTGCATTCTTGAATAAACCCAACTTGGTTATTTTATCTTGTTAAAAAAATTCTTGAACTCAATTTATTTGTATTAGGGTAAGGATTTTTGCATCTGTATTTGTGTTAAGATTGGCTTATCATTTTCATTTCCTACGAGGTCTTTCTTAGTCAGGTTTTGGTATTAAATTAATGTCCATAAAATTAGTTGAAGAATTTGTGTAAAATTTATATTACTCAGCTTTTGGTAGAATTCAGTAAATCCTGTTGGCCTAGTGTTTTATTTCTGGGAAGGTTTTTCATAGGAGAGTTAAGTTCTTTAATAGGAACAGGATTAGATTTTCTATTTCATTTTTTCCTTTTCTGTTTCTTAAGACTTTTCTAAAGTTTGGGGCTCCTGGGTGGCGCAGTCGTTAAGCGTCTGCCTTCGGCTCAGGGCGTGATCCCAGCATTCTGGGATCGAGCCCCGCATCAGGCTCCTCCGCTGGGGGCCTGCTTCTTCCTCTCCCACTCCCCCTGCCTGTGTTCCCTCTCTTGCTGGCTGTTTCTCTGTCAAATAAATAAAATCTTAAAAACAAAAAACAACCCCCCCCTTTTTTAAAGTATAACTTTCAAACATAGGAAAGGAATATTGTAAATATACAGCTGGATGAATTTTAACCAACTTAAACTTACTTGTGTACTATCTAGTACCTAGATCAAGTTCTAGAACATTATACCAGTACCCCAGAATCTGGGTGTGCTCATTCCAGTCACCTACTTACCTTTAAAGAGTAACCTCCATTTGACTTCTATATGCA